>NC_090938.1:718857413-719163202 GCF_040938575.1 Ambystoma mexicanum | reverse complement strand
TTCAAAAAGAAGCAGTGGTCATTACAACGCACAATAAATTGCATCAGATAGTATAGAACATATACTCTGGTGTTGGCAAGAAATAAACATTTTCAAACACAAACCATCCACAAGGTGGATAGCTGAACGAACAGTCTATCTAATGAAAAATAAAGCAAAACAAAAGAAAGGAGTCTGAGGGAGCATTCTTTATAGAGTGTCCATTAGCCTATGGGAGCAGCTGGGAGTCTGAGGGAGCATTCTTTATAGAGTGTACATTAGCCTATGGGAGCAGCTGGGAGTCTGAGAGAGCATTCTTTATAGAGTGTACATTAGCCTATGGGAGCAGCTGGGAGTCTGAGGGAGCATTCTTTATAGACTGTCCATTAGCCTATGGGAGCAGCTGGGAGTCTGAGAGAGCATTCTTTATAGAGTGTACATTAGCCTATGGGAGCAGCTGGGAGTCTGAGAGAGCATTCCTTATAGAGTGTACATTAGCCTATGGGAGCAGCTGGGAGTCTGAGGGAGCATTCTTTATAGAGTGTACATTAGCCTATGGGAGCAGCTGGGAGTCTGAGGGAGCATTCCTTATAGAGTGTACATTAGCCTATGGGAGCAGCTGGGAGTCTGAGGGAGCATTCTTTATAGAGTGTACATTAGCCTATGGGAGCAGCTGGGAGTCTGAGGGAGCATTCTTTATAGAGTGTACATTTGCCTATGGGAGCAGCTGGAAATCTGAGGGAGCATTCTTTATAGACTGTCCATTAGCCTATGGGAGCAGCTGGGAGTCTGAGGCAGCATACATTATAGACTGTAAGTGAGTTTATGAGAACATAAAGGGGGCGGAGGAGGCTTTTTTTTTATAGACCATATACAAGCGTAGGAAACCAACGAGGCTGTCCTGGGAGCCTTCTGTCTTGTTCTGTGTAGATTATTCATTTGCAGGAAATCTTTTGACTAACAAACTGGTTTTATTCTTTTAGGATAAACTTTACAGCCACATGGAACATCTGAAAAAAGAGGTGAAGGACCTGCACGAGTGGATAGAGGAAGAAAAAAGGAACGCATCAGAGCTCAAGGTAAGAGGGATGGCTTTATATATGTGTAGAGAGGCTCAGGGCAGAGAGGCACAAGGGCCCCTTTGAGAGTCCAAGGAGCAGTGCTGGGTGAGTGAGCTACGAGACCACCTTATGAGAGTGCAAAGAGTAGAGCTGGAGGGGAGAGATAGGAGACCTACCCTGAGAGTACAGAGAGCAGAGCTGGGGGGGAGAGATACGAGACAACCCCTGAGTGTACAGAGAGCAGAGCTGGAGGGGAGAGATGAGACATCCCTTGAGTGTACAGAGAGCAGAGCTAAAGGGGAGAGATACGAGACATCCCCTGAGAGTACAGAGAGCAGAGCTGGAGGGGAGGGATACGAGACATCCCCTGAGTGTACAGAGAGGAGAGCTGAAGGGGAGAGATACGAGACATCCCCGAAAGGGAGAGATACGAGACATCCCCTAAGAGTACAAGTAGCAAAGCTGGAGGGGAGATAAACGAGACATCCCTTGAAAGTACAGAGAGCAGAGCCGGAGGGGAGAGAGACGAGACCTCCCCTGAGAGTACAGAGAGCAGAGCTGGAGGGGAGTGATAAGAGACAGCCCTTGAGTGTACAGAGAGCAGAGCTGGAGTGGAGGGATACGAGACATCCCCTGAGTGTACAGAGAGGAGAGCTGAAGGGGAGAGATACGAGACATCCCTGAAAGGGAGAGATACGAGACATCCCCTAACAGTACAAGTAGCAAAGCTGGAGGGGAGATAAACGAGACATCCCTTGAGAGTACAGAGAGCAGAGCCGGAGGGGAGAGAGACGAGACCTCCCCTGAGAGTACAGAGAGCAGAGCTGGAGGGGAGTGATAACAGACAGCCCTTGAGTGTACAGAGAGCAGAGCTGGAGGGGATATATACGAGACATCCCTTGAGAGTACAAGTAGCAGCGCTAGAGGGGTGAGATAAGAGACATCCCCTGAGAGTACAGAGAGCAGAGCTGGAGGGGAGGGATACGAGACATCCCCTCACTGTACAGAGAGGAGCGCTGAAGGGGAGAGATACGAGACATCCCCGAAAGGGAGAGATACGAGACATCCCCTAAGAGTACAAGTAGCAAAGCTGGAGGGGAGATAAACGAGACATCCCTTGAGAGTACAGAGAGCAGAGCCGGAGGGGAGAGAGACGAGACCTCCCCTGAGAGTACAGAGAGCAGAGCTGGAGGGGAGTGATAAGAGACAGCCCTTGAGTGTACAGAGAGCAGAGCTGGAGGGGAGAGATACGAGACATCCCCTAAGAGTACAAGTAGCAGCGCTAGAGGGGTGAGATACAAGGCATCCCTTCAGTGTACAGAGAGCAGAGTTGGAGGGGAGAGATACAAGATCCCCGAAAGGGAGAGATACGAGACATCCCCTAAGAGTACAAGTAGCAAAGCTGGAGGGGAGATAAACTAGACATCCCTTGAGAGTACAGAGAGCAGAGCTGGGGAGGAGAGATACAAGACATCCCCTAACAGAACAAGTAGCAGAGCCTGATGGGGGAACTATGAGACTTCCCTTGAGAGTACAGAGAGCAGAGCTGGAGGGGAGCAATATGAGACCTCCCCTAAGAGCACAGAGAGCAGAGCTGGAGGGGAGACATACGAGACATCCCCTAAGAGCACAGAGAGCAGAGCTGGATAGGGGAACTATGAGACATCCCTTGAGAGTCCATGGAGCAGAGCTGGATGGGAGCGATATGAGGCATCCCCAAAGAGTATAAGTAGCAAAGCTGAAGGGGAGAGATACCAGACAACCCTTGAGCACAGAGAACAGAGCTGGATATGAGACATCCCTTGAGAGTACAGAGAGCAGAGCTGGAGGGCAGACATACGAGACATTCCCTAAGAGTACAGGTAGCAGTGCTGGATGGGAGAGCTATGAGACATCCCCTGAGAGTGTAGAGAGCAGAGCTGGATGGGAGAGATACAACACATCCCCTAAGAGTACAAATAGCAGAGTTGGAGGGGAGAGATATGAGACAGCCCTTAAAAGTACAAGTAGCAGACCTGGGGTGGAGAGATACAAGACATCCCCTAACAGTAGAAGTAGCAGAGCCTGATGGGGGAACTATGAGACATCCCTTGAGAGTGCATGGAGCAGAGCTGGAGGGGAGAGAAACTAGACATCCCCTGAGAGTACAGAGAGCAGAGCTGGATGGGAGAACTATGAGACATCCCCTAAGAGTACAAGTGGCAGAGCTGGATGGGAGACCTACGAGACATCTCCTGAGTGTACAGAGAGCAGAGCTGGATGGGAGAGATACGACACTTCGCCTAAGAGTACAAATATCAGTGCTGGAGAGGAGGGATACGAGACATCCCCTAAGAGTACAAGTAGCAGAGCTGGAGGGGAGAGAAACTAGACATCCCCTGAGAGTACAGAGAGCAGAGCTGAATGGGGGAACTATGAGACATGCCCCGAGAGTACAGAGAGAAGAGCTGGAGGGAAGAGAAACGAGACATCCCCTAAGAGTAAAAGTAGCAGAGTTGGAGGGGACAGATACGAGATATCCCCTGAGAGTACAGAGAGCAGAGCTGGAGGGGAGAGATACGAGACATCCCCTAAGAGTACAAGCAGCAGAGCTGGATGGTAGAACTATGAGACATCCCTTGAGAATACAAGTAGCAGAGCTGGAGGGGAGAGATACGAGAGATCCCCTAAGAGTACAAGCAGCAGAGCTGGATGGTAGAACTATGAGACATCCCTTGAGAGTCCATGGAGCAGAGCTGGAGGGGAGCGATATGAGACATCCCCAAAGAGTATAAGTAGCAGTGATGTATGGGAGGGATACGAGACATCCCTAAAGAGTACAAATAGCATAGCTGGATGGTAGAACTATGAGACATCCCTTGAGAGTACAAGTAGCAGAGCTGGAGGGGAGAGATACGAGAGATCCCCTAAGAGTACAAGCAGCAGAGCTGGAGGGGAGAGAAACTAGACATCCCCTGAGAGTACAGAGAGCAGAGCTGGAGGGGACAGATACGAGACATCCCCTGAGAGTACAGAGAGCAGAGCTGGAGGGGAGAGATATGAGACATCCCCTAAGAGTTCAAGTAGCAGAGCTGGAGGGGAGAGATACGAGACATCCGCTAAGAATACACGTAGCAGAGCTGGAGACGGGAGAGAATAGACATCCTCTAAGAGTGCCAGGAGGATGAGCTGGAAGTCCGACATGAGGGTCCTATGAAAATAACAAAAAGCAGGAACGGATGCGGGGGAGTCAGCGACATAAGGGAATAATAATAAGGAGACCTCCTGTGGAGACCGTTCCATAGTAAGTGCATTAGGGGGTGTATAAAAACCCTCTAATGGTGTGCAGCGAGTGGTAGAGCGGAGTCAGTGGCAATGAGTGAAGCTCTTGTACTATGTACTATGTACAAGAAGCTCTTGTGCATGTCTGTTCACCATCTTTGCAGCCCGGCTTTGCTGTGGAAGACGATAGCCCGGGTGTTTGCTCTGGAGCTTCTGAGCGCCACATGTCTCTCTCAGACCTTCTCCCCTATCTCCTGCTCATGCACATCTCTTTAGAATGTGTGTGTGCATTTTAGCCAATGTGAAGTTGGGTGGGGATGGCCAAGTCCCTACTTGCTGCCCGTATCGATCTGGCAACTGGATCAGTGCTTTGTGATCGACTGGAGAGTATGTGAGAGTAGGAGACTCATTATGTGTCAAGCTAGACTGCATTTTTGGCATGGAGGATCGCTATATTGTAATGGCAGAGCTGTTGTGCGGTTTATCATTGTCATTGAAAATGTATGATAGCAGATGCATGTGGGTGTGAGGCCTTCCATCCCGCCTCCGAGGCTCCTTTCCCCACAACACAGGCCAAAAGACCTGCTCCACGGCACGCAAACCACACCATTTAAGAGACCAAGGAAGCTAATGTGAGTGCTGCCAGGCCCCCGAACCACCTATAGCCATCATGTTATATTTCACGGGTTGTGCTTTAAAAAGCACAAAGAGCGCTGCGTGCGCATTTGTCCCTCTCCCCTGCCCGCTTCCTCAACCGATTTCCATCCCGCCTCCCAGCCCTCCCACACAATCTGATTCCCTTTCCCCTTAATAGACAATCTGACCAGGGCAGCCCTGCCCAGCAGCCCCAGAGGCTAAGGGTCTCAAGGCAAAGGGTGGCTCCTACAGCGGTGGCTCCAGACTGTGTCTGCAGGTGTCAGCAGGGGAACAGGCAGCCTAACAGTCTACTAACACCAACTCCTCATTCACTTTTACCAAAGCAGATGACACTGCCCCTACCTCACATTTGCCTCAAGGAAAAGGAAAGCAGTAACAAGCACCTAGTATACCCTAGTTACCATTTAAAAGCTGTAAAACACTGAGATACTTACATCTTTCTCCCGAACCCCCACTCACTCAGGGACCACCCCCACCTCCGCTAAAACCTTCCTGAGATCACCACGAGCAGCCCCAACAGTATCCACAAGAGCTAGACGAAGACCACGCTGCCGTCAACCAGCATCAACAGACAAGTTAGGGACAATTTCAGTTACAAGTAGCCACGCTACTACCTAGAAATCTCAAATCTAGGTGTGTTTAAATCTGCCATTTTGTGAAACATAGGCCTCTCTACGAACATCTAGGAATCTCAAATGCGAATGTGTTTAAATCTGCCATTTTGTGAAACATAGGCCTCTTCCCACTATCTATTAGTCTCAAATCCAGGTGTGGCTAGATCTCCCATCTTGTGAAACATAGGCCTCTCTCCCACTAGCTAGGAATCGCAAATGCAAATGTGTTTAGACCTGCCATTTTGTGAAACCTAGGCCTCTCTCCCACTATCTACAAGTCTGAAATCCAGGTGTGGGTAGATCTGCCATTTTGTGAACCATAGGCCTCTCTACCACTGTGTAGGAATCTCAAACCAGGTATGGTTAGATCTACCATTTTGTGAACCATAGGTCTCTCTCCCACTATCTAGGAGTCTCAAAACCAGGTGTGGTTCGATCTGCCATCTTGTGAAACATAGGCCTCTCTCCCACTATCTAGGAGTCTCAAAACCAGGGGGGTTTAGACCTGCCATCTTGTGAAACATAGGCCTTCCTCCCCCTATCTAGGAGTCTCAAAACCAGGCGTGGTTCGATCTGCCATCTTGTGAAACATAGGCCTCTCTCCCCCTATCTAGGAGTCTCAAAACCAGGTGTAGTTAGATCTGCCATCTTGTGTAACAAAGGCCTCTCTCCCACTATCTAGGAATCTCAAATGCGAATGTGTTTAGACCTGCCATTTTGTGAAACATAGGCCTCTCTCCCACTATCTAGGAGTCTCAAAACCAGGTGTGGTTAGATCTGCCATCTTGTGAAACATAGGCCTCTCTCCCACTATCTAGGAGTCTCAAATCCAGATGTGGTTAGACCTGCACCCGAACTACATTATAGCATACGGTACGTATACCTTACACCACGTCTGTGGACACAGGCCGCAGGCACGGCCAAACATCCATGCACTGTAGAATGCAGCTATAGCTATGCCATTCCGGTCTAGCAGCGCACATAACCGTCCACATTGAAACACCTGACGTACCTCAACAGCTGTGCCACTAGCATACAGCGAGTACCAACGAAAAGAAATTTGGTATAGCTGGGCACACATCGAATCTTCAACAATAGCACTCTATCCCTAACCACCAACAGTGCCCACCCACGTGCCTGACCTGTGGGCTGCTTAGTGGAGCCTAGCCAGCCACCTAAGTCCTAAGCCGGCAAAAATGCACACAAGCATCTCTTAATCTACACTCTTAAAACCTCCACCACATTGACTGCTGTAACCTAGGGCGTTACAACCACAAAGCGCGTTGAGGCCATACAAATAGGGAGAGAGCGCTATGTAAATAACCTAATACAATACAATGTCCCAGGTCTATAGGTTGCTGTTCCTCCTACGAGGACCTTTACATAAGTTGATGCTGCCCTCAGAGCCTGGTTCACTGCTGCTTTGGGATTCCATATTTTAACATGCTGTATTTGGGAATGTTAAGGAGGCCTTGCTCAGTCATAATTCAATAAAAGCCCCATCAGTGACGGAATTGTGCAAACAGCAAAGGTTTTATTCTCAGTCGACTGGGGGCCGTTACACAAGCCAACGTTGATCAGTTAACCAGGCAAGGACTCAAAAGCCTGCCCCTTTTGAACACACCTTTATTGAGAATACAGCATTGCACAATATTTGTATACTAATCTAAACCTTAGATTTTAACATATTCTAATTTGCCCTTTTAGTTAAAGGTCAAAACACTTTCTGAAACACATTACTCCTTATGCAAATTTGCAAGACTAGGTAGTTTCCCAAATTTCACCCACTCATTGACATATGTTTCAACCTTAACACTGGACAAAACAAGTTCTGGAAATGACCCACGTCTTCAGACGTCTTAGCACACTGGGCCTCATTACGACCCTGGCGGAAATGGAAAAATGATGGCGGAAATGCAATACCGCCATCGAACACCGCTCGTTGCGATTATGACCCGTCACCGTAAAGTACGATGCCATTAGCGACACCGCAGTGAACGGCAACGCTAACTGCACCAAGTACGCGCACGCGCGCCTTGCAAAACCGGAATCACCGCCATGGCGCAACGGTACGCGAATTCTGACCCTAGCGGACATGTACTGAACGCCATCAAGCACGTCGTAAAGTACCATTCCGCCATGGCGAGAAATACGGCATCGTGAACCAACCGTAAATGGCCCACTGAGTGCCTGTACTCCACTCCCTGGCCACATTGCACAACTCCTGGCAGGCGCAATGTACTCACACTATGCAACCAGTGAAATCTACAATTCACCCATGCATGCCAACGTAGAAAAGCATGCAGGGGCTCAAAGCGCCCCGTGAGTGGGCATCCATGTACGGCATGTCACCATAGCCGTACTGATGCAGCACAGGCATGTGAAGGTACAATACATCAAAATGAAAATCAAGAACACATGACACAAAACAACAGTAGTCCCCCATCGCTTGCCACCAGCGCAAGGCAACATCCAAAACAGCATCCTGAGGGGGATTGCACCAGCCCTGTACTCTTGCCAGTAAACAAACCAACCATCAGCAGAAGCATGTACCACACAAGTTGGCAGAGTGACTGAGCAGCCAGGCTCATCCCAAGAGGGGCCGATGGGAGCTGCAGGGCACAGATGGCATCAATACAGAAGCTATTCCAATGGACATGACCCCAGTCCCCCTCCAACAAACGCACGCAAACACAGTCACCTGTGACCAGCCACATTCTGAACATCCCATCATTCCACCAATCGACCTGGCTGACAGGCACCAGTCGGCCAAAAGCCAATCCCCCGCCCCTGAACAGCACATCATGTAAACAGTCACAATGGCAGCCCCTATCCGTGACCATACTGTGCTACGTAGGCAAACGCGGCCAGTACTGTACCACACAACTCAACTCAGAAGGCGGAACACAATGCAGATCATCTCGCAATACATACCGCCACAAATCGAAAATCGCCACATCACCTGCAAAGAACAACGCAACACGACAAATATCGGAATACAATTTAAATGCACATCCAAATGACAAAGGCCCCACAGCAATTTGCAAAATAACACCAAAACAACCATCATCACCGAGGGCTGCATCTGCAATAATTGACCAGCTTCCACTTGTGTGACGCCCTGTACCATCATGGCACACAGGGCCTACATCAACGTTCCAAAAGGCAACATGGAAGCGGCAAGAACCGCAGGTCCGTCCCATGAGGCAGGCACTAGTCGAGCTGAAAGGCCGAAATGTTGCACCTAGCCACCAGTACAGCGTAAGGGCATGTGGCCCATTGGCGATCGTCCCATAAGATCGAAATGGTGCTCCACTGATTCACCCGAAGCTGCAGGAGTCGAGAGTAAAAACCATCTGGAGGAGTGGCGTAGAGATGGCATCTGCAATAGGGCAGGAGATACCTGTCACCCAAAAGAAACACAAATCAACCGATTGCATTACGGGACTCATGATGCATTACAATCTTCATTCAACACACCAATTCCACACCCATATGCATGCTAGCCCACTCCAAAGGAATATACAGACCCCTAAATCAGTATCGAATCATAACGAAATCAATCGAGGTAAATACACCATTGGCAACGTCGGTTACTGTGCATGCGTCCGTCAAGATAGAACCCATGACATGGGATTAGTAACGTGCCTAGACACAAGTGTATGAAGGCGCGTCGAGACAGGGAGGATCCGACAAGGGCAGAAAGACGTAAGTCCCACTATGGCAGCCTTGCATCACATAGCGCAGGGGAAGGGGAGTGATTCAAAAAACCCATGTACATGGCAGACCCTAAACGGAATCATCTGTCCATGCATCCATTCATCATTCCCTCATCCCGCAATGAAAACGCATGAATATTCACTCACATAATATGTGAAACTTCCATCGCGTCTGTGCGTAATGCAGTCTGCAAAAACCACTGTGCTCCTGGCCGGATCTGTAGTGTTGTGAAGCAAGATGGATTTGGGAACGTCCTGCCTTATCGTCCACTACGCTATTGCGCATCCCATTCAATTCATATCATTCATTGCCTGCTCGTTATGGGCCATGTCCCAAGGACATTCTACAATAGAACGTTACATTTCCAGCCAGACCTGTGGGCGTATCCTCGCCGCTACTTCAAAACCAAAAATGCTGGCCTTCGAATTCCTCACTTGCAACATTACGTCGAAAAGGCTTCTGTGAACGCTTGCATTCACAATTACATCAATGTAGTGCGGCTGTGTGTCATAATGCTAACTGGCTGCAATCACAAATGGGACGCCACGCCCGTCGGTGAAGTACGTTACTGTGCTGCATGAGGGTCGGCCATCGATCGAGCCCTACATACCACTGACTCTTCACAGGTATGTAAGCGGCTGCAATCATAGCATGTGTAACAATGGGAGCATAGCATGAAAATCAGTCAAAGTACATCACACTGCCATCGGGATTTGATACATGATTCCAATCCCAAGATGCCATGCGGCCAAATGCAGCCTTACGTGCGGGACGTGCTCGGCCAGAAGGGATTGCATCTGCCACAGATTCATTCAATCAGCACAGGTGGAGGCCATACAGGCCGACAGCACATATATAGCAGACCCAAACCCCTCCCACAACCACTCCCACTCCAAAATGCTACCGGCAGGACTAGCGATGTTGGGCCTGGGGGACCAGATAGCACTGCAAGTGCTACAACTACAAGAAGACGACGAACAACAACAGGTACAACAACCGGGCGCACAGGGGAGACGGAGGAGAAGGAGGAGGAGGAGGGCAAGGCAGGGTCAGCAAGGCCCACAAGCACTGCCACTACCACCACGCAGGCGGCCCGCAATCCCACGCCTCCGAGCCGATCCGTTCAACCTCACTGCTGAGCAGATCCACACCCTCTACCGTTTGGACCGGGACACCATAATCGCCATTGTGGACATGACACATGCTGACCTCGTGAGCATGATAGATAGCCCAACCGCCATCCCACCCCTACTGAAGGTGGTGTCTGCACTCCACTTCCTGGCCACAGGCACCTACCAGCACACAGTGGGACAGTTGCATGGCATTTCACAGCCACTGTTCTCACGGACACTCTTCCAAGTGCACGATGCCCTCCTGAAGCACGCCGACGACCACATCACACTACCACGCACGTACCAGGAGATTACCAACGCAAAAGTGGGATTCCATGCACTTGGCGGCATCCCGGGTTGCATTGGTGCCATCGACTGCACCCATGTTGAATTGGTTGTCCCACATGCCATGGAGGTCCAGTACCGCAACCGGAAACAGTTTCATTCAATCAATGTGCAAATGGTGTGTGACTCCAACAAGATATTTACGCATTGTTGTGCCAGATTTCCAGGATCTACCCATGATTCTATGGTCCTGAGGAACACAAGAATACCACGCTACATGGAGCGACACGCAGGGCACAGATCCTGGCTACTCGGTGAGTCTCATTCCATGCATGACATCGTGGCCCATTTGATGCGTCAATGACCTTGCAGGAGGGGGG
The DNA here is from genome assembly GCF_040938575.1 of Ambystoma mexicanum. Taxonomy (NCBI): domain Eukaryota; kingdom Metazoa; phylum Chordata; class Amphibia; order Caudata; family Ambystomatidae; genus Ambystoma; species Ambystoma mexicanum. The sequence continues at coordinate 719,152,133 of NC_090938.1, read as the reverse complement.
GGGGGGCTACTTAGCACTATCATTCCACTGACACCCTTTATTCGTCTCATACAGGTGATGCCGGGTATCCACTGAAGAGATGGCTCCTTACACCAATCCGGAACCCACAGAACGAGCATGAGGAGGACTACAACCATGCCCACTCACGTACCCGTGTGGTCATTGAACAGGCATTCGGCCTACTGAAGGCTCGTTTCCGCAGCCTCAGCAGGTCTGGCGGGGCACTCATGTACAGCCATGAGAAGGTTTCTAAGATGGTCATGGCATGTGTCATGCTGCACAACATGTGCATACGTAGGAATGTGCCCATGCCCCCTGACGCTGTACTGCATGCACCTGAAGATGATGATGATGAGGGTGGGGATGTGGAGGCACCTCAAGGAGTCCATGAGGCACAGGATGCACGTGCAATCCGACAGAGCATCATAGATGCATGCTTCTAGCAACCACGCATGGTGCCTATTACACGGAAAGGGGACCTGTGGCACTGTGTGTGTGTAGTACAGGCACATTGTGGACTGTACGCCTATGAAGGCCTCGTACGCAAATATCAATGTCCACACATGTCATTGGATGATAATGAGATGCTGTATTGTTAATGTGATTTGATTTATACACCCTATGGACCCGCCACCCAGTGAAGCCCAACACACCCCCTCCACCCTACTACCTCCCCCCCCAACACCAGTGTCCAAATATGCATGCTGTCCGTGGTTGGACGCTATTGCAAGCCCCCTCTACGGGTATCAGGGGCACCCCTGCCCGTGGAGCGCAGGTTCCTGCCAGATCTGCGTTGGGGGCTGCCCTGGACGGAACTTGCCACGGATGATGTCTCTGCCTGCTCGCGTCCATGCATGTCTCTGAGGGTTTGTGAGAGCTCCGAGAGCACACGGCGCACAGCAGCGAGTTCAGCACAAACGTCTTTGGACGTCGCATGCAGTTCCCCCCTCAGGCTCTCGGTGCTTTTCTCCATTTGTGCTCTCAGGCTCTCGGTGCTTTTCTCCATTTGTGCTCTCAGGCTCTCGGTGCTTTTCTCCATTTGTGCTCTCAGGCTCTCGGTGCTTTTCTCCATTTCTCCCCTGAGGCTCTCACTACTTTTCTCTATTTGTGCCCTGAGTGTCTCGGTGGATGTTTCCATGGCTGCCCTGGAACCCCCGCATTCATTTGCATGGTCCTTGAGTAGCGTGGACACTTCCTGCTGTTGCTCGATCAGCAGGTCGAGGGACTGTTGCCTCTGCTGGGCCATGGACATTTGCGGTGGTGTGACAGGGGGGCTGCTCAACACATGTTGCCTTGGCACAGGACTTGTGGGGGTTGGCCAGTCGTCGTCTTCAGGGTGCCCCTGCGTGGTTTCGTCATGGTGTAGGGGATGGAACATGCAGGGGGATTGGGAAAGGTCATGGATGGTACCTACGTCGCCAGCACTGTTTTCCGTGTCGGAGCATGCTGGCATGACAGCTGTGTCACCTATGGTGCTGCTACCACCAGAGGCAGTGCCATCAGATAGGTTCTTTGGGGGGACCTGTGGTGCTGGGGTTGTGGACTTGCTGGCTGCTGGGGTGCCTGTTGCAGTCCCCTCCAGTGTGCTGCCACTTGATTCCTGCTGCTGCCGTGTCTTGATCCTTGCACCTGAGGTGGAGGCTCTTGGGACGTTGGTCCTGGCCCTCTTTGCAGGCGTGCTGGTAGGGGTGTCCTGCAGCTCGTCGTTGGTATCGGACCCTGTGGTGGAGTAAAGAGGGGCGAGCGTTAGTTATGGGTCTGTCGGATTTGGAATGGCAACGTATCAAATGCATTGGGGTGGTACATGAGGCTGATTTGGGACTGGGCCTTGGAGGTGGTCTCATTTTCGTGTGGATTGAGGATGCATTCATTTGGCTGCCTGCAGTTAGGGGGTGCATGCTGCACATGTAGGGGTTGTTTATGGCATCTTGATTGATTTGTTTATTCATTCTGACTTTTAGAGGGCGCTGTCAGGGCAAAGTATGTATTGCACTATGGGGTCACATGGTACTGCACATGTTCGTGGTTTGTGGATTTCGCATTGTTTCTCTTGGCCAACCTACCTGATTCTCCGGATGTCGGCACTCCTTTCTCCATCCCTCCGACTCCCTCTATGCTCTCCATTCCTATGGTGGAGGCGCAGATATCCTCCCAGGGGGTCAACTTGATGGGCGACTCTGAACCCCCCCCGGTAGCTGTGGCGATGTTCCTGTTCGCAGAAAGTATGCTGCGTACGCGGATCCGCAGGTCGTCCCACCGCTTGCGACATTGCTGTGGCGTGCGGGGTGTTGTCCCCACCGCACTTACGCGCTGTGCCACCAGGGCCCATATGGCCTTCTTGTTGGCAAGGGCCGTCCTGGTCATTTGACTGGAGAAGACGACGGCGGCATTTTCCTGGAGGGTCTCGGTGAGCACGGTCAGTTCCTCTCGGGAGAAGTGTACCTGCCGCTTGCGGTCACACGCTTTCTTGGCTACCTTTCCCATATTTATTTTTTTAACTGGGGTTGCTAACGGGTTGGGATGTGTGTCAGGGTCGGATTTTTAATGGTTGTGTTGGGATTCGGATTTTATAGTTGTGCGGCGTGCTGTTTCCCGTTCCGGCCACATGCTTTTACTTCCGTTTCCGTATATTTACGGTGCCCGTAATTTGCGGTGCCCGCTCGTTACGGTGACCGCTCATTACGGTGACCGCTGAGATGGGTGGCGGTATTGCACCTGGTGCAGCGTACGGCGGCGGTAAGGGCCGTTTTGGGGTCATTTCCGCCATCGCAGCCTTTCGGATTCCGCCATGGCGTAATGCTCGTGCCCGATGGGTCGTAATTGGCCGCACTTTGCTCCTTCGTGCAATGGCGGAAACGCTATTTACGCTGTTGCGGTCCGGTCAGTCACTTTCCGCCAGGGTCGTAATGAGGCCCACTGTGTCCAAGGCATGGATAAGTTGTCTAGTTTTCTATTGGCTAATCCATCTTCTTATTTATTTGTGACTGTATGCCAGTTTCACTGGCAAAACAGCACTATGGAAATAATATATTCTCCCATTTGATGCTGCCAAATTGTCTGCACCTGGATTGCCCAAGCCCCATCCTCCAACCGTGGCTGGGTTACTGGCCACCATGTTTTGAGCTCTTCACAGCTATGTATTCTCTGGGCTTTCAACACCCTGCCCTGAGGCCTATTTCTAATTTAACACATGCCATGGTATTCATTTTAAAATAAATGTATGCCTGTTGCTGTGATATTTTTTATGTCAGGAATCAATATTATGTGTTAATGTTGTGAGCACTGTAAGCGTACCTATATGTTATATGTTGTCCTAAATAAGTGTGTCCCGTGTTAGCTTTTTCCAATGTACATTGCCTTGTATAAGGGCAGCTAAACTACCTAAATAGACAATACTCCTGAGTTTTCAATGTTGGGCAGGAGGGAGGGGTATAGGCCCTAAATAAAATATTTACCTATCTGTCACAGGAGAGGGGTGCTGCTCCTCTACATGAACATTTGAGAAAACCCACACTTTCACTAGGACCACTTGTATTTATTTTGATGCTTAAGGACATATTTGATCCTGGAGAGAGAGAATCTCCTACACTCCCAGACTTTCCTATGGATCTGCTGGTGAAATCTGTTTGGGTTTTATTCAGTGACAAAGGGTGCTGTTTTTCCATGAGAAATTCTTGTGTCCTTACAGGGTACCACACCTCAAACATCCCACTTTCTCCCTTCCAATTCTCACTTTTCAATCCCTATTGGACACGTGCTTTAGCTGTGGGACTTGAAGCTGACTAGTATGGACACATCCCAGTCAGATATGTACATAGGGTTTTAAATATTTCATTTTCTGGGAAGGATGTTCACCCAGTCTTCATCACAAGGATCAGCGAATGGCATCACCAAGACCTTGAAGCCAAGAGTACAAGGAAGAACTCTTAAGAAAATATCACAAGGACAGGATTCCCAGACGATTTTAAAGGACCAAACACATAAGAACTACATCTCCCGGAATTCCCTCTCTCACAAAGGGAAAATCTGGAGCAGATCTGTGAAACTCAACTAGAGGTATAAGGAAAAGAAGACTATGGGGAAACCCTAATCATCCCACAGAAGTAGCTCCCCAGCCCGCAAGAGACACACCTCTCTCCCATCTAACAGCATTGGAGACTGGGTGAAGCACAAGTCTTCCCTGTGCAAGAACCAGTCACACAGAGAGGACTTCACTTCTTCCCCCACTTCAGGAAGATTTGAAGACTTGCTCATGCCCAATTCCTTCCCTGAAGCTACCTCAGCCTCCAGGCCCATGCTACTCCCCCTGAGTGGTCCTTCTGGTATGTCTCTACTGCCTTTGACTAACATCGGGCGTCTGCATGCTTTGCTGCATCTTCTCCTGGGGCTTCTGGTCCTTCAGCCGACCTCTGGATCTCTTGGTTTGGGTCTCCTCTGGCCCTCCCTAGAGTTGTTTACGGCCAAATCTGCATCTGAGGGGTATAGTATAGACTTACCTTCATTTTCCCCATACAAGCAGACGCAGCTCTCCAGATAATTTTTTTAAGTAGGAATGTTTTACTCCCTATTTTTGAAATTGGAGGTGAAATAATTTTTCAGGGAGTAAAAAGTAATTTCTTCTCTCAATGGGGATATTTTTTAGGAGACTGAAAACATTTGATCTAAAAAAATAATTGTAACCATATATCTTTGCACCTAGTGATTCGCAGCTTATAATGCTTATAATGCATGTTTACATTAAAGCCTTTCCTCAGATTTGGCGCTAATATTAGCACTCCTTCCTGTTCCTCTGCTCTCCAAATGCCATAGATCCAAACCTGTCCATTGAGCAATGTGAGTAGCGCTTCTTTCTGTGGCGATGCTCTCCAGTTGCCATGGATCTGAACATATCTGTGGAGCTGTGTGGGGTAGCACTCCTTCCTGTTCCTCTGCTCTACAAATGCCATAGATCCAAACCTGTCCATTGAGCAATGTGAGTAGCGCTTCTTCCTGTGGCGATGCTCTCCAGTTGCCATGGATCTGAACATATCTGTGGAGCTGTGTGGGGTAGCACTCCTTCCTGTTCCTCTGCTCTCCAAATGCCATCAATCCAAACCTGTCCATTGAGCAATGTGAGTAGCGCTCCTTCCTGTGGCACTGCTCCCCAGATGCCATGGATCTGAACATATCTCTGGAGCCGTGTGGGTAGCGCTCCTTCCTGTGGCACTGCTCTTCAGATGCCATAGATCCAAGCCTATCCATTGAGCTGTGGGAGTAACGCTCCTTCCTGTGTCTCTGCTCTCCAGATGCCATGAATCTGAACATATCCACAGGGACCAGTGATGCACAGCCTGGGGCAGGAGATGGGGCGGGGTGCGGGGCTAATACAGAGAGCACTACTGCTGCCCACAGGGATCAGTGATGCATAGCTTGGGGCAGGAGATGCAGAGCGTAAACAGATAGCTCTGCTAATGCACACAGGGGCCAGTGAGGCACAGCCTGGGGCAGGAAATCGCAGTTGAGCCAGGAAGCACTACTGCTGCACACAGGGACCAGTGATGCACAGCCTAGGGCAGAAGATGGGGTGCTTATACAGCGAGCACTACTGCTGCACATGAGCTTCAGATGCACAGCACAGCATGGGTGTGGGCAGAGCCACCATATGGGGAATATACTGACCTTTAGCTGATTGGCAGTCATTAATCAATAATTCACGTGTGTTAGGTTTAATATTTTAGAAGTTATTAAGAGGAAACCACTGCAGGTGTTACATGTAGGTTACTTTATGATGGTTAATATAATAATCAGAAATATAATGTTTGTCTTTTGTTTGTTTTAAATCTCATTTTTAAGGCAAACATTATGAACCAGAGAGAGAAAATCCTTAGTACATTTGAGCACCTGAAGCAGTTTCTGGAGAAGGAGAAACAGCAGCTGCTCAGCAGACTGGAGAAGGAGCAAGAGGAGATCATGAATAAGATTCAGGAGAAACTGACCCAACTGGAGAAGCAGCAAAGCACCCACAGGGACCTGATCACAGAATTGGAGAGCAAGTGCCAGCAACAGGATGTGGATCTCCTGAAGGTGAGGGGGGATTAGTAACCTAAAGACAAAGAGCAGCAATCCACCCACAGGGGTATGATCCCAAAGCTAGAACATAGGTGCCAGCAGCAACAAAATGAGTTCCTAAAGATAAGACTGGATCCGAGATCTGTAGACCTGCAACAGCAGGAATCCACTGCCAGGGACCTGACCACAGAGCTGGAGAGGAAGTGCCAGCAGCAGGATGTGAGTTATTAAAGGTAAGACGGGATCAGGGATCTATGGACCTGTAACAGCAGTGATCCACTGCAAGGGACATGATCACAGAGCTGGAGAGGAAGTATCAGCAGCAGGATGTGGATCTACTGATAGTGACCAGGAATCAGAAACATATAGCAATAGAGCAGCAATCCACCCAGAGGGGCTTGATCCCAGAACTACAACAGAGGGGCCAGCAGCAGGACGTGGATCTTCTGAAGGTGAGAGGGAATTGGGAATCTATGGCCCTGTAACAGCAGCGATCCACATTGGAAGGTCAGAATAAGGACCAGCGATTCTGATCCATTTTCAAGCCATTTATATTAAACACAAAGATGAAACTCCTAACTGTCTCCTCAGTCGTTGTTGGGTCTCCAAAGAAAACCGTCCCTGTCCAACTCTAACCTATTCTATCCCTGCCACTGTATATATAGAACTAAGGAACAGGAGAATGACTCCCTTCTCCTGTATTTTGCTTTTCAGTAATGTCACTTTTAGTTCTTGGCAATTCCTTGATCAAGTTCACACAGTTCAGAGATAGGGTTCTTCAGCTTTTCCATGGTGTTCTTGGCACTTTGCTTTCCCCTCTTTATCTTCCTTCGATCTCTCTTTTGGTCTAATGTCCTTATTGTTCCCTCTTGATACACAGTCCACTTCCTTTTCTGGCTGGGCCAGTTACTCACTCTTCCATAAGTTTTCTCACTTTCTTTGTACACTTCCTTATCACTGGATCAAGTATTAAGATCCCAGAAATGGTCTTGGCTTGATTTCCACTTTTTTATATTACTGGGACGAGTATGATTGTGCTAGTAATGATTCACTCTTGGCTCCCTCTCTTTATTACTCGGACGAGTATGATTGTGCTAGTAATGATTCACTCTTGGCTCTCTCTCTTTATTACTCGAACGAGTATGATTGTGCCAGTAACAATTCACTCTTGGCTCTGTCTCTTCTGTATTACTGGGATGAGTATGATTGTGCCAATAACAATTCTCACTTGACTCTCTCTTCAGGGTTTCTGGGACGAATATGATTCGTATACTCATTATGTTCATGTTCCCTCCCAGGTCTCCCGCTGTCCTCATTACCTTTTTGTCTCGGGGTTAGTGTTACCAGGCCTGTTAGCAGGATGGGAAACTCTTCAATCTTCTTCAGGATGCCTTCTCTCTCTTCTCCGGTTTCCTCTCTTGCTCCGCACCTATCCCTGGATGTCAGAGTCTCGGTGGTGTCTGCGTAGTTGTTGGACTGCACAGTCCACCCCTTCTGGGTCACGCCACCAGTTACAAACAGCTTGCTTCCTTGGGGTTTCTCTGCCCCAACAGCTCCTGCCTTCAGCTGTCTGCGGAGCCGTCTTCCACGCCAGTTGGTCCCTTGTCAGTCGGCAGGGTTCCTCGCGGTATCTCCTTCTCTTCAGCAACAGCTGCTGGAATCTCCTGGGCTTCTCTCCACGCAAAGCAGGTTTGAAACTCCCAGCTCCTCCTTCTTGTTTTATCACGTGCAGCTGGGCCTTCCCCAATTTAGGATCCCAGTCCTTCTCTTTCTCTTGAGTACTCCGTATTACACAATCTCTCTTCTTCTTCACAGTACTTGATGCTTGACTGTTCTGCTTGACTGTTCTGTATGCATCAATCACTCTTCTTCACAGCACTTGATGCTGGAGTGATCTGTAATGCTCTTGAATATTTCTTCTTCTTGGAATCTTCAAAATATACTTCTTCATAGTATACCAATGGTTTTACATCACAGTAACAGATATGGGTTTGGTCTTTCTGTGACCTGGTCCTCACTAATGTTTTAGGGTTGAGTACATCAGGGAGTTTGTCAGTGGAATGTGAGTCATTGTCCCCAAGGGGGGAGTCTCTCCCAGTGAGGTCCACTTGCCTATACCCTTAGGGAGGGTATTGCATAGCGGTCTCACGTCCCCAGCCTCACAGGGAAAAGCTCCCGCCTGGGAAGAAGTGACTGAATCCTGTGATTCATCACACCACCCACGGGACTAGATCACAGAGTTAGAGGGAAGTGTTATCAGCAGGAAGAGGATTTACTGTAGGTGAGAGGGGATCAGGCAGCTATAGAACCAGAAGTGCAACATTTCTTCCATATGGACATTACATCAGCGCTATAGGGCAAGTGTCAACAGCACAATGATAAGAAAAGGTGACCCCTTGAAATTTCTTAATAGTAATTCAGAAGTACAAAAACCATATGTTGGCAACTGGATCCATTTGGAAATAGTCAACTGGAATGTGTGCCAGGGCAGGCTGCCTTTAAGTGAAGAACTAACAACTGCAGAAGATATTTACAGCTAGGGTGGGATATCTCATGTCAGCTTCTACTAAATACGGTTGTTAATGAAAATATATAAGTATGTAATTATCTACATCAAGGTATTAAACAATAACATTAAAAATGTAATCAATACAATATTTACACCTCTCGATTTTCCTTCATAGCAGTTCAGGAGATGCACATAAACTCAATTTTCAGTAAAATGATAATATAGCAAACAGTTGCAAATGGTTTCTACTGGTCCTAGTTGCTGACATACAATATCATATATAAAATGCTCAGGATGTCAGTGCAAAATCAGTTCACACTTTCATCAGCAGGTGGCACCAAAGTGCTGCGGGGAATGGTGTGTGATGCTATGAGCAAGTGATGGGTGTAGGTGGGCAAGTCCACTCTCTATTAACTTTATACTCAGTGCTGTTACCCTTGCCCAACCTCTTAGCTGTCCCTCTTGTCCCACCGTTTGAGGACCACCCAAGGGTTACTGTGCGATGGATCTGGTCTCCCTATTGGTCTCCTGATACAGGACGGCCCCCAATCCCTCCAGACTTGCATCCACATGCAGGATGTAAGGCTGCTGGGGATCTGCATGGGCCAGGGCTGGTGCTGTAGTGAGGGTATGCTTGAGCTCCTCCAAGGTCTGCTGGCATTGGTCTCTCCATCCTTCACCAATGGGGTCCCAAGAATTACATTTTGTGGGACTGATGGTACTCCTCTTGCCCTTCTGGGTAGTGTAAGGGTGTGTAAGGAGTAGACTGGCACACGGGTGGTATTGTAGTAGCTATAGACTTTTATTGTGGGTAAATGAAGAAGGAAAACTATATCTATCCTGTAAGGGAGGCATGGTATCACAAGTATGACACTGACACAAGAGCTAGAAGTTTCAAAACCTTTAATAAATTCTTGGGGTTTTGAAAAACTCCTACTTTGCCCTATAGCTATGATGAGAGTAGGCTCTACCATCAAATATCAAAGAAAACACAGTCCTAGTCAGTCTATGTCAAATCAAAATGGCCTACACTAAAAAAAAAACATGCTTGCCCTATCTCTTATACAAATATTGTGTAAAGGGGAATGTGTATGCAAAGGAAAGTCGGTGTTATAACATAAAAGATTGAGGTGGCTGAGTCAGCTCTCCTCCCCATGTTGGACAGCACGGAGTAAGGTAGACACCGTAGACAGGATGAAACACACTTGCTCAGGTTGTTATCAAAAAAAGGGCAGTTCAAAATGTGGGTCGAGGCCTGATTGGCCTTGCACGTTAAAGTCACTTTCAGTTCACTAAAAGTTTTTTTCACAGTTCAACAAAAGTTCACATAGGTCTCCCTATGTTGGGCTCGGACCTCTCAACAAAAAGTACCTGATTCAACATCACGTAGGTCTCCCTCAGTCGGGCACGGACCTCTCAACCAAAAGTACCTGACGCAACATCACGTAGATCTCCCTCAGTCGGACTTGGACCTCGCAATGATAGCACTTGCAGGGGTTCCTTTTTCCTCAAGCTTTATTCAGATTCATTAGGGGTTCCCTTCCCCTAACTTATTTCATATTCCAAGTCTCCCTCGGTCGGGCTTGGACCTTCCACTGATGTTGAAGACTTTCGAGTGTGCACAGCTTTTTCCATATACCTCCACAGGACCACTTTGACTTTCACTTTATCTCTCCCTTATGGTATTTGCCCCAGTGTCTCTTGGTCTTGGTAGTTCCACAGCACAATCAGGAAAATTCAAAAATCTTTCTCTTAAAGCAATCACCTTTTAACTTCTCCTTTCAATGGGATTAATATTGACCATTGCCCCCTTCAGAGTTAGTTCACTTTGACGCTTTTTAACAAGACATGGAACCATTTCGTGGAGACTTTAGAGTGAGCAATTTCCTTTCGCGGGACCACTCCGCTACTCTGTATCACTGGCTTCACTGTTATTAGTAACGTTGAAGTTCACTACTGGTTTGCTTTCTTTCGCATCTCATCCGCAGGCGCGCAACCTTCAATCGTAAGATATACTGTTGCGGCTTCAATCTTTCCTTGACACAAACCGCCTTTCATCTCTTTCGCTAACTCACCGGTTGTGTGCATTCCTTTCTTTTCTCTGCGGCTTTGATTCACAAGTCGAGGTTGATACCACAGGCTTGGCCTCACCTCCCCAACTCTGCAGTTCACCCAGGAGGGTTGCTGGCATGCTTGAAACACAATGCTGGCTTCTTCTTGGCTGGGATTTGGCTTTCTTTGCATATCCCTCACGGTTTCCCAAAGGCAACGACCTCCTGCAGGGATCTTCAGGGTTTCTCTACACCTCTCTCTGGTCCCTGTATCTGTCGTCCTACTCCAGTGAGTTTGCCTTCGCCCCGGACGATCTGCTCCTTCTCGTGCCTCACCGTGCTCAGAGTGTGTCTCAAACTCTCTCATGACATTCAAAAAAGGGCTAAAAACCAAGCTATTCAACTAGCCAAGTCCCAAGGGAGTTCCACTGTAACCATGGAACACTCCCACTATAATCCTGTCGAACCTGTTCAATACTGTTCTCATGAAAATGCTTTAAGTTGTATTGCTCAATATTGCCCTGATGAATATGCGTTAAGTTGTACCTAAGTGAATATACTGTAACAGTGCCACAATGCCTCAGGGCCGTTGTGCGCTTTATGAATTCAAATAAATAAATAAATACATAAATAAATAGTGTTCCACCTTTTATCCGTGTGAGGGGAGCTAATAGGTATCAGATGTATGTGATTAAGGTCAACTGCCTCACTTTGACTTACCTTATTAACGGGACATGTCCAATGAGATATGCAAGTGTTAGCCTTTTTACTCTGTCCTCCTCTTCCTAGGCCCAGTGTTTGTGTAGAAAGGGAGAATGGGGGGAGTTGGAAGGTCAGAGAATCCTAAAAAATAGGATGGGGTATGGGACAGGAAAGGGGCGGATAGGGCATCTCACCATCGGTTGCCTCACCCACACTCCCCAAAGATCCCCCACCCAAGTGATCCTCCTGCACTGGTCCACCCCAAGGGTCTGGATCCAAAGAGAGAGAGAGATCCCCTGGGACTTGTAAGGGAGACACCCTTTGGTTTCTCACAATTCCTATTTCTAAGAGGAATTTCCCTGCCTCAACTAAAATCCTAAGGATTCGGTCAGGATGTCCAAGAAAATAAATAGTCCACCGTCCTGTGTCAGCAAAACTATTTCCATCCCTTACACTAATCACTAAATCAAAAAGCTGCTCTACAGTTTGTGGTCCAGGAGAACAACTCCCTTCTCCTGGACTGGGTATAACTGTTCCGGGTGATGATTTGATCCAAATGTGCATTACCAGAGGGAATAACTCCCTTACCCTGGCCTTTCATTAATGTCCACAATGTAGAACACCAGGGGGAATGACTCACTTTCCCTGGCCTCAGAAGAAGGACTCAACTTTCTTGATATCTCTTTCTATGGATTTCACAATGTTACTGAACCAGGGGGAATGCTCCCTTCCCCAGGTCTCTCTTGTTCTTGATATTGGCAGTTCACAATGCCAGGGGAGAAGTCTCCTTTCCTCTGGCCTTCTCAGGCTGAATTGGCAGTTCACAATGTCAGGGGAAATGTCTCCCTTCCCCTGGACTTTCTTAGGCTAAATTGGTAGTTCACAATGCCAGGGGGGATCTCTATCTGTCTTTCTCAAATAAAAACAGATCGATATGGCTCCCCAACCCTTGTTTTCTTAAAGATTTGTTTAGGCAGACCTGGTTCACTTGCCTGCCAGATACTGCCATGAAGAAGATGGTTAGGGAGGCTCTACCTCTCAAGTTGCATGTCCACGACCCTACTTCCTCTTTTAGTTATTCTTCCCGATAGACTTGGTTCACTCTCCTGCCAAGTAAGATCATAATAACAGTTGTTCCAGCTATTTTTAACTTTACCTGGGTCTCAGACACGGGGTTCAGGGTTTCTTTCTCCCCCTTTCTCTCTCCCGACAGCCCAAGTAGTCTCTGGAGGATAGCTCAGGGGCAACGCGTTCGCCTTGGAAACAAGACGCCACAGAGCAACTGGGTATTAAGCGCGTTATAAATAACCAATTACATTACATTACAAGTACCTTCTGGGTCTCTGCCAGTTCTCCTCCGTCAGTTGCGTGCTCTTCTGACGACCTCTTGGGCTTCCTTAACTGTTGTGCTGCGTCGGCTCTGCAGCGTTTCCTGCTGGGTGGCTTGCGCGTCTTTCCCGACCGTGTGGTCCGGTTACTACTTCTTCTAGGACTTCCGCTCTTCCAGCACTCCTGTCAGCACAGGCACAGGGGACCGTATAGGGACACCAAGGCTCCCTCGCTCATATCCTGATCAGTGGTTTCCTCCTCTCTCCATGCGGAACGTCATTCATGCTTGTGGAACCTCCTGCGAGGGTCTGACAACAAAGTAAGTCTGACTGGACCGCTCACCTAAGTCATATGGAGCATTCTTCATGGCTCTGCACCTCTTCCTTTTCCCAGTACTTGTCTGGTATACCTACTTTGGGGAGTTCACACTCTTCTTCGTCCCAGTACTTCCTAAAGTTCTAGTTTCACAAAAGTACAAAGGAACACTAGGCAAGGTGATGGTGTATGGAGGTGTGTAGAGTAGGAATGAAGGTTGTTAGCAGAGGTGTGTGTAGGACTGGTAGATCGCGTTCTCCCGGGTGTCTTCCCTGTATCCCAGAGGGGGAATCCCTCCCCCATGAGATCCTCCCACTGAGTACCATTCCCAGGGGGACTATCGGGTAGCGTCCTCACCTCCCTGGCCTCGTGAGAAGGGTCTCCCTCAGGGAGAAGGGACGACATCACGTGATTCATCACAGTAGGCTGATATCCCTTGGTGTGGTCCCCAAGTGGTCGGGTGATTTTTGGCAAATCTCGTGACTAGCCTCCAGTAGTAGTTACAGAATCCCAGGACACTGCAATTTCTCCAGGGTCTGAGGTTGTTGTCAATCATAGCTCTGCATCTCTGCAAAATGGAAATTAATGTTTAGAATATTGTGGTATGGCTATTTATATTGTCCTCTTTCTCTCTTTCTCTCTCTAGGATGTGAAGAGCGTTTTGGGCAGGTATGTCTCCTCTTGCGTTGATGAACCCTCATTGTAGACTCCCTTTTATCCCTGTGGATGTCCTCTGTTCCTCACATTTATTACATACTACAGACCCCGGCTCCATCTTCATTGAAGGAAGAGTCCTGTCTCTAAGCTCACAGTGCAGGTCCCTCCTTCACTCTAACCCTATATACACCATACAGGCTCTGTACTATTACCACTTGCAAGCCTCAGACTCTGTACTATTAGCCCTTGCAAGCCTCTCCCTCCTTTCTCTAAGCTCACAGAGCAGGCCCATCCTTCTGTATAACCCTAAAGACCCCATATATACTCTGTACTATTACCACTTGCAAGCCTCTCTCTATCTCTTTCTCTCTCTCTCTAAGCTCACAGTGTAGGGCCCTTCTTTCTGTATAAGCCTATGGACCCCATATAGACTCTGTACTATTACCACTTGCAAGCCCCTCACTCTGCTCTGAAAGGTCACAGTGCAGGGACCTTCCTTCTGTGTAACCCTATATAGAGTCAATATTTTACACTTACCCCTGGGATGTCTCCCACTCCTCTATCTGAGCTCAGCAAAGAGGTTCTTTCTCTCGCCCTAACCCCATACGTTTTGCCCTTCCTCTTACCTCTCTCAGCTGCTCGCAAGCCCATGCATACCCTGGAAGTTCTTTCATTCTTCTCATGTACCTTTTTATTAGCACTGGCAGTGGCCGCCTCAGCCAATCAGAATGCTGGAAACGTGGGCTGTAGCTTGTGGTACTAGTCCGCATAAGGAGCAGTCTAAGAGTTGCTCACGTTTGTTCACTACTCTCTCACTTTTGTTCTCTCGTTCACTGCTCTTGGCTGCCATGAAAATAGAAATTGCGCTTTTTTGCTTTTGAAAGAGACCTCTTCCTGTTTTAATTGCAGAGTTCTACAAAAAATGAAGCGACCCTTTAACTTCCACCCCTGGAAGACGCTAAAGGGTACGAATGGTGATGATCAGCGGCCACATGAAGGCATGTTTGATTTAGTTATGCTTGAGCACGTCATGAGCGCTTAGTCGCCTGACATGCGTCAGCACTTTGCTAATTCCATCATCACGGATCCAAGGGAACTAGCAAAGATGGCTGACTTGTGGCTCTCTCACAGAGTCGACCACAGCGATAAGGGGACAGGTAAGGCAGGCCGAAATTCAACCAAGTAGAAATGGGTAACCCCTTGTGGGTGGGCCCTAAAAGAAGGATGGCACCACTAACCCAAAGGTGAGTGGTGGTTCCTCAGTAATACCCTGGCTCCCCAGCACCTTCTGTGCGCCTAAAGCAGGGCTCAAGTCGAGGGTACGCGCAGGTGGACGGCGTCCCCCCACTTTATTCAGAGAGCGGACGCCATCCCCCAGGGTTTTTTAGAGGCTATGTGTAAAAGAAGAAACTTTGACCGTCTTCTGCAAAATTTTGATTTTATGCACCATCTGGGTTTCGAACAGTCGCCAGGTTCACAGGTCGGGCACTTCACCATTACACTGTATAACCGGGTGAAAAATAAAAACTAAGGGTGAAATGTCACATTTTGGGACTGCAGTCTCCATGGAAAACATTGGCATTGATTCTTGGGGTTTAAAACGTGCACACTTTTTAACATTTTTAAACCCTAGAAAATATCCTTTCTTGGTTTATGTGTATGTTGATTTTATGAAAGGCAAATGCCTATACGTCTTGTGCAATTTGTATGGTTATGCAAAGCCAATTGAATTAAATGTGCATATTTCACCGTTATATGCTCATCTGGTGACGTCACATCCCATGGTGTATGTTAATAAGTCCCCTAACTTTTTTCTTTAGGACTTGACCCCTGGCCTCTGGTCACCGGGAGGCTTGCCCTTGTGCAGACATCCCAGAGATGTCTTCAATTTCGCTTAATGTGGCAGGGTCAAGACCCAGAAAGAAAGTTGGGGGAGTGCTGGTAGGGGTTCCCTCCAATACTTAGCAGTATGTCGATTCCATTCTAGTGGAGAACCAACATACCACTGGAATCAGAGACACTGCTGTCAGTACCACTGATGTTGACAGCACTTTCCTTTGGCCAGAGGTTCTACCAAATAGTCCTCTGCAGGCCGCTAAGTTATTTAGTGCCTCGTTAAGACTTTCCCTATTTTTAACATTTCCCTCTAGATAGTTAACTGGAAGTTAACTCTCCCTGTTGGTGTCCAAGAAAATGTCCCGGGCAAAGATCTGGGAATGACTTGGAAGAGAGAGGCATCTTTAAAGGCACCACTCTCATCCCAGGAGTTGTAACATTCAATTCTACTCCTCTGGGTTTTATGTGTTTTTAGTGAGAATTTTTCATTTCTGATTTTATTTTCACCATTTCTTTGTATTGCAAAATATGGGGGAAACCCCCCCACACCCTTGCTGCCCCATCTCGCCACGCTCTCTCCTACTGACCCCCAAGTCACATTGCCTTATCCAAACACACTCCCTGCATTTTGCAGTAAAAACAAATTTGTGAAAATCAGCATTAAAAAATACCACAATGAAAAATATAGGGTAGCAAGTCTCTGTACCCTCTTGTCAAGGGTCAACTTATGAAAAGTTGTCCAGGTCCAAAAGATGAAGTACCAGTTTCTCTTCTATGTCTTTAGTTGTTAAGCCTTGTATTCCATCTGCTCCTGCGGGTGAGGCTGAGAACCCAAAGTCCTCCTGGACCCTTCAAAACTTCTACTGGGGGGTCGCTGTTGTGCACGAGCAAAATGGCTGCTTGATCCAGGAGCTCTGCTGCCTGAGACCGCAACGCAGTGGCAGAAACACCCTTTCTGTGCACCATACGCAGCGAAAATGCCTGGTGGTAGATCTAAGGGATGTATCTCCCTCCTCACCGACTTTGAGACCTGCCAGTGCACCTGGACCACGGCAGGCCTTTGTGTGCGTCCCGGCCTTCTGGCACGGCTCATGTGTCTGTATAGGGTGTATAGGGATATATCTGCTATCCAGGAATGGTGTGCCGCCAATGACCTCTGCCTCAACGCCAGTAAGACTGAGATTCTACTCATCGGCACACCCACTCCCTCCTTCCCTGCAGCTCTCTGGCCGGCCTCCCTTGGCCCCCTTCCTGCCCCTACCTGCAAGGCTAAAAACCTCGGGGTCATCTTCGACTCCACACTCTCCTTCTCTCCTCATATATCTGACGTCTCTAAGAAGTCACACTACCAGCTGCACCTCCTCAGAGGTATTCTTCCCTTCCTCTCCTTCCCCCAGAAGCTCACTGTCTCTCGAGCCCTGGTTCTCTCAAGGCTGGACTACTGTAACAGCCTCTATCTTAATCTGCCTGCCTCCACTCTCCGCCCTCTGCAACTTATCCAGAACAGAACTGCGAGACTTGTCCTTGGCCTCAAGCCCAGGGACCGTATCTCTCCAGGACTGAAATCTCTTCACTGGCTCCCAGTGGCTGCGAGGATTAAGTTCAAAACCCTCTGCATTGTCCACAAGGCCTTCTGGGGCCTGGGACCTAAATACCTCCAACTCTCTCTTCCTAAATATCTTCCTTCACGAGCCCTTCGCTCATCCGTCTCCAACTCCCTCATGGTCAGCCGCTTCTCGAAGCAACGAGCTGGGGGTAGATCTCTCTCCGCAGCAGGGGCCTCCCTCTGGAACAGCCTTCCTGCCTCCCTGAAACTTGAGGAGAACCATCTCCGGTTCCGGAAGCACCTCAAAACCTTCCTCTTCGTTTCTGCCTTCTCTCTCCCTCTCCCCTGCTAATCCTGCTTAACTCCCCACTGAATTCAGCACTAAACCTGCATCTGGGCCACTCTCAGCAACCTCGGTCCAGGGCCCAGCCACTCTCCACTTGCACTGCCTCCCTGGCTCCCCCTGCACTGTGGGACTGTCACTGTATCCCTACAGCCCCTTTCCCAGCACTTGCTCTGCACTTACCTCGCACTTGCCACCAGCTGGCCCTTTTTATTTATTATTTATTATTTTTTTACGCTACTTACCTTGTACTGCACTTCCCCCCCACCTCCTCCCCCCTGCACTTCCTCCTTTTCCCCTTACCTCTGCACTTGCACGATCTGAATGACACCTGGCCTAGTAGGATCGTTTGTCTGTTTTTCCCCTTGTTTCCCTCCCTCCCTGCCTCGTCGCGCCTTGAAACACTTGTGTATAGGCGCGTTACAAATACCATATCATATCATATCATATCATAGGGTGCGCCTGGAGCATTGTAGCAGGGGACCTGGACTGCATGGGCTACGAGGAGGGTCCTGCAGCTGGGGGCAGCCACCTTCACCTCTGTCACCCCTATATGAAAGAAGGAAATCTACAGACTACAATTTTCAAGAAAGAAACAGATAGAAATAGTCTTCTACAGGCAAAAAGTTTCCACCCAAAAAATACCTTCTCAAGCATTCCACTCAGTCAGTTTCTGAGATATCGTAGGATCATCTCTGAGGACACCGATGTAATAAATGAGGATACCGGTAAAAGTTTATGATAAGAGCTTTAATGTAGGCCTTCGGAGCGATCAGCCGCCGGGACTTGAATGCATATAAACACTCTAACAGAAGAACATTCTATAATCCCTACGTTCCACTGACGTAGTGTCAGTGCGTATCTAACATCTCCCTTCCTATATGAAACGGGATGGGAGGAGAATGAAAGGAAAGAAGGAAACAAAGCGGAAATAAGAGAAATATGAAAGAAAGTATGGAAACTTGGAATGGTTGTGGATAACTGTGACAGTAATAGCATCATTTGCAATAGTTTTTTTTCTAAACAGGAGGATGCCGTGGCCAGCACTTCAATAATAGACATAGTCACTGTTGAAGTTTCGGATGGTCCTCCGATTCCTCATGGACAGTCCACCAGCAGAACCTTTATCACTCCCATGAGAGATCTTGTCATCTTCTTCTTCATAACCTTGTTGGTGTATATCTTTTGTCTGAACATTGCCTTTCAACAGTGTGTCTTTACGTGTGCTTGGTTTGTTGAAATCTTTTTCTATTTTCACCAGGTCATCACCAGACCATCTCTTCCCATCATCCAACAACACAGATTGCGTGGATCTGAAACCAGATTCACCTTTGGGTGTTTTCTTGGGCTCTCTGACACATACCCAGTCTCCTTCTTGAATTACCATTTCTTTTACTCTGTTCCTTGAGTCATAGTATGCTTTGTATTTACTTTGTTTTCCTTTCACTCATTTCTGGACACGGTCCATGTTCGATTTTGCTTCTCCATTGTACATGAAAATCCATGCTGGTCTGAGTCGATTGCATGCGACTCTGTCTCTCATCATGGTGAATGGTTCGACATTGGTGGTGGTGTGTGGAGTTGTCCTGTATGCACATAGGGCTTCTTTAAGTGTCTCCCTCCATGGAAATGTGTTGACTATGGCTAATTGAATCACACTCTTTACTAGCCTGTTCATTCTCTCTACAAGTCCATTAGAGATTGGGTGATATAAGGATGTGGTTATGTGATGGATTGACCTGTCTCTGAGAAACTCTTGAAATTCCAATGATACGAATTGTGATCCATTGTCGGAGACCAGTTCTTTGGGATCTCCTTCTCTGTTGAACACATCTGTCAGAAATTCTGTGATCTTTTTTGTGGTTACACTTGTTTCTGATATTCCCAACTCTGTCCACTTGGACGTATAGTCTACAAGCACTATGATGTAGATTTTTACAGCTTCAAGATTCTCGAATGGACCCATGATGTCTATTGCTAGTTTGGACCACTCATTTTTTGGGTTTTCTACTGGCTGTAATGGTGTTTTCCTCAGAACTTTGGATTTGTCGCTTGTGGCGCAGGCAGAGCAGTTCTTGACCATTTCTTCCGCTTCCTTCCACATGTGTGGCCACCAGTAGTTGCTTCTCAAGCGGTTCTTTGTCAAACTTCTCCCTAGGTGTCCTTTGTGTGCTAGGTCGAGTAGTTTTTTTCTGAGTTGTACTGGCGGAATTACTCTATAGCCTCTATAGATGTGTTCCTTGTCCATGAATATTTCTTCCCTGATGGGCATGAAATTTGTTAGATTTTGACACAATCCTCTCCAGTCATTGGTTATTGCTTTCCTAATTTCTTGTTTTTCAGGATCAGTAACGGTTGTGTTTTTCCATTCTTCTATGGGAATGGCTGGATTTATGGCAGTTATTATGTCTCCCTCTGGACCTTCAGATTCAGCATCTTGGTTGGTCGATAATCTGGAGAAACAGTCTGCCACTTGATTTTGTGTCCCTGGAGTGTAACATACATTGAGGTTGTATTGCATGGTATCAAGGATCCATCGTCTGATTCTTGGTGATATGAGGTGGGGTGTTTTAGACTGGAGGACATGCACTAGTGGTTTGTGGTCTTTTCTGAGTATAATGGGTAGCCCCCAAATTAAATTCCTGAAATGTTGTTCGATCCACTTCACACCCAGCGCCTCCCTTTCTATTGTGGAATAATTCAATTCTGCTCCTTTCAACACTCTGGACGCAAAGGCAATTGTTACTTTGTTCTTGTTTTGTATTTGTTCTAAGACTCCTCCCAGACCGATCTTACTGGCATCCACTGATATGATTGTCTTCGCGCTGCAGTCAAACATTCCTAAAGCTGGTGCTTGATTAATTTTAGACTTTATTTTTTCAAACTCCACTTTACATTCTTCAGACCATTCAAATCTATTCACCTTCTTCATGATGTTTCTCATATTCGTAGTCTTGTTGGCATAGTCACCTATGAATTTGGAGTAGTACTCCGTCATTCCAAGGAAGCTCCTCAGTTGATCCTTGTTTTCTGGTTCTGCAATGTTCATTATGGTGTCCATTAGTTCTTTCTTGGGACTGATGCCTTTGGCGTCTGTGGAATGACCAAGGTAGGACACTTTTTTGCATTTGATGTTGCACTTGTCTAACTTTAAAGTGAGGCCGCTTCTTTGGATTACTAGTAACACGCCCATAAGTATTGCGTCGTGTTCCTCTTCTGTGATGGCTGATATGAGGATGTCGTCTTGGAAGCATTGTACACCTTCCAGGCCCCCGAATATATGTGTAATTAGCCTCTGAAACACTGCTGCAGCTGATGCGAGTCCGAAAGGCATTCTCTTGAACATAAACACCCCCAACAGAGTGACAAATGACGTAAGGCTCTTCGAGTTCTCTTCCAAGGCAATTTGATGATAGGCAGAGGATAGGTCCAAGATACTGAAGTACTTTGCCGGTTTCATGGTTGTCAATAGTTCCGATATATGTTTGGAAGGGGATGCCTATCAATCCAGATGTTTTTGTTCAGGTCCCTTAAATCGACACACATTCTTATGGAGTTGTCAGGTTTCTTCACAAGTACTATTGGAGCAAGCCATTCTGAACTCTCAATGGGTTGCATGATGTTCTGTTCACATAGGCGCGTGAGTTCAATTTTTAATGCTTCTTTAGTTCCAATAGGAACTCCACGAACTCTGTGAGCTATCGGTATGGCACCTTTTTTTAGGATGATTCTGTACTGGAAACCCTCCAGGAGTCCAATTTTTCCACTAAACACTTTGGGAAATTGTTTCGCCAGTGCCTCTTTAATATCAATATTTTCGTTCAGTACAGTTAAAATGGGCTTCTCTTCACCAGGGTGAATTCACACACAAAGAGCAGCTTGCTCTTCCCAGCCTACTACAGATGAACCATCTCTGGCTATAAAGAGTCTGCAGTACGTTTCTCTGTCGCGAAATCTGAGCTTCACCCATGTGTACCCAATGATGTCTACGGGGGGTTTTCCATATCCTGTCGCTCGTACTGCAATGTTCTTTATGTCTCCCATCTTGCCGGACAACTCTCCTAGAAAGGTTTCTACAACCACCATGGTATATGGGGATCCAGTGTCTACCATAATAGGCAAGGATATACTGCTGATCTGCATGTCGATCCAGGGACCCTTGGATTGTTGCAAAGACGTGACAGTGAGTATTTGTGTAGGTGGATTTCTTTGATTGATGGTCAGAATCTCATTGTGTCCTTGGTCAGTTTCAACAGCTCGTACAGTGCCTCTCATCGACCTGGTGAATGGTCTTCTGATGAACCTGCCAGATCTTCCACATGTATTCTTGCAGACTTTTGCGAAATGTCCAATTTGGTTACATCTGTTATATTCAACGGCTGCCGCAGGGCATTCTCTGTTGGCATCCTTGTGCCTGTACCAACCGCACTTTTGACAACGCCCTAGATTTTGATTTGGATACCCTGGATTGCTTCCTCTTCTAGAATAGGGTCTCGTAGCATGTGAAGATGTTTCTCTCACGAGTGCCACTAAAGGTTCACTTATGTCTTCTTCAATGAATTTGACCTCTGTATTTCCTACTTGGTCGAATCTTTCCTTCATGCAGCGATCACCTAGCTGCATGCTTCTCGCAATTTCGGTGGCTTGTTCCAAGGATGGGTTCTTTGTTTGCCATAATCGTTGTTGGATTTGTGGATCGGCAACATTCAATACTAGTTGGTCTCTTAGATATTCATCCCCAACGCCAGTGAAGCTACAAGTCGACATAAGCGTTCTGAGAGATGCTATGAAGGTGTCAATTGACTCGCCCTTTAGCTGTTTCCTGGAGAAGAATCTGTACCTCTCTAGCACAACATTTGTCTTGTTTCCGAAGTGTTTGGCAAGTTTGGCTAGTGCGCTCTCAAATTTGCAGTTGCCGTCTCCTCCTGCGTCATTGGATTCAGAAAGCGCCGTGAATATTCTTAGGGCCTCTGCTCCTGCACAATTTAGCAAGGTCGCTTCCTTGAGATCGTCATTGAATTTGTTTCCACCAATGGCCCTCAGATATACTTGGAAGCCATCTATTCACTGTTCCCACGGGCACGTTGGGTTTCCGGGGCATGGGAGACATTTTGTTGGTGGTGGGACATTCTGCATGGCTGTATGTGTTGTTTTTGTTTTAATTTAAAGTGCTTGGTAGCAATTTCCAAAGCTGTGTGTTGATATTGTTGAAGAGTCCTTATTGGACTGGACTATCTGGCATGGTCTGTGGTAACCATAAAACGGTTTGCGCTTTCAAAACCAATGATATGTGTTTACACCACACTTGTGCACAATCTTGGTTTGTGCAGTATCTTTTGTGTTCACAGTACCGATGATGTGTGTTCTCACCACACTTGTGCACAATCTTGGTCTGTGCAGTGTCTTTTATGCTTCCAATACCAATAATGTGTGTCTTCAGCACACTTGTCTGTCTTGATCACATATAAGTTTGGTCAGTAATTTTTTTTTTTTATAGATGTTGTGTTTTCTATTGGCCTGTGTTGACAGGCTCTTTGTAGTCTCCCTTCGCGTGCCGGCTATGTGTGTTGTGATCTTTATCAGACGGTATTACTAGTGTGAGCAACTGTACTTCGTTCCATGCTTGTTTCGCCTTGCCGTTGTTGTGGCAACAGGATAATAGTCCTCAAAATGGCAGCACGCAAATATGACTCATTAAGGTCCTTTCCTCGAATCGCCAGCCTGTCGTTGGCCAGCGATTCGAATGATGGGCTTTATGCTGAGATACTAGTATGCGGTACTATCGTTGCCGAAATGTCCCTTTTGACCAACGCATCACAGGCACGATATATAGATATCTCCTACCTGCGTTGTCGTCAAGGGCTGGCCTCCGATGTCGTCAGGAGGGACCGCAATTGGATGCAGGAGCGCGGTCAGCTGTTCGTGGATGTGCGGTGCATGGCACCATCGGCAGCGCAGTGGGGCTAACTCCGGGGGCCTTTTAGGTAATCCTCGTTGCCATTTGTAATAAATGAGGATACTGGTAAAAGCTTATGATAAGAGCTTTAATGTAGGTGCCCAGAGCGATCAGCCGCCGGGACAGGAATGCATATAAGCACTCTAACAGAAGAACATTCTATAATCCCTACGTTCCACTGACTTAGTGTCAGTGCGTATCTGTCCAATTGTGTCTCCCTCTCCTCCCCACTCTCCTCACCTGATCGGTATTCCTCTGTATTAAGATGCCGACGTGAGCAGAAGTCTCTCTTCGTAGCCGAAGACACTTGTCTACCACGAGAGGAAGCCACATTGAATGCTTGAAACAAGCAGTCCTGGGACTCCTCTCCCGTAGAAGGCGACAAGGGAAAAAGCCTTAACGGCAGAAAAAACCCTTGTAAGGAATGAGGCCAAACAGGAGTCTTCCAAGGAGATAGATGGTACGTAGGCTCCAGTGGTAGCGGAAGAGTGGGTGGTCGGCTTCTGAGGATTGGAGGAGGCAGACAGGAGCTGATAGGGGCGGAGACCAAGAAGCCCTCGCTCCGCAAGGAGTAGCGAGAGAGACTCGTGCCGGCGGCCCGAGCGAGCCGCGGGAACAGAAGGGAAGCCAAGGCAAAACGAAAGAGAGGAGAGAGAGCGAGAGAGAGGGAGAAAAAAGCCTCCCCAGAAGCGAGGAGAGGCTAAAGGAATAGAGCGGAACAAGCCGCGAGACGGAAAAAACTAGCGTTCTCACCCAAAGGCAGTAAGCAGAAGCTACGGGGTTGCAACGCAGCGATCGCTGGGAGTGAGAGGCTGAAGTACCTCCCAGCGACCGCCATGTTGCAGGAGAGCTAGACCGAGACTGCACGTAAGCGGACACAACGTGCTGGAACTACGGTCTGCGCCGGAGCCTCCAATGCGGAAGTGTCCGCCAATCGACCCGGCTGCGTATGACAGTATGCCCCCTCTCAAAGCGAAACCCCCCAGGCTTTCCCGGAAAAAGTCGATGGAAACCACTCAACAACCGGGGGGCATGAATGTGGGAGACCGGTTCCCAAGAGTCCTCCGACTCCGGGTAACCCTTCCACGAGACCAAGTATTCCAAGCGTCCCCTGTAGAATCTGGAGTCACAAATGGCCGAAACTTCGTATTCCTTCGTACTTCCAGAACCTTGAACCTGCAGACGGGGAAGGGATCTTAGGTGGGGATCCGGAACAAAAAGGTTTGAGAAGGGAGGAGTGAAAAACAGGATGAATGCGACTGAGAGTGGGAGGCAATTTCAATCTGAAAGAGACAGGGTTGATCTTAGATAGAATAGAAAAAGGTCCCAAAAAGCGAGGAGAAAGTTTGGAAGGGTGAACCCATCGAGGCAGAAATTTAGTAGAGAGCCACACCTTGTCTCCCTCCTTCCAATCGGGACAGCCCTGCCGACGTTTGTCCGCCTGTTCCTTGTTTTGGATCCTGCTCCTTTTCAGACTGAATTCAGCAGTCTTATACACCTCTGCAATGGACTGAAGCACTGCTTCCGCGGTGGGAGAGTTTGTAGGAACTGGAATCATGGGAAAAATGGATCGGGGATGCACTCCATACGTGCAAAAAAAAGGAGTAAGACCTATCGCGGAATGTGTAGAATTGTTGTACGTAAATTCCGCGGTGGGTAACAATGACACCCAGTTGTCTTGATGTCGGTGGTTATAACATCTCAGATATTGCTCCAAGGTGGCGTTCAGTCGTTCCGTCTGGCCATTCGACTGAGGGTGGAAACCAGAAGAAAGTGCTCTTTCCACGCCAACTCTAGAAAACAAAGCCTTCCAGAAGTTTGAGATGAACTGACTACCTCGATCGGAAATGATCTTGTCAGGTAAGCCATGTAGTCGAAAAACATCTCGTGTAAAGGTCTCTGCCATCTGAGTGGCGGTAGGTAAGCCAGGTAGCGGGGAAAAATGTGCCAATTTAGTGAAAGTATCTATCGTCACCATGATGCAAGTACAGGATTCGGACTCTGGTAGATCCACAATAAAATCGGTAGAGATGAGACCCCATGGGCGTGTAGGCATCTCTGGTTGGGTCAGCAAACCTAAGGGCTTGCCAGATGGATATTTTGCTCTGGCGCATATTGGACAGGTCTTGATATATTCCTTAACCTCTCCTTTCAATTCAGGCCAGAAGAACCTTCTTGCAATAAGTTCAGTAGTGTTATGCACTCCTCTATGACCCGCGGTAAGTGGATCATGGCCCAAATGAATGATCTTCTTACGCCAAGGGCCATCTGGAATGTACAGTCGGTTACCGTAAAACACTAAACCTTCCTTCTCGGTATATTTCCCTCCTCGTAACCTAAGAAACTTCGGCCTTTCAGATGCCAACGCGGTCTTCACTTCTTGAAAGAAAACATTGACAAGTCCCAGGATCTTGTTTCTCTTGAACATAACTTCCCGAGAATGAGGGATACAGTCTCCAGGAACTTCCTTCCTTGACAAGGCATCTGCAACCTTATTTGAGGTACCAGGTATATAGGTGATATGAAAGTCGTATTGGGCAAAAAAATAAGCCCATTGGGCTTGCCTTGAATTTACGCACTCCATGTTTTGTAATGCCTTGAGATTCTTATGGTCTGTCCTAATGAGAAAAGGATGTCGCGCACCCATCAGTAAATGTCGCCAATCTTCACATGCCAGCTTCATGGCGAGTAGTTCCTTTTCTAGTCTAGAACCGAATAGTTGAGTTGGCTAGGAGACAAAGTCTTCGAGAGATAGGCGACTGGATGTTGCACACCATCGTAGGATTGCAAAAGAACTGCCCCTATAGCCATGGCAGAGGCGTCAGTCTCAACAATGAACTGTCGGTTTTGATCCGGATGTCGAAGAATCGGAGCAGAACAGAACAATCTTTTTAAGTTCCTAAAACCATGTTCAGCTTCGGGTGACCATAGGAAAGGCACTGAATTTTTCCTCAAGAGTCTTGTAATGGGAAGTACTATCTCTGAGAAGTTTGGAATGAACCTCCTGTAGAAATTTGAGAGACCAAGAAATCTTTGTACCTCCTTTATGTTGTCTGGGGAGGACCAATCGAGTATAGCAGCGACCTTGCCTGAATCCATGGAAATCCCTTCTCCAGAGAGAATGTATCCGAGATAGTGAACGGAGGAGACTGCAAATACGCACTTCTCGGGTTTGACCAGAAGTTTATAGCGTTGAAGGCGCTCCAGTACTTGAGTAACATGAATGATCTGGGATTCCAAATCAGATGAGTAAATCAGAATGTCATCCAGATAGATGATGACCGTAACCAGTAGTAGATCAGAAAATAATCGATCCATGAATCGCTGAAATATAGCTGGGGCATTTACCAATCCGAATGGCATTACTTTGTATTCGTATAATCCGAACGGGGTGCGAAAAGCCGTCTTCCATTCATCTCCCTTGGCAATGCGAAGCAAATGGTATGCGTTCCAAAGGTCTAGTTTGGTGAATATGCGGGCCCCCTGTACGGCCTCTATGATCTCTGATATGAGCGGCATGGGATAGCGGTTTCTGATTGTAACCTTATTAAGTCCTCTGTAATCTATGCAAGGACGCAAATCGGTGGAGTCCTTCTATCTTATGAAAAACAAAGAAGCTCCTGCCGGAGACTTGGAAGGTTGAATAAGGCCGTTTTGCAGATTAGTATCCAAGTAGTTCCTTAATACCTGTCTCTCAGTTTGGGTTAAGGAAAACATCCTGCTGAAAGGAACCAAAGCATTAGGTTCTAGCTCCAAGGTGCAATCCTCAGGCCTGTGTGGAGGCAGATCCGCAGGTATTGTCTCCTTGAAGACCTCCTGGTAGGGTAAACAATAATGTGGTAAGGCGTGGACTCCCACATGGTCACCAATGGCGTGGCCCAAGCAAGGGCGTTACCAATCATGTTTGAGATCAAAAAGCCTACCTTGGATTGATCAGTAGCAAAGGAACGAGGCCTAAATGTAAAGTACACCACACAAGCCTCCATAAATTCTTTTATCTTCTTTGGTGAACCATCAAACTTCCCCGAAGTGAGCGACATTATCGGTAGTTCAGCAGGCGGAACCTCTCGAGTCGTGGCAAGTTGTCGTAGAACTACGTTTTCAGCCTTAACCGTCTGTAATTCTTGTGACAAGCCCTGAACCGCCTTCCAGAGTTCCTGGATCTGTTCTTCGGCCGACATTGTGTTCTCTTGGCGTTGCAAACTGTCCATGTGTCTCCCTCTCCTCCCCACTCTCCTCACCTGATCGGTAATCCTCCAATTCCTCTGTATTAAGATGCCGACGTGAGCAGAAGTCTCTCTTCGTAGCCGAAGACACTTGTGTACCACGAGAGGAAGCCACAGTGAATGCTTGAAACAAGCAGTCCTGGGACTCCTCTCCCGTAGCAGGCGACAAGGGAAAAAGCCTTAACGGCAGAAAAAACCCTTGTAAGGAATGAGGCCAAACAGGAGTCTTCCAAGGAGATAGATGGTACGTAGGCTCCAGTGGTAGCGGAAGAGTGGGTGGTCGGCTTCTGAGGATTGGAGGAGGCAGACAGGAGCTGATAGGGGCGGAGACCAAGAAGCCCTCGCTCCGCAAGAAGGAGTAGCGAGAGAGACTCGTGCCGGCGGCCCGAGCGAGCCGCGGGAACAGAAGGGAAGCCAAGGCAAAACGAAAGAGAGGAGAGAGAGAGAGAGCGAGAGAGAGGGAGAAAAAGCCTTGCCAGAAGCGAGGAGAGGCTAAAGGAATAGAGCGGAACAAGCCGCGAGACGGAAAAAACTAGCGTTCTCACCCAAAGGCAGTAAGCAGAAGCTACGGGGTTGCAACGCAGCGATCGCTGGGAGTGAGAGGCTGAAGTACCTCCCAGTGACCGCCATGTTGCAGGAGAGCTAGACCGAGACTGCACGTAAGCGGACACAACGTGCTGGAACTACGGTCTGCGCCGGAGCCTCCAATGCGGAAGTATCCGCCAATCGGCCTGGCTGCGTATGACAGTATCTAACATCTAACAAACGACTACATCAACAAGACTCAAGATTTATCCCAAAAATTTGAAGAAAGAGGATACGACCGTTTGACAGTCGAACAATGTGCAACTAAAGCCGCACAGATCCAAAGACAAGAAGCTCTAGGTCCTAATGAAAAGAAAAAAATTGAAAATCTTTTGTACGTGACAACTTACTCCAATCAGAGCAACAAAATAAAGAGGATTGTTAGAAAGCATTGGAAAATCCTGACATTGGACCCAACTCTGGCAAAACTATTTCCAACTCTGCCAGTATTTGCATACAGCAAGATCAGATCCATACGAGATAATCTAATCAAAGCAGATTTTTCAGCAAAAAGAACCACAAATGAAAAACACAAGGGAGCCCTCCCTTGCAATAACTGCAATAACTGCAACAATTTGATAAAGGGTGAATACATCAATCACCCTCACAGGGGATACAAGCTCAAACTACGACATGCATCAACCTGCAATACTAAAATATCATCTATGGGATCAAATGTCCCTGTGGGATTTTTTACGTAGGAATGACAACAAGAAAAGCAAAAACTAGCTGGTCTGAACAAAAGTCAAATATTAGACTAAAGAATGACCGCTCACCAGTAGCCCAACATTTTTTGAGGGAATCTCATTCAATAGCCCAAATCAAATTTATCATTTTGGAACATGTAACATTGTCAAGAAGAGGAGGCAATATGGCAAAATCACTGTTACAATGTGAATTATTCTGGATTGACCTATTGAACTCCATGCACCCTACAGGAATGAACAGTGATTGGGATATGAGCTGTCATCTTTAAATGGCTACAAGGTATATTCTCTGAAGACTGGTGACATGAATATTCTACTTACACTTCTGCTTGTCAACACTTTGGATCTATAAGTCACAAACAGACAATAGAATGAGAAACTAATACACCCAGTGTTTTCTAAAAAAACATCACGAGATATTCACCAGAACGCACCTTCCTCTGGGGCTATTTACGTTACTCTACAGACTTTCAGTCGGACAGTAATATCAAATGCTAAATTGCAGATCTATATTATCTATAGCAAAACAATAAAATAAAAAGTAATTAAACAGATTTACAAATTGCGATAGCCGGTACCAAGGAAAGATTACATTTACTGGATGAGCACTATGAATCGCGGCAATATTCCAAGATGGCGCCCGGAATAAACTGGAAATACTACGAAGGCAGAATTACCCATGAGCCTCAACTGTTTCCCAGACAACGGCATTGTTAATGGCAACACGGACGTAGAACACTTGCGTCTTAATTTCAGGACATGCGGAAGCGATTACTTTGTTTTCTGGATACTACGAACGAACGCTGCGCTAAGGAGAAAGAATAAAATCATTGGAATATCAGCATACTAAGCGCCAGCAAGGGCTAAAGAAGACTTACAGCTCGAGCCTTCCAGTACGCACAGAGTGCAGCAAGTAAGTCAGCAGAGGAATGATTTTCCTACCACACTGCAGCATTTTGGAATGATTGCCAGCGGCACTACAGCGTTTAGAAAATTAACAAAGACATAGCGGTGTAATTATCTAACAAATATACAACCATTTACAGATTGGATACCCATTCGAGGCAGCAAGTAGAAGTCACGGAAATTGAAACCAAAATGACAGAGCACCAGATAACTATCCGTGTGTGTAACTAAAAACACAAAATTAAGTCCAGAACCACCGTGAAGACGGTAAGTAGCCAGAACCTTATACCTTGTAAATACAGATGAGATTACCATGGAGTGGGACCCAGCGCTTCTTGCAGAGCGACTGTGTCCCACTCACGGTTTTAGTAAATTGGATTCATGGTAAGTGTTGGTAAAAAATGCATTTCTCTACTAGGTGGTAGCCCAACATAGCGTTGAGCCTCAGATAACCCAAGAGTGAATTACACTCTACCGAACCATTTCCAGTCACAAGTGGACATTTAAAGGACACAGGTCAGTTCCTTGTCTTCAAATGATAAATAGCCACAAAATGAATAATATTGAAATTCAATTTAAGGCTTATACCAATTTATTATGTTTATTTTCAGGGAATTAAAAGTTGAAAACTGTACCTGATGAAGGGCTAGTCCCGAAACGCGTCGTACAAATTTACGATTCCGAATTTAAAGACACTGGTTTATATTGAAAATGAAATGAATTTTCAGTTTTTTGTGTATAAAAAATGACGATTGAATGTCGAAAATTGTCCACATTTAATGTATTGAATGAATTGTATTTACTTTAAAGAGATTTTGTGATATTATGTTTCAATTAAAATGTGCAGTCTTTGAAATATATATTTATATACCTGAATGATACTAGTGTGGCATCTTTAAGCAAATTAACAACACACTTGTTCCACCGAGAATTTCCTGACTGTTACCACTGACTTCGGTCAGACGAAAGTGTGCCCTGTGTTAGCCCACCTGTTCCAAGGTGGACCATCCTCTTTTTCATTTGTCATATAGGTCTTGTGGCCGAGACCCATACAGGAGCACCTGAATTTTATTATTAAGTTAAGTAATTTATTATGTAATTTATGAATCAGTTACTCTAGGAAACAAGGCACTGCACCTCTACACCGTATGTTCATCACCCCTGACATACTCACCATTAATTCCACGGGCCCCTTTCGACAGAGTGGAGCGGGACCAGGTGGAAGCCCTGCCTACATGTCGGGTGTTGGTGTTACGCAACACACCGGCTCCCTTCCCTTGTTGCCGTTGCCCTCCGGCACGCGGCCTGCAACTGGATCCGTTTTTGGCAGCGCCTGCAAATCATCACACGCGGCGGCTCCTAGTGGGGGGCTGGAAGCGCTGAAGCAGGTGACGGACGGGGGGGCGTGGCTTGGACGCCATGTGAAAGGACGTGCCTGAACGGGAGCTCCCGCTGATCCGAACATTATCCGGCTGAATCCGCGCAACGGCCGCTACGATGTGGCATAGACGGTGATGACTGTAAATGCGAAGCTCGGCTGCACATGTGGATGCATTCTCATACGGGATTGTGCAGCGCTTGTGTACTCAGGAGCCGTGTGAAGTTTTTGGGCCGGAGCTTCGCCGGCAGACAAAATGGCTGCCGTCGCTTGATGTTGGGACAAAGGATCGGGGACCGGATTCTGGAGGCGATTCCCTCAGTTCACGTTCAGCGCGATCCAGCGAAAGCAAGCTTGACTGGAGGTAGCCGAAACTGTGTGGCGACGGGGGGACATAGTGCCCCCAGGCCTGGGGCCTAAGCGAGATCGAAGGGACGCTCCTGATCGAAGATATGACGAGCAAGCTCCTGAGGGCGAAGAATAAACAGCCCACGCTCGACGAATTTGCCAAGACATCGCCTGGCACCGAGGGGACCAGGAGCAAAGAGAAGGCCCAGCCCAAGGAGATGGCCGCAGGAGGAACGAACCAGGAGGTCCTGGCAGCGATCGCAGATCTGAAGGCGACATGGGAGATCAAACTCCAACTTGCGGTGGCCGAACTGAAAACTGCGATGGAACTTCAGGTCGGGGCGGTACAGGAGGACGTGAACCTCCTGAGGCAAGATGTGCGAACCCTGGCCGAGCGCACAGAGACCCTGGAGAAGGAGATGGGCCCGACTGTGGCGGAATGCACCGCGCACAAACGAGAGATCCATGCCCTGGTGCAGAGGGTAGGCAACCTGGAAAGCAGGGCTGAAGAGGCAGAAGGTCGGGCCCGCAGAAACAACATCCGGATTGTGGGCCTACCGGAGGGAGCGGAGGGCCAGAATCCCACAGATTTTATTGAGACTTTGCTGCTGCAGGAGATCACCGGAGGTGCCCTAACGCAGGGATTTGCAGTGGAGAGGGCACATAGGGCCCTGATCAGAAGGCCACCGCCGGGTAATCCGCCCAGGCCCGTGATCGCCAAGATCCTCAACTACAAAGACCGGGAGAAGATTCTGGAACATTTTCGTAAAGGGGGCACCATACGGCGAGGGGAGGCAACCATCACTGCTTACCCCGACTACACTCTACAAGTGCAGTGCAGTCGGATGAACTTTGGGGCGGTCAAAAGGCGCCTGCGGACGGCCGGTTTCAAGTATATGTTACTCTACCCAGCCAAACTTAAGGTCTTCTTCAAGGCTAAGACGCTGTTTTTCGACACCCCTGAGGAGGCCATGGAATGGCTCGATGCGCAGAACTGCCCTCAGGAGCCTGATGAGCAGATGGCGGACGGAGCAGGGAGAGTTAAGTGAAACAGTGGGCCCGGCGGACTTTGAACATTTGGACTGGAATATAGTCTTTGCCACTTTGTGATGGGGATGCACTTTTTAACTGTTTCGAACATGGTCCGCGAGCGCGGATATAAATGTGTAGGGGGCATCCGAGGGCCGTTTTATTCGTACCCCAGTGTGTGGTTAGGTTAGTCACTGTGTGGGGTGTGACACCCTGTCGGGTTCTCTACGGGGGCTTCCGTAGAGAACCGAACACGGGGATGACTGAGATCCAGGGATGGAGCTGGGCGGTTGGTTGGGTTAGGGGGGTGGGGGGTGTTAGTTGTTATGTGAGCCTGGGGAAGAAACTGAGAAGGGATGTAGTCGGGACTGGGGGGAGGCGATCAGACCAGAGGGGGAAGTGGGAGCTACGGATAAATCATGGGAGACCTTAAGGTATTGACATGGAATGTTAGAGGGTTGAATAGCTACCTGAAGCGTAATAAGGTCATGTTGTATTTGAAGAGGCAGAGGATAGACGTGGCCTTGTTACAGGAGACGCATTTGACACGGGATAAACTTGAAATGGTGCGGAGAAAATGGAGGGGGACAGTGGTTGGATCCACATTCTCTGCGTATGCCAGGGGTGTGCTGGTTTGGGTTGCACCACATGTCCCGTTCAAGCTCTTGGGGGAGGTTGTGGAGTCGGACGGGCGGCTGGCCATGGTTCGGGGGATTGTGGAAGGTAGAGTTGTCTGTATCATAAACACTTATGCGCCCAACCAGGACACAGCGACTTACTTCAAGACACTGTGCGCGAGACTCGGTGAAGGGATGGGGAGCACAGTAATCTGGGGTGGAGACTTTAATTGTGTGCTTAACCCCAGGGAGGACAGGTCGGATGACAAAATGGTTAGGCCCAGCCCAGCGGCCAAGGTGTTGCAGTCGCTGCTAGCGGATCTAGGCCTGGTAGACGTGTGGAGAGCGAGACACCCGGGTGGGAGGCAGTATTCGCACTATTCGGCTCCGCACCAACTGCACACGAGGCTCGACTACTTTTTTGCCACTCCAGACATTCTTACGGAGTGTGAACAGATTGACTACAGGGCGAGGGTCCTCTCGGACCACTCGCCCCTAATCATGCATTGGCGGCTGCGCCCCCCACGTGCACGGATTCCAACATGGCGCCTTCGGGCGGAAGCGCTACGGGATCCGGTATTCAAGGAGGACATGAGGGAGGAGATAGTTGCGTACTTTGAGTCGAACACAGGGAGTGTCAAATCGGCTGGTACTTTGTGGGAGGCTTTTAAGGTGGTGATGAGGGGAGTTGCTATCGCGAAGTCCAAGGGATTAATGGGCGGAATCCTGACCGACCTGCGAGAGGCCGAGATCGAGCTGGAAAAAGAATTGGAGAAGGGTGGGACCGATATGGAAGTAGTTACTGAGCTGCAGCAGCGGTGCTCTGGGCATTGGGACAGACTTTGTAACCTGAATTATACGAAGTACATTGAGAGGTTGCATGCGGGTGGGGACAAGACAGGCAGGCTCCTCGCTTGGCTATATAAGAGCGAAACCCCTAGGGCTCCGATCCGATCGGTCATCACCGAAGGGGGTGCGGAGATCGATACGCAAGAAGGGGTAAATGGGGCATTCGCAGAATACTACCAAACATTGTATGAAGATCGGGAAGGGGGGAGCCGAGAGGAGATAGATGAAGTACTCGGGGATATAGGCCTGCCCAGAATCAGCGATGAAGAGCGAGAGGAGATGGATGCTCCGATCACTCTGGAAGAGCTCAGAGAAATAGTGCGACAGCTGCCCACTTGCAAGGCCCCGGGGGCGGACGGGTTCCCCAGCGAGTTTTATAAGGCGTATGGGGAGGAGGTACTCCCACCCATGCTGGACATGTTTAATGAGGCGTTTGAGCTGGGACAGCTACCAGAATCACTCAGGGAAGCGGTCATAGTGCCACTCCCCAAGCACAATACACCGGGACACGGTTGCGGCTCCTATCGACCCTTGTCAATGCTGAACCAGGACAGCAAGATCCTAACAGCTGTCTTGGCGGCTAGAATGAGGAGAGTGATAGGCAAGCTGATTCACCCTGACCAGACGGGCTATGTCCCGGACAGGAACATTACCCACAACCATAGACGCCTACACAGAGTGGTCGAATGGGGATGTAGCAAAGACGGCGAAATGGCGATAGTGGCGCTGGATGCGGTCAAGGCGTTCGACTCTGTTCGTTGGCCGTGGCTGTTGGCGGCACTGGATCACTTCGGAATGGGGCCAGGGTACAGGAGGTGGGCCGAATTATTATATAGCGCGCCTCTAGCCAGAGTTCGTACGGGGGCAGTAGTGTCGGATAGGTGGCAGTTAGGTAGAGGCACCAGGCAGGGATGTCCTTGGTCCCCAATGTTGTACATCCTGGCCCTTGAGCCCTTGGCAATTTACCTCCGGCAACAGTATGACCCGGTGGGCATAGAGGTGGGGGGGGAGAGCCATCTGATATCCCTGTATGCCGACGATATGCTGTTGTACCTCCAATACCCTGAAGAGAACTTGCAATATGTCTTGGAGGTGATGGAGAGGTTTGCTTGGCTTTCTGGTATAGCGGTCAACCCTCGGAAATCCACCCTGTTCCCGCTGGGCGGCTATGTGGGGATACCGGCTGAGAGGTTGCCAGTATTGCGAATCCCATGGGCGACAAGCACCTTTCGGTACCTTGGCATAGACGTATATCACACGACCGGGGAGGAACACAGGCACAATACTGAATTGGCAGTGGGGAGGATCGAGAAGTGCATGAGGTTTTGGGAGAAACTACCCTTAGCGATGATGGGCCGGGGTGCTATGCTTAAGATGGTCGTGCTACCTAGGCTGCTGCATTATTTCAATAACATTCCATACATGATACCCAAGGGGTTTTTTGCTAGACTACATAGGGTATGTAGAGATTTCTTATGGCAGGGCACGCGTAACAGGGTCGCATTGTGGAAATTGCAGAAGGCTTATGAGAAAGGCGGCGTGAGGCTGCCGAACTTTGAGGCCTACTACGTGGCAGCGCAGCTGCAGTACGTGGCCAAGTGGCTTTCGGACGACGAAACCCCGGAACATAGACTGTTGGGAAAGGACTGCTCCCCCTTCTACCTGCGAGAGATTATTTGGGTATCCAGCACATGGATGAGGGGGCGTCCTAAGATGCTAGCGTTGGGCAGGAACATGTGGCGAAGAGCCTGCCGGATGATGGGGGATCCCCTGCCGTGCATGCCGCAGCTGCCGCTGGTGGCCTTGGCAGGGGAAGACGGACAGCTTAGGGCCATCCTGCGAACATACTGGGAGTCAGTGGGGCTGGTCACTTTGGGGGACATTTGGCAGGATGGGGCCTTGGCGGAGTTCGCAGATCTAGAGGCGGGGGCGGGGCTGCATGCGGGGCAATACATGACGTTCCACAGAGTGGTCAGGGAGGTCCGGAGCACTTGGCCCGAGACCGTATTGGCTGACGAGCCGGATGCGACGCTGGAGATTATGTATGACGCATCCGAGGGCGGGCATGAGGTCTCCAGGCTGTACGAGATGCTGATGGCAAAGGTTGGGAAGGATTTGGGGTACCTGAGGTTGGAATGGGAAACAGAGATGGGGGCCCCGATGGCGGATGGGCAGTGGGAGCGCGCCCTGGGGTACCACAAAAAAGTATCGAGGAATGCCAGGTTTAAACAGATACAACTATATATCACGCATAGGGCATACATGACCCCCCTGAGAATTTCCAGATTTCGAGACGCTAGGCGTCAGGCGTGTCCCAAGTGTAACACAGAGAACACTGATATGATTCACATGTTCTGGGCCTGCCCTGTGATTGCAACCTACTGGAGTGAAGTGGCGCAGAAGCTGGCAGGGAGGGGCATTGTACTTAAGATAGATTCAGCCTGGGCCTGTTTGCTTGGAGGGTACCCCAGGGCACGCAAGCTTCGGCACGTGGAGAAGCTTAAAGATTTGGCTTATACACTTGCCAAACGCAGAATAGCCATGGGATGGAAGAATTGTCAGAGGCCACGGGTGGAGGTATGGTGGCGTGACCTCCAGAAATGGGCTGCCGCCGAGACGACAGCATGGTGGGAGGCCAGCAGGGCAGGAGGGGAGGAAGAGGTGAGCTCCCTCACGGCATGGAAGGTGCTATTGGCTGAACTGTTTAGTACGGGGTCGACCTCGGCTGGATCTGAGAGCGACGGAACCCCACCACACGGAACGGACAATGATGGTGGACACCCTACAGGCTCATAGGGGGGAGGGAAGGGGATTGTTAAGTTAATTCTGTTCTGTTTTTTCTTTCTTTTCTTTTTCATATCTGTTGTTTGGCCTTTGTTGTGGCTTGATGTGTTCTATTTATGTTCTGTTGCACTGTGTGGTCGTTATAAAATAAAATACATTTTAAAAAAAAAAAGCAGGTGACGGACACTGGCGAGGTGCTGCGACGGACAGAGCCCTCGGACCTGACAGTCACCAACACCTGTCTGGTCGGAGTGCTGGGACCGCACCAGCTGTGAGCAGTGGAGAAAGAAGCAGCATATCCCTCTGGGAGCGCCTGGACACATGGTGAATCTCGGCCCATATTAACACTGCCCTGTGCCGCCAGAGCTCGGAACTCTGTACATGTCACTGGAACCTTCTCTGGGCTGCGGTTGTACCCCCCACTCCGGGGGGTGTGGATGACCGCTATGGCCGCCAGCCATAATCCTGGAGGCAGAACTATCCGGATAGGGAGCCAACCTTGCCCGGTGCTACTCACTGGGATCTGCACGCCACCATCCTGCTGGGCTCACTACGTGATGCGCAAACTCTAAGGCGTCCTGACCTGGTTACTATGTGGTCTCCGTTATTGACACAGCTGCACTAAAACACCCTCACTGTGCACAAAATTATTGGAAACATTGGGGGATCCATCCCTGGCGATGCGTTGCCTCCCCTGCTGACCCTGTACATAGCAGGCCCCAGCGCCCTCTGTCCTGACAGTGAGGTGGTGGGGGTGGGTGCAGGGGCCTGTGAGGCATCACGAGTGGCTGCCTGCTGACCCCAAAGACGACTGGGCCCCATGCACCTACGATCACCTAGCCACTGCTGCCGCTGCTGACTCAGTGCTCTTGCGCCCGGGGGGCATACCGCCTACCCCTGCTAAAGACAGTGTGGTGAGTGACTGGGCACCCGTGTGCCCTTATCCTTTACTCCTGTGATACTCACCGGGGCGCCCATCCACTCCCTTCCTGAACAATAAGGCCAAATTCTACGTAGAAGTACTGGACCGTAGGGCTACGTGCCACATAACTGTTATCCCTATCCTGCGCATTGGGGCGCATAGCCACAGGAACTGCTGCACCCGGGCTGCACCTGTTGCTCCGGCGGGGTTGTGCTCTCTGCTGGCGCAGGGGCTGCGAACCCTTGGGATCGGCCCCCTGACGACCTCCTGTGCAGCAGGCCTGTGGTCGGCGGCCTTGCAGGTGTCCCTACTACAGCTGGCCCACCCAGCGACCCGGGTGGGGCATACTTCCCTGGACGTTGCACTCTCCATATCTGCAGGACTCCCTAGGCTCGCTCCGGCGGTTGCTGCCCCACACAGCCCACGTGCCCATCACCCTAACAGGAGGCGCATGGACAAAGAAGGGGGCATAAAACAAAGCTCCATAAATATGTTCATCAAAACTGCCAACAAAGAACCAGGAGAAACTGACGAGGCAGTGGCGGGCCCTCGCCTTCCCACAGTGGGGAGAACACGGAGATGCAGTGGATGATGGACTTCATGTGTGAGGGGTTCACAACTCTCAACACCAAACTCGACGACATAAGCGGTACGATTAGTGCCATAAAGGCCCGCATGGAAAAAGACGATACCCGGGTAACCGAAGTTGAGTCCAGAGTCGGGGTAGCTGAAGACAACATCAACTCACTCAGGACTGACTTGACCGCACTCACCAAGCAGGTGTATATTGTCAGCAAGAAAAATTAAGATTTGGAATCCCGATCACGGCATAACATACGCATAATTGGAATCCCAGAGGACAAAATCACTGGCTCCATGGAGGACTATGTTGAGTGCACCCTTGTCTCCCTGCTCAAATGCCCCAAGCTCTCGCCTCAGTTTGCTATAGAACGTGCTCACCGTTCATTAACTGCAAAACCTAAGCTGGGGGCCCCTCCCTGCCCAATTATTGCCAGAGTCTTGAATTACTGAGACAGGGATGCGTTACTGCGGGCTGCCAGAGCCAAGGGCGAGCTCATGTTGGGATCTAACAGAGTTCACCTGTACCCGGATTTCTCTGTCTCAGAGCAGCAAGAACGGAAATCCTTCATGGTGGTGAAAAAGAGACTACACTGCCTGTGAGTCAAGTATGCTATGCTGTTCCCCGCCAAGTTGAGAGTAGAACGCTCGGAGAAGGTTTACTTCTGCACAATTCCCGAGGAAGCAATGAAATTCCTGGACCAACACTTCCCTGGGTGATCCTGCTTATCCTCTCACTACACTAGTGACTGATCCCACTGGCCGTTGCTTAAGTACCAACGCAGGACTTAATATGAGTAGCTCTGAGCTGGGTCCCCAGTGCCAACTACTGTTTCCCCCCTGCAACGGTTCTAACTCTATGCTACTGTGCATTCTATACTCGCAACTCTTTACCCTGCTGTGTTGCGGACCGGGCTGCATGACGCAAACAGCCACCCCATGCTAAATTGCTTACCACTTACAATGGCCAGATGGTGGCTGATACACTGAGATGCATGAAACATTAGAGGTCTGGGGAACCACGCCAAGATGCTGATGCTACAGCTGTATGCTGAACAACACAAGGCTTGAATCCTCTTTCTGCAAGAAACGCATGCTATAGTGGCGGGCTGCGATACGTTTGCTAAAAGTTGGGAACACAGCGTTTTTATATACAATACACTACCCAAAGCCGAGGTGTCATGATCCTTATTCACAAATCGTTACAATATGCACCCAAGGCCACACGGGTCGATCCCCTTGGGCGTTATGTGCTGACGCATGGCGTGCTATCTGGTCTGGAGGTGGTGATGCTTAATATCTACGGGCCCAACATAGATGATCCTGACTTCTATATTCATGTTGCATACTTGCTGGAAATGTACCCTCTAGTTCCTGGCCTGTGGGGCATGGACTTCAATACCATTATAGACCTCAACCTGGACAGAAACGGAAATAAGGCCAGGCAGCTGATTAGAGCCGCCCGACCATACTTGAGAGACAGACTGGACTGGGGGTAGAGGGCGCCTGGAGACTGCTACATCCCCAGACTCGCGGCTACACCTTTTACTCAACAGTACACGATTCGCATTCTGGTGGCTCATATCTGGGACACTAATAAAATTGACGATAGAAGCAGACCCAAGCCCCAGGCGCTAGATTGATTAGATTCTGTATTTCGAGCCGAGCTAGAGGAATGTGTGGAAGACTATTTTAAAATAAACGCAGGCACGGTGGACTCCCTGGCTATCCTCTGGGAGGCCTTTAAAGCTTATATCCGCGGTATGACCCTTTCCAAAGAATCGGGGATTCTCAGGGCGATACGCCGCAATATACTAAATATTGAGGCAAACCTTATGCAACTCGAAACACAATATGCTACAGACCCCACCTCCACTACACGAGGCGAAATAAAAGAAGCCCTGGACAGCTTCAGGCACCATGCTGAGAGGGAATGGAAGTTCCTCGACAACACAGTAATAGCAAGACAATATGGCAAAGGGGAACGCACGGGTAGGCTTCTGGCTAGGGTGGTGCGACAGGAGGAGGGTGGGAATCACATTCCGTTAATTCAAGATCCTGATGGGGTTTTGGTCCACAATGAACTGGTGTAAACGTGGTATTCTGCTCCTTTTATGCGGCGCTCTTCGCCAATAATGATGATGCATCCGGCTCGGATATAGACAATTCTTGGACGGATTGCCGCTGTCTGTACTTTCCGATGAGACTAGAGAGGTCTTCGACAGACCGATTGAGTTGTCAGGCAATAGAGCTGGCTATCGAGCCATTGCCCTCCGGTAAGAGCGCAGGCCCGGATGGCCTCACCACGGATTTCTATAAATGCTATAAAAGTCACTCCTCACGCCTCAGCTGTCTGCCCTATGGAGTGAGGCCTGTGCAAAGGGAGAGCTGCCCCCAACACTCAGGGAAGCAGTGATTACTGTACTTCTTAAAACCAGTAAACCAGCTACGCATTGTGGTTCATATCGCCCCATGTCACTTATAAATAGTGATGTTAACATATTCGCAAAGGTGCTTGCCCATAGGCTTGCTGCCTATATCACACATCTCATACATGCAGACCTGGGGTAGTATCCAGACTATACTGCTTCAGGAACGGATTAATAAACCGCTTTCTAAGCTCCGCGAGACATGGGGAAGGGAATTGGGTACTGACATCACTGACGAAGGCTGGGAAGCTATGTGCATGCAAACCCGGGAGGTTTCTCTGAATGCTAGGTTCCGCCTGATCCACTTCAAGGTGCTACATAGATTCCACTACACCCCAGCTAGACTACACATCATGTCCCATGATCACACTCCCCACTGCCCCAGGTGCCACATGGACGACGCAGGCTACTTCCACATGATTTGGAACTGCCCCAGAATCATGGGGTATTGGGGTGGGGGTTTGCACTGCTGTATCTGCTATGCTAGATTGCACAATTGATCCTACGAACTGCCTGTTCCATGAGTTTTCAACACTTCAGGGAGCCTGTCGTAAACTAGCTAGCCTGTGCATGATCCTTGCGGTGCGCTGTATACTGCTGCTGTGGCTTAGGCCAGCTAGTGCCACCATCGAACAGTGGCTCCACGATGTAACCTGGGCATCAGAAAATGAGGAACGCTGGATCTCCCTGCAACCAACCTGCTGCAAACCCCCAGACATCTGGCCACCTTTCCGAGGGTACCTGCAAACAATCACCACTGACGGACCGGTTGCCATTGATCCCCTTTGAACTCTGAAAACTGCATGTGTTAGTTTTGCATTTGTTACCTCATGATAAGCGCCACACAGCGGTAATGTACTGTAACATAATCGTGAATGAGACCACTTCTAAATTCATGTAACCTTGTATAATACTACCGATATGATTGCCCGTTCTGCCTTGTCAAGCATTTAATAAATAAAGTTTTAAAAAAAGAAAAGAAACTTCTACTGAGGGTTCTGCAGAAAAAACTATTAGATGTTCAGAAGGATCAGGTCTTCTGAGGGGCTTTGGGGACAGACCCCCTCTCCCAATAGAAAGACAATTCCTAAGGGTAGCTGTTGAACCTATAGTCAGCGAAGACTGCCCCACAAGAAAGATAGTCAGGGAAGTGACTTACCCCATAAGGGATCAGTTCCCTGTGGTTATAGTCTGGGGAGGGTGCATGTTGCTATTTTTTGGGATTTTAGGGCCACATTTATGGGCCCATCAACGTTTTGTTTTTTCCCTTCACTTTTTGGAACTTTGACTTCTTTTTGGTGACCAGAGGGTCTTCTCTTGACGTCCCCTGCCATTACGACCCTTCTACCGAATTTAAGTATATGGTATTGGGTCGCACTAAGGGGCTCAGTCCTAGGGGTCCTCTCAGACACCCCATGTTTGCTGTAGGGTGATTCTGTCACCCTTCAAGGGTTGAGGGAGTAGGTTGGTGGCAGTTGTACTTTATTTCTGTTTTCAGCGAGAGTGAAAGACATTTTACCTCATTGGATCGCCCAATGTACCTTTTTGGTAGCCATTGGAACACCAGTAAATTTGTTCTAAAATCTGCTCTTGGCCATTTTGTATTTTAAGGCTCCTTTTGTTCGGGGCAACCATGAGGTGGCTTTAAAATGTCTATTCTGACTATGTGCGCTCTTTTTGAGACTACGATGGCAGCCCCCATATTGGTTTAAACTTGGTTTGGCCAGTCTAAGTACCCAGGCTCTCCCTCGCAGTTCCTGTTGAGGTGGTTTCGGTTAAGGGGCAGTCATACTGACTAACAATAATGGTTGGTCATCTGATCCTTTGCCCCCAGGACCCCTCTAGTGATTGGGCCTGCTGCTGACTTGCTTACTGAGATTTTACCTCCGATTCCTGTTGTTTTGCCAGTTTAAAGCCTCTACTTGGCCATACTGGCAGGTTCCAGTGGGTTGGACATATCCTGGTTTGGTGTTTTTTGGCTCTGAAGTTTAAGCTTCCTGAAGTCTCCTCTGTCTCACCTATACCCTGTTAACGCCTCCACACTGGAACTGTTATTTGTGCCATCTGCCACTGCCACCAATCATTTAGTGCTAGAATCTACACTTGGCTGTGTCACTGCTGCCATCCAGAAGTGGCGTGATGCCTCAACCCCCTTCCAGATCTTAAGCTTGGGACGTCTGAGGGTGACTCCACCCATTATCCCTGTCCTGCGATCTTTTGCTGCTGGGCTGCCTTCATCTTTTGTCCACCGAGCCTCCAGGAGCCTTCTTTACAGGTTCCTTCACCTTCCTTGCCGAAATCTCCAATGCAGGCTTGAAGGTCGACACCATGGGAAGGGCCTTTGTTGTTGTCTTGGGTTTCCCTGGTTTTGGCTGTGTGAAGGTGTAAATCCCTGGGTGCCCGATCCTGTAAACCACATCTGGGAATGAAACCCTGTACTTATCACAGTAATGCAAGCACTAACCTGTGTGAGGTCACAGCAGCAGCCAGAGTGAGAGGAAATAGCCCAAGGAATATCCAAACACCTGGCAGTAACAGGGTTTCTTTTGCTAGGCTTTTTCTCCTATCCTCTACCTACATGTGCTAGGTGCTGACCACCAGGTCTATGGCCTTCACATATGCCGGGGGTAGGTTGTGTCTTTAGGACACTGTGCTGAATTGTGCAGGCTCATAGGGGTCTTTATTTACTTGTAGGATTTGTGGTTCCCTTGTACTCCCACACCCTGTTAATGTATGCTCGGTGCCCACCTGTTGCAGTGGACTCGCATCTAGACCAGGGGGGTGTGAGGAGAGTCCTTTTTAGGCATTTACTGGTTGCTTTATAATATTCTGGGTATCTTGTTAATACATTAAGTATTATACATTAAGTACTTATTTTACCTGATGTATTTCTATGTGTGACTTAATAAAGTATATATAATTTGTTCAATATATCAGTGTAGTGTATTTTCTAGAGATATGTGTGTGTGGACTAATTGTACCTTTGTGTCGACCCCTGACTGAGAGTAAAGCCTTGCCCCTCTGTAAGCGTCATCTGTCTTAAAGGGAGATTTAGCTTCCCTGTCTTGTCTGGTGTGATAGCCCTCCATTAAGGTCAGTGATTGTAGTGCCCTAAACAGGAGGGGCCTTAAAAGGTG
This sequence comes from Ambystoma mexicanum, assembly GCF_040938575.1. NCBI lineage: Eukaryota > Metazoa > Chordata > Amphibia > Caudata > Ambystomatidae > Ambystoma > Ambystoma mexicanum. The sequence goes on along the minus strand of NC_090938.1, from coordinate 719,108,345 downwards.
CATGTCCTTTTTTGAAGGCCTTCTGCCCTATTCCTTTCTATGGGCATAAAGTCCCTTCCTGCAGTTACCTGCGCCTGACTTATGCTGCTGGAACCGGACTCTAGGCATCTCTCCCGAGGTCCCCATGGAGAACTGGGGTAGGCAGCTGCCCCTTCCCTTCAAAGCAACAATGACATTCTAGTGCTGACTCTTTCTTCCCTACTGGGGCACTGTGAGCACTGCTAGAAAGTATCCAAAAACTGGGCGACCTGCCTTTTAAATTTGGATACTTTGATTCTATCGATTCTAGAATTGGTGTGCCTTCTGAACCTATAAGGCCTTTGTAAGAATTGTACTAACACCTCCCCGTTTTTGCTAATTGTTCAACCCATTACTTGAACTGAATTCTAAAGTGGGGTGTGTTCCAATTTTGGGCACCTACCTGTGGTTTGTATATGTGTAGATATTTTGTCTTACTTATCATGTAGTGGGCCTCATTACGACCCAGGCGGTAAGTGTTTAACGGCGCCGTAAAAGGCTGCGGCGCCATTAAACACTTAGCGCCTAATTACGAGGTCCCTTTGAGGGACCCGACCTTAACGGCTGGTATAGACCAGCCGTTAAAGTAGGGACCTGCAAAGGGACCTTGGTGCTAAGTACGGTACCGCAATTTGCGGTACCGTACTTAGCGCCTTCCCCATTCCCATAGAGCCCTATGGGGCGAAAATGGGAATGGGGAAGTGCCATGGTTCAATGGGGAATAACCACCCCCCAACCTTGGAATGGGGTGGTAATTCCCCATTGAACCATGGCGGACCCATTACAACACCGGCACCAACCATGGTGCTAATAGCGCCATGGTTTAGCGCTGGTGTTGTAATGAGGGCCAGTGTCTTTTACTTATGCATATGTGTTGTTAATAAATAGATGTCATTTTGTACTTGAGTGGACATTTTATTACTTGTTAATTGTACTTGTCGTTCTCCCCCCTCGGATGCCATCCCCCTAGGGGTCATGAAAGAGATCGCTCCCTCTCTATTGTCTGAGATTATGAAAGCCATTAACGACTCCCTCCAGACTGGTTTTATCCCACGCGAATTGAAGTCAGCTAGGGTAATCCCCCTCCTAAAGAAACCTACTCTGGATTCTGCTATCCCATCTAACTTTAGTCCTATTTCTCTTCTTCCTTTCTTGGCTAAACTCCTAGAGTCACTGGTGTCTCCCTTGCTATCCACCTTTCTTGAATCTACCAATCTTCTTGACACTGTTCAATCTGGGTTTCGTCCTGGTCGAGGCATGGAGAGTGTTCTGGTCGCCATTTTGGACGACATGACCAGGCTTGTAGATACTGGTGGGTGGGAGCCCTGATTCTGCTGGATGTCTCAGCGGCTTTTGACACGGTCGACCACTCCATCCTGCTATCTCATCTTGCCCAATTTGGTATCTCAGGGCAGGTGCAGCCTGGTTTCAGTAGTTGATTGCGGATCGGACACAGACCCTCTCTTTGCCTCTTTTTCTGCCCCCCCCCTGTCACCTCAGTTGTGGAGTGCCCCAAGGCTCCTCCTTTTCGCCGATTTTATTCGATATTTACATCTGGGCCCTTGTGTGTCTCATCCGCTCCTTCGGCATCAGATGCTACTCGTACGCCGACGACACTCAGCTACTGATTCATTTAGACCTTGATCAGCCCATAGTGTCGTCGAGTCTGCGGGGGTGTCTGGCAGCCGTTGGAGAATGGATGAACCACAATTGGCTCAAGTTGAACGGTGATAAGACTGAGGTGATGGTGGTGGGTTACCCTCCTGATCCCACTCTTTGGGTGTCTTCCTTCTGGCCTCCTTCTTTGTGACCTTTGCCGCCTCCGGTTAAAAAGGTTAAAAACCTGGGTGTTGTGTTATCGGCCTCACTGTCTATGGACCAACAAGTTTCTGCTGTATGTCAGGCTGGTCATCCTCAACTGAAAATGTTGAGGAAGGTATTGCCTTTGATCCCGGCTCCACTGCGCCCTCCAGTGGTAGCAGCTTTAGTTCTATCTTGGATAGACTATTGTAATTCCCTATATTTAGCCCAACCCAAGAGCTTGATTAAATGATTGCAACGGCTCCAAACTCTGGCTGCCCGAGTAGCCACTGACACTTCTTATGGTGCTCATATTTCGGTCACTTCATTGGCCCCCGGTGGCCCAGCGGGTGAAGTTTAAGGCCTTGTGCATTGTTCACTGGGCCCTTCACGGTCAAAGAGCTGAATACCTCTGAGCCAAATTTTCCTGTTACCATCCCGCCCGTAATCTTCGCTCTACCACTATGGAACAGCTTATAGTGCCTAAATACAATCGTGACCGGGTGGGTGGACGGGCGTTCTCCATCGCAGCAGCTGTTTTGTGGAATGGCCTTCCACTTGTCATCAAAAATACTCCTAACTACTTGGAGTTCAGAAAGAAGGTTAAAACACACTTGTTCTGATTTTGTTTTGCCCCTGTTCTCACTCTCCCTAGCGCCATGATGCCTTTGGCCACCGTGCGCTTTACAAGATATGGTAACATAACATGACATAACTTTACATCAAACCCCTGATGTCTTAAGTCTCAGTCTAACTGCTTGTCCTCGCTACCAAGGGAGCCTTATGTTCCTACCTCTGTGTAAAAACCCTCTTAGGTACACTAAGATCGGAGTCTCAGATTCCTACACCAGTAGTGGTTCTAAAAACCTAACAGGCAAAAAAGGTTAGAAAACGCAAATGGATAGATCCGGAAAAATGTGGAACTTACCCAGCATCTGGCATCCCTCAGACTTGCAACTATTTAAATATTGATAATAAAACAAACGGAAACCAGTGCGAATATCCACACTGCTAATCCCTCGTATCATTTCTATGTCACAGTATAGATTCGCCAGCCCACCCTTTCCTCCCAGAGGGTCTCCCATTCAAAGACTATTTCTTAAAAGTAGAGATTCCCCAGCCCGCCCTCTCCTCCCTGAGGTCTGCCCTTCAGAATGTGTGTCACAGTAGTGGTTCCTGTGCCCCTCCACTCACTGCTGCCTGTCTCTTGTCCCTCATTTATGAGTGGTGCTCTCCGCCCATCTGCTTTATGGGGATGCGCTTCCCCTTCCTTTCATGTTTAGTAATTTAGAGCCTTCCTTTTCCATCTTTAGTAATGGGGTCTCTTTTTCCTCCCCTTATCTTACCATTGAGACCCCCTTTCTCTTACTTTTCTCTGGAAGCCGGGGGTTATACACAGTATCTTTCTATATTTCTCAGGTGTAGTGCAGTGAAGGCTCTGAAGCCCCAGGAAGATGCCCCTGGAATGGAGACGACGCTGCAGAGCATCAGACGCCATGCCCAGCTGCTCGCAGAATTAAAAGGTAGATATGAGGCCAGGCCCATCCAAGAGATGATGGTGGTTGGGAAGGATTATCCAACCATCTCACTGCACTTGAAATACATGTAAATACACGCATCTCAATGAGGAACAGATATGCCTGTATTCTTGTACTTGCATATTTCAAACCCTACAATACCAGGCAATGGAGCGCATCACAGTGGTTGAGTCGGGGGGCGGGGCTGGCTTTTTGGTGGGCGAGAGGCGCATCATATGACCGCTATTACCTGGTGCACCGAGTTTTTAGAGAAACCCTTAAATATCAATGTCTTCAGTTTTTTTCATCCACTGCAGGCATAATGCTGCTGTGCAGAGGTGGGTTGGGACGGCGTTCCACAGTGGAGATAGGTCTTCTTCTGTTACCCGCCCCCTGTTTTATCTTTCCTTTTCAACATTTGTTTGTTTCCAGTCTTGCAATGATGTGGCTTCTAGAATTGCTCTGGCCTCCCTAGTGTTGTGGCTAAGTACGGTTGTGACTGGGTTGCCCAGCCTTGGATGTTATAAAGTCTATTTTAAAGATTATTCGGGCTGGTATCAAAGTTGGGGAAAATGTGGTCAAACTGTTGGATGCTGATGATTTGTGAGGGGCAATGGTTGAGGGTCAGAGAGGAGTAGGTTTCCACTTCCAGGTGAGCTTGAACTTGGGACTACTGCAGGCCTGAAATCCGAGGCTTGCCAGAAAGGTTTGGTTTTGTGCAGTCATGCCAATTGGTACAAAGCTCTCTGGGCATTTTTGTCACTCGGGTAGCTTCAGCATGAACCCTTCGAGGTTCATGGTAGCGAGCCACGATCGGATGAGCCTTCGATCGGATGAGCCTTCGATCGGATGAGCCATGATTGGATGAGTCATGTTTGGATTAGTGTTTGATTGGATGAGCCATAATTGGATGAATCATGATTGGATGAGCCATGATCGGATGAGTGGTTGGTTGGTGGGGTTCCTGAGAAGCAAAACCATGTTTTGAATGGGGTTGATGATAAGAAATGAACTGGTCATCCATGATTGGATGAACAAACTAAATACATATACATTTCATTGATAATGCACTAGTTGAGTTAAACTCATCAAAATTAGCGAAATAAATAGTGGTGTGAAAAAAGATGAATTGTAACATTAAACTTTAAATATGTAACTGTCGGAAAGTGAGAATAACTCCTAAAAAAGGGTAAATGGAAGGATTGAAACAAATCATTAAAGAAGGGGAGGGGGAAAAGTTGAAGGGGACAATAAAAAGAGAACCAATCTTCCATTTTACTTTAGAGAAGGGAGGAATACAACATTAAAAAACATTATAATACAGAAAAATAATTCAAAAGGGTGTTAATATTAAAAGGAGATTTGCCCAAAAGGAGCTGAAAAAATACATTCTTATTTCGGTCGGAAGTATTGTGGTGAAAAGACCGATCTGATAGAACATGTGTGACTTGGACCCTCCCCTTCCTGCAGTGGAAACTGAACTAGACGGCAGCCATGACTGCAAGGGCTGTTGCCGCCCTGTACCATTTGTTGGAGGTCGTAATGACGGATGTACATATGTTGTTAGTGTACTTTTAGTAGTTTTGCTTACCTGTGATTTTCCATTGATAAGAGTTGGTCCAAGGCCTTATAAATATTACTGTACTTGTATACATTCTGCCTAACTTGAGTTATTAGAGTGCTTTGTGTGTGCTACACTGAACCCTTCACCACTAAGTTTAAGCCTTACTGCTCAGTCATTCTACATTGATAGAATTTGGCTAGACATTAGTCTCGTCCTGTTCACCAGAATAGGGTGACCTCTCAGAATCTGGCACCAGGGCTGATTCTGAAAATCCATCTTTACGGCCTCAGTAGACTATGCTTTCTGATTAGAGCACATAGAACTACAAAAGGCCAATAAAGACATTATTTATATCCTGAGGGCAGTACAAAAAGGACCTCCTCGGCCTCTGAATAGTTTGAATACAGGTCTGACTGACTGTCCTCGTGAAGCATCAGTCTGGCCAATGAGTCCAGCTTAATGATAATTTAACTTCACGGTCGCCTAGTGCCAAAACTTAGCATTAACCGCTGCGAGAGGTCAGAAATGCGAGGCAGGCAACTATTTGATGATTGTTCAAAATATGCCATTTTATTAAAGTATAAATAATATTAAATGCCTCACTGTCACTACTCTGTCACTACTCTGCTGGGGATTTCCCTGCCTAACGAAAGCTAAAGGGAAACCCTCTAACACAGGATATCTTCCCTCACACTAAACATTATATGGTGTTTCAAATAGAGAGGGGCGCCTGCTACCTTTTTTGTATTTTTGGAAGGAACTTGGGGTTGGTCACCCTAAATTACCTGTGGGCAACCAGACGTGGACTCCCTGCTCACTGTGCTCAGAGAGGCACAGCTCTACCTCACTGATGAGGCCCAACAAGGCTGAAACACGTGTATGGGGTTGCTGTTGGTACTCTTGTTCAGAAGGGAATCGCCATAGCATTTCGGTGCTGGACTGCCCATGTGGACGGGACAAAGACTGATATGCTAATGGATATTTCCCATCTGTGAAAGGTACAGTGAGAAAAAAGCAGATGGCTGTGAACTCTCAAAGTGGTTAAAAACCACTGAACAGGTTATCATGCCGTGTTCTTTTTCCAGAGAGGGGCGCCTGCTACCTTTTTTGTATTTGTGTTTCAAATGGCATCAGCAACATTCCCAGTTTATTGATAACCTCTCATAACCTGGGAGAGTTCCCTTCCTCAGGATTCACAGTGAATTCTGCTTCAAGGTTCAACAAAAGAAAGAAACCAGGAAATCCTTGTAGATGGAATAGTCACAGGGCAATGCTTGATGTCTCAAAGTCAAAGTAATGTGTTGTAAACCAAAGTTCCAATAATAGCAATTATGTTCTCCTTGGTGCAATATGGACTTCCCACTTCCTCAGAACAGCAACAATGGTGTTCCCAGCCGCCGCAATGCTTTGCCACCACTTCCGGTAGTCAAGGAGCTTGCCACAGTTCAAAAGAAATGCCACTTCTACAACTGTCAGTGAAACAGTTCTTGGTTAGCAATCAATATGTCATCAGTCACAAGATTAGGATTCACAGTAGGTATATTTGTCAGGATGACTCACATTGCTGCTGCTTCCACTTCAACAACTTCACTTCTGCTCAAGCTTCCCATGAGAGCATTCTCCTTTGTCTCATAGTACTTTACTTCATGTGGGCTTTTGAAATGTTGCATCTATTGCCACTTAAATATACCACCACAGTCTCAGTGTTTTGGAATACCACCAAAGCTTCAGTACTTCCAATCCAAAACAGGTTTTTAGTTCTGACAAGATTTAGGTTAAGGCACCTCAGCACCCTCCACCAGGCAAGGCACTCTTCCTCTGAGTGTCTCTTCAAAAGGGGCAGCTTCTTGGCTTCTCTTGTCTGTCTCAACTTCAAATAGTATTCTTCAACAAGCAATCTAGATTGTACCAACTTCAGATGAACAGCAGGTTTCCCTTCCCCAACTTTGCCTTCATATCTCTGCCAACTGTTAGCCAAAATAATTACCCAGAAGCCTTGGTGCCACTCTCTTGGCTCCAGGTAATGCTGGCACACTTGTATCTTAAGCAATGTTAAACTTTCTACAGAATCACAGTCTTAGTTAGATGGTTTTCTGGCTTTAAGAAAAGCTGCTTTCGGGCTTAATAGGGGATTGCTCTTTGCTTGGGCAATGCTTGCTCTCTCTTCAATGATAGGTACAAAGTTGAAATGCTTTACTTCTCTATTAGGCATTTATGCATGAATAAAGATGTAAACGGTCACTCTTATTTTGGAAAGTGAAATTAGGCGCACACAGCCACTTCTTCATAAAGCTTAGAGCGTTTAAAATGTTCGCTAATGGCTTTTGGTAGCGTTTGCTCTTCACGCGAGCGAAAAGAGAAATTACTGATCACACGCAAGTGCTATTTTTTTAAGCTATTTTTTTAATGTTCCATTGTCAAAGGTTTAATGAACAACTTCAGCTCGCTTTAGCCTACACGTGAGTGAAGATGGGGCTGGATACTGTAGCCGATAGTGCTCGTGCAAGGAAGCAGAACGCCAGGTTTGACTCGTTGTCTTCTGTAATCCTTGTTCTGTGGGTTGCACAACTTCCATGACTTCGGTCACAACCTTTACTGCTCCTGGCTTCACAAGGACACACACCCTTCCTTGTTGAAGGTTTTTCTGGTGCGGCCAGTCGACAAAGGAGCCCGTTGCCTGCAGCTCCATGCCTTGGTCTCTGACACATCGCTGGTACAGCAATCTTTACAATCAGGCTCACATGGGGAAAGGCAGCCTTCCTGCACGCCTTCCACAGCACAGCCTCTGCAACTCAGAGTTTGGGGGAACAGGACCCTCACAGAACAAGCAGGTGAAATCTGCTGTATCAACGTTCCGGCGTCCCTTTGTTCTCCCACGTATGCATACACTGCCAACACTGTGTCTTCTTCTTTCTGCTCCTGCTACTACAGCCCGCACTCCAGTCACAGTTCCAGCGGTCTTGCGTGAAAGATTGAATCTAAAATGCTGAATGCACGTTTAGTGTGCATTCAGCATGGTAAATTAGATCAAAGTCCATAATACTGAACAAGGGGGATGTGGGTTGCAGCAGTGTCCCCCGCATACATTAAAGGCAGTCCGGGGGACAAACGGACAAAATCCCAAAGAATCGAACTACAAAAGTCGGCTCTGCTATTTTGTAATTCGATCTTTTGGGATACGTTATTTTAACGTACATCTGTTCCAGCTCCTGTGCATTGCCTACACCTGAGGGGGCTTTTATGCCTCCCAGTCTCCTTCAGGTGTGGGCTGTTAGGCTTAATTGCCTGACTACTATTACAGCAGGCCTCTTCAGCCCTCTTCCTCGATCCAGTATTCATGGGATTATGGGACTAGTTCGTTCTTTAAAGCAACTTCTTGCTTTTTAGGGGTAGATTTATTTCCCTTAAAACCATTAAAAGATGAACCGTTAGAATTGGTTGTTACAGAGGAAGACAGATCCTTTTACTTTATACCTTTGGGAGTAAGGAGGGTGTTTATGCTGAGATACCTTGAAAGATCTTTCTGTTATGAAGGTTTGTTTAGGTGTTAGGGTATATGTGCCGAGAGCCACAGAATTTATATGAGGTTCAGATACATTGTAATGGCAATAAGCCAGTACCTGTTTGGCAATCTTGAAAGGTGCTCCCTTTCAAAGGACACATACCGCGTCTCATCCCAATGGATCTCCTCACCATCCTGGCCTTGTCTCCTCCCAGGTGATCCTCCCGCAGTACACCACCCCCAAGGTCAGGAAGTGTCTGCCTTTCCCTGGCCACCTGGGGGGAGACTTTAGGCAGGGGTTCAGCGAGGGATCCGTAGGATTCATCACACCGCCTTTAGGTCTGGTGGTGTTGGGGTAATAGGGTACGTGTGTTCCAATGCATGAAGTTACTCTCCCAATGCAGTCAATTGCAATGATTCACATTTTAGAGATGCACAGGTAGGGTTAATGCAATACCTCAGATGTAACTTAAATCCCCCCAAAGTGTTGCTTGCGAGGACACTGAGCCAGTATTGGGTTCAAAATAGGAGGTCCTTTATCAGATATAGTGGCATGATATGCTTGATCCAATAAAAAGGCAAAATTATCTGTGATTTGAATGCCCTTTTCCGTGGTCCTTTACTTTGTGCTGAGAAGGTTACGCTCTGAAAGAGTGACATCTCTGGGGCGGGAGAGGTCAGGGAGGAAAAGCCAAAACATGACAGTTGGGCACCCAAGAAAGTGGGGGTGCTGTGGTGGGAGCTGGAGGGGAAGCATTAGGTGAAGGGCAGGGAGTGGGGGTCAGTGGTTGGAGGGGGAGGCATTATGTGAAGGGCAGGGAGTGCAGGTGCAGTGGCGGGACCTCAAGGGGAGGCATTAGGCGAAGGGCAGGGAATGGGGTTGCAGTGGCGGGAGCTGGAGAGGGAGCATTTGATAAAGGGCAGGGAGTGTGGGTGCAGTAGTGGGAGATGGAGGGGGAGGCATGAGGGATAGGGTAGGGAGTGGGGGTTCAGTGGCAGGAGCTGGGGGGGCATTAGATGAAGGGCAGGGAGTGGGGGTGCAGTGGTGGGGGCTGGAGGGGAGGTGTTAGGGGAAGGGCAGGGAGTGGGGTTGTGGCGCTGGGAGCTGGAGGGGAGGTGTTAGGGGAAGGGCAGGGAGGGGGGTGCAGTGGTGGGAGCTGGAGGGGGAGGCATGAAGGGAAGGGCAGGGAATGGGGGTGCAGTGGCCAGAGCTGGAGGGGAGGCATTAGGGGAAGGGCAGGGAGTGGGGGTGCAGTGGTGTGAGCTGGAGGGGAGGCATTAGCGGAAGAGCAGGGAGTGGGGGTGCAGTGGCCAGAGCTGGAGGGGAGGCATTAGGGGAAGGACAGGGAGTGGGGGTGCACTGGTGGGAGCTGGAGGGGGGCATTAGCTGAAGGGCAGGGAGTGCGGGTGCAGTGGTGGGAGCTGGAGGAGGGCATTAGGTGAAGGGCAGGGTGTGGGGGTGCAGTGGCAGGAGCTGGAAGGGAGGCATTGTGTGAAGGGAGTGGGGGTGCAGTGGCAGGAGCTGGAGAGGAGGCATTAGGGGAAGGGCAGAGAGTGGGGGTGCAGTGGGCGGAGTTGGAGGGGAGGCATTAGGTGAAGGGCAGGGGGTGGGGGTGCAGTGGCGGGAGCTGGTGGGGAGGCATTAGGTGAAGGGCAGGGAGTGGGGGTGCAGTGATGGGAACTGGAGAGCGGCATTAGGTGAAGGGCAGGGAGTGTGGGTGCAGTGGTGGGAGCTGGAGCGGGGCATTAGCTGAAGGGCAGGGAGTGTGGGTGCAGTGGTGGGAGCTGGAGGGGGGCATTAGCTGAAGGGCAGGAATTGGTGGTGCAGTGGCGGGGGCTGGAGGGGAGGCATTAGCTGAAGGGCAGTGAGTGTGGGTGCAGTGGTGGGAGCTGGAGGGGGGCATTAGCTGAAGGGCAGGGAGTGCGGGTGCAGTGGTGGGAGCTGGAGGAGGGCATTAGGTGAAGGGCAGGGTGTGGGGGTGCAGTGGCAGGAGCTGGAAGGGAGGCATTGTGTGAAGGGAGTGGGGGTGCAGTGGCAGGAGCTGGAGAGGAGGCATTAGGGGAAGGGCAGAGAGAGGGGGTGCAGTGGGCGGAGTTGGAGGGGAGGCATTAGGTGAAGGGCAGGGGGTGGGGGTGCAGTGGCGGGAGCTGGTGGGGAGGCATTAGGTGAAGGGCAGGGAGTGGGGGTGCAGTGATGGGAACTGGAGAGCGGCATTAGGTGAAGGGCAGGGAGTGTGGGTGCAGTGGTGGGAGCTGGAGCGGGGCATTAGCTGAAGGGCAAGGAGTGTGGGTGCAGTGGTGGGAGCTGGAGGGGGGAATTAGCTGAAGGGCAGGGAGTGCGGGTGCAGTGGTGGGAGCTGGAGGAGGTCATTAGGTGAAGGGCAGGGTGTGGGGGTGCAGTGGCAGGAGCTGGAAGGGAGGCATTGTGTGAAGGGAGTGGGGGTGCAGTGGCAGGAGCTGGAGGGGAGGCATTAGGGGAAGGGCAGGGATTGGGGATGCAGTGGCAGGAGCTGGAGGGGAGGCATTGGGGAAGGGTAGGGAGTGGGGAGCAGTGGCAGGTGCTGGAGGGGAGCATTAGGGGAAGGGCATGGAGTGGGGGTGCAGTGGTAGGAGCTGGAGCGAGGAATTAGGTGAAGGGCCTTGAGTGGGGGTGCAGTGGTGGAAGCTGAAAGGGGGGGGCATTAGGTGAAGGGCAAGGAGTGGGGGTGCAGTGCTGGGAGCTGGAGGCAGGTAGTGCTGGGTTAAGTTTGGATCTAATATATCACTTGTTTTTCTTTTACTACAGAAACATTTCCTGCAGAAATGGGTAAGTTTGATTAATGGTAATAAATATATTTTATTTAACATACTTCAATGTCTCGCTGGTTTGTCTGATTTCACAAAACCTTAATTTTCTTCTTACTTTCAGAATTGAGATACGTGAAATTCTGGGAACGTGAGTACATGTGATTTACAAATTCCAAACTCTAACCCTCCATGTGGCCTCTTGGATCACAGGAGTCACTGTGAGGAGGAGTGGCATGAGTCCCCTGCAGCCACACTTGGTCATACGAAAGGAACATGAGTCACAGAGAGTCACCAGAAGGTGAGGTGGCAGAAGTCCCTTGCAGTGACACTCGGTCATAGGAAAGGAACAGGAGTCAGAGAGAGTCACCAGAAGGTGAGGCAGCATGAGTCCCCTGCAGTGACACTTGGTCATAGGAAAGGAACATGAGTCACAGAGAGTTACCAGAAGGTTGAGGCTCCATGAGTCACCGCATGAGTCCCCTGCAGCGACACTCAGTCATGGGATAGGAACATGAGTCACAGAGAGTCACCAGAAGGTGAGGTGGCATGAGTCCCCTGCAGCGACACTCAGTCATAGGAAAGAAACATGAGTCACAGAGAGTTACCAGAAGGTGAGGTGGCATGAGTCCCCTGCAGCGACACTCAGTCATAGGAAAGAAACATGAGTCACAGAGAGCCACCAGTAGGTGAGGCGGCATGAGTACCCTGCAGCGGCACTCTGTCCGATTCTGAGCCTGTGCTAAATGGCACGTAATAATGACATTCCCTCCTCCAAATTTTCCCACCTGCATTCTGAAGGTGATGGGAAGAGTGGAGGAGAGATGTCGGCATCAGGCAAGAAAAACCATATAAAATATGTGCAGATGAAGCGCTGCAGGGTTACCGTGCGCAGAGTACCTCTGGCCAAAATGCAAAGAGCAAAGGCACAAAAGCAAAGTCACATTTCCACAGTACGGAAAGTGTCGGCGGCTTGAAGAGTCTCGGCAACACTTTCTGTGACGCAGAAAATGTGGCACTGACAGTTTAAAAAGAAGATTTATTTCAGACAGTCCTAGATTTTTTTGGGGAAAAGTTAACAATTTGTAAGGAATGCCACCTCTTTTCATAACTAACGTCACCTCCAGCGTGCTGTTAATTAACACCTCTTTAGACTGGTGCAGAAAGGGTGCTCTAAGCTTCAGAATACAGTCCATGCCAGCCCCTTACACGTGAGGCGGTGTATTGCCCTCCCCAGAGTGCACGGAAAAACATAAATCACCAATGCAATTACAGAGCAAATACTTTGAACGTAGACAGACGCAATAACTCACAACCACACACTCTTAGAAGATAATCAGCTCTTATACGGCTATTTATTCAAAGCTTAGAAGCAACCAATAATAACATAGAAATAACTCACAGAAGTAATATAGACATAAATCACAGAAGTAAAGAATTCAAAAGGAAATACATCACCGTGAGCGTAACAGGATTCCTCATCTCGCCCAGAAGCGGCTGGAAGACCCCGGGAACAGCCAGGCCGACAGCACCACAGCTCACAGGAGTGTCATGACCCATAGAACTTGCCCTTTCTGGACCTCCTGGTCCTTATCGCGCCGGGGCTTGTATTCCTTGTTACTCCCAACATGGCTGCAACAAGCGACTAGCCTCACACCAGCTTTCACGACGCACACAGCACGTCCTATAAATTGGACACGCCCCCGCGGCCCCGCGCGTCTCAACGCTTTCATTAGGTAGTGACTCGACGTGTGTGTGCTGTTCGGCGAATCTTCTATCCAAGATCCTGGTTCCCTTCCTCCTTCCTTCCTTCTTCCTTTCCCTCTACTCGACTCCTGGAATCCCCATTCTTAGCGACCGCTACCTACTTCCCTGGACATCCTGGAACAACGGCCTTCTCCGAACTCTGAACGCGCTCTGCAGCTGGATGAGACTCGAGCAAGTCTAAACAAGACCCGATCCGTCCACAAGAGGAATCCTCCCGCGAAACAGAGCAAGAAGCGATCCCAGGTGAGACGGGGGAGATTTACAACAGTTTGAGATGCCAAACGACCGACACCGATACTGCTATGGAGAAAGCAGTCCAGGACCTTATGCGTGGCATGCAAGAGCTCACAACTGAAGTACAGAACTTAAAGGCTGAGAATGGTGCCCTAAGGCAGCTAGTGTTGTCTCGCGACCCCACTAACAAGGACAGTGTGTTGCTTGGTGGAGTGGTGGACAAATATGATGGATCAGCAAAATCCTTACGTGGATTCCTTGATTCCTGCTTGGTGCATTTTACCTTTAAGCCCTATTATTTTTCAACTTCTAGGGCGAAGGTGGGCTTCATTATCTCGCACCTCACAGGGAACACGTTAACCTGGGCTACGCCCCTTAGTCAACTCAGGGGATGCCCTCCTGGATGATTATGATGGATTCATTCAGGCACTCAAGACAATGTTCGACCGCCCAGAACAGGTTTTTAGTGCTCAAGAACGCTTACTTGATTTTCGACAGGGTACCCAGGATATGTTAACATACGTTACTAGATTCAAACAACTGGTCAAGGAAGCAGATTGGTCCTCTGAAGCAAGTTTCACTCTATTTCGCAGGGGTCTAAACGAGAACATTAAGGACGAATTAGCCCGGGTAGCTCGTCCTAGTTCCTTCTAGGCTCTTATGGATTTAGCCCTGCAGATAGACTTTCGAATCCAGGAAAGAAAGGCTGAAAGAAGAAAGACCAAGACACCTTTTCAAAAGAATTCCCTTGAGACCTCTGTTAAAACCGATTCAGACCCAACCCCTGACACAGATCCGGAACCCATGCAAATCGGAGCCTTCCGTGGGCCTATTTCCCCTCAAGAAAGGATGAGAAGGATCCACACAGGGCTGTGCATGTATTGTGCCTCGGATAAACATCTTGTTAGAGAATGACCTCTAGCCCCTCCACGGCGTTCGGGAAACGCTAGCTCCCGATCCTAGATGGAGCGAGGTGTCAGGAGAGAGATGTTTGCTCCACATCAATTCCATCCTTGAACTCTCCTGGACAAAATAGTTTGGTGATTCTACAGGCCTTCCTTTCGTCCTCCAAAGACGAGACCTATCCCATTCTGGCCTTGGTGGACTGCAGAGCTATGGGAATTTTCATTGATCAAGACTGGGTAGTTAGTCATCATATTCCGTACGAGACACGAAACACCATGCAGCCGGTGGAAGCAATTGACAGAAGACCCCTCTCTTCAGGACCCATAAGCCTGCAGACTAAAGAGATCCAACTTTCCATAAATCATCATCAAGAGCGGATTACATTCGACATCATTAAGTCAGCCCATTACCCCATGGTTGTGGGTATGCCCTGGCTACAAAAACACAATCCGTATATCAATTGGACAGCAGGATCATTATTCCTGGGCTCAGAGTTCTGTATGTCCCACTGTCTTTCCCTGGACCCGTCCTCGATAACTCCTAAAGAACCTCCAAGAGACCAAGAAACACCACTCATGGTTTCCAATATCATACAAGTTCCAGAGACCTATCAGGAGTATGCTGATGTATTTTCCACCACCATAGTCCAAGCATTACCCCCTCACTGGCCTGAAGACTGTCATAGATACAGATCCCTCAGCTGTAATTCCTTTCGGCTGAATGTTCATCCTTTCCGAACCTGAAAAAAGGCCCTTCGGGAATACCTCAACACCAATCTTGAAAACGGCACCATAAGACCCTCGAAATCTCCAGTGGGTGCTTCGTTGTCCTTCGTTCCCAAGAAGGACACCAAGGATCTCAGACCTTGCCTCGACTATCGAGGCTTAAACCAATGCACCCTCAAAGATCGATACCCACTGCCCTTGATTTCGATATCCTGGCAGCTGTAAGAGGAGCCGTAATTTTCACAAAGCTGGATCTCCGGGGTGCCTACCATTTAATTCGAATCCGGGAAGGGGACGAATGGAAGACAGCCTTTAGAACACCCTTTGGTCACTTTGAATACCTAGTCATGCCTTTTGGACTAGCCAATGCTCCTGCAGTCTTTCAGCGTTTTATGGACAGGGTGTTCTCTGATATGTTGTTCCTCTTCGTCATTGTCTACCTGGATGACATATTGATTTTTTCCAAAGATCCTCTAAAACATGAAGAACACGTAAAGGCAGTACTACAACGACTTCGTGAAAACAAACTGTTAGCCAAACCCGAAAAATGCTTGTTCCACGTTACTTCTGTTCACTACCTAGGATTCATCCTTAGCCCAGAAGGAATTGGCATGGACCCTTCGAAGGTAAAAGCCATACTGGCTTGGCTCGCTCCGACTTCTGTGAAACAGGTGCAATCCTTCCTGGGGCTCGCCAACTTCTACCGGAAGTTTATTTCTACCTTTTCAGAGATTGTTCAGCCGATCGTAGCTCTATTGAAGAAGGACACCCCCTTTATCTGGTCTACATCGCAAGATTAGGCATTCCAACGATTGAAGACGGAGTTCACACAAGCCCCCATCCTGACCCAACCCGACACAAATCGCCCATTTCTAGTGGAAACGGATGCCTCTAACTACGCCATAGGAAGTACTGAGGATGGACTGGAACACCCCATTGCTTACCTTTCACGAACCCTGACCCCCAGTGAGACTCACTATTCCGTCCTGGAAAAGGAACTCTTGGCCATCCGCCAAGCCTTCACTGAATGACGACACCTACTTCTGGGTGCTAGATATCCAGTTCAGGTCCGCACAGATCATCGGAATCTCCAAATCCTACAGTCTTTGGAGTGAAGGAACAGTCGTCAGGCCCGTTGGGCCTACTTCTTTGCCCAATACCAGTTTCAAATCACTCACGTTCCCGGATCACAAAACATTATTGCTGACGCCTTATCTTGACGTCCAAACTATGCAACCACTGAGGATAAGGCCTATCCTAAGATGTTTCCCCAAACTATCTTTGTAGCTCAGGCAATCAACCTCCTGGAAGAAATCAGAGCTCAAACCCAGTCCTCTGACCTCTGGAAGGAGATTTCAAGGAAGAATCCATGGAATCTAAGAGTCAAGGAAGAATATCTATTCAAGGACAATGCACTGGACATTCTTACGCAGAAATTACAACACAAGATAATAAACCTCTGCCATGATACCCCTCACTCCGGTCATCATGGTATAACTAAAACCCTCCGTCTTATACAAAGACAGTTTTGGTGGCCCCAAATGAAGACCGACGTACAACAGTACGTCAAGGCTTGTACTGTCTGCAGTCAAAACAAACATGATAACAAGAGACCTCCTGGTCTTCTACTGCAACCATCGCTGCCAACAAGACCATGGGAGTTTATTGCTACAGACTTCATTGTGGAGTTACCACCTTCCCGAGGGCACACGACCATCATGGTAACCATAGACTTGTTCACCCGTATGGCTCATTTCACACCTTTGTATAAGCTACCATCCTCCTCAGAACTTGCTGGAATCTTCCTGGAACATATTTTCCGTCTCCATGGACTTCCTTCCAAGATCATATCGGACCGAGGACCTCAATATGTCTCACAATTCTGGAAACATCTCTGTCGCATTCTAGGGATCCAACGCGCTCTTTCATCAGGTTATCACCCACAAACCAACGGAGCCACGGAACGTGTAAATCAACTCTGGAGCAATACCTTCGTTGTTTTGCCACCAAGGTTCAGGATGACTGGTCTCTCCTCATACCCCTGGCCGAGTTTGCCTACAACAATTCCGATCACTCTGCACTCAAGGTCAGCCCTTTCTATTGCAGTCAAGGTTTTCACCCGTCCGTTTTACCTTCTGTTCTTCCACATCCCACTCCAGTACCTACTCTCGACTCTTGGATACAGACTCTCATCAACATTCACAAGGAAGCCAAGGAACATTTGAAAGAGGCCCAAACACGCACTAAGCTCTAAGCGGATTCCAAGAGAAGACCAGCGGCCTCCTATTCTGTTGGTGATCAAGTCTGGTTGTCCTCGAAACTATTACCCCGACATCTACGGCCAAACAAATTGGCTCCTCAGTACTATGGACCATTTTCCATAAAGGAGGTTGTCAATCCTGTCTCATTCCGACTCAAGCTACCCGATTCCTGGAAGAAAATACACCCAGTATTTCACACCTCCCTATTGAAACCTTACATCCAATCCTCCCGAAAATCCTGCAGGCCCAATCCTGTTGTGAATTATCAGCTAGAATATGAAGTGTCCCGAATATGTGATTCCAGGTATAAACGGGGTCGACTTCAATACCTGGTTGAATGGAAAGGATACCCTCCTAGCGAGAGAACCTGGGAACCAGTTTCTAACTTAAATACCCCTCGACTGCTTAGAAGATTCCATCTCATACACCCGGGCAAACCTGGTGGAACAGGTCTTCGGAGGAGGCATGCTGTCATGACCCATAGAACTTGCCCTTTCTGGACCACCTGGTCCTTATCGCGCTGGGGCTTGTATTACTTGTTACTCCCAACATGGCCGCAACAAGCAACTAGCCTCACACCAGCTTTCACGACGCACACGGCACGTCCTATAAATTGGCCACGCCCCCACGGCCCCGCGCGCCTCAACGCTATCATTAGGTAGTGACTCGACGTGTGTGTATTGTTCGGCGAATCGTCTATCCAAGATCCTGGTTCCCTTCCTTCTTCCTTTCCCTCTACTCGACTCCTGGAATCCCCATTCTTAGCGACCGCTACCTACTTCCCTGGACATCCTGGAACAACGGCCTTCCCGGAACTCTGAACGCGCTCTGCAGCCGGACGAGACTCGAGCGAGTCTATACAAGACCCAATCCGTCCACAAGAGGAATCCTCCCGCGGAACAGAGCAAGAAGCGATCCCAGGTGAGACGGGGGGAGATTTATGACAAGGAGGGCCAGACGTAAGCGTCCTTCTCCGGCTGAAGTCTCACCTGACCACCTCTGGGCTTCCGCAAATATACACACTCCACAAAGGGGAGTCAATTCTCGAACCTTCTGGAAATTGCACTTGCACAGTTGATGAGCAGCCGTCGGTTGCTAGCTGGGTCAATCGAGAGCTACCCTCAAGGAGCAGAGTGCCTCCCTCCTCACGCTCCACAGAGAACAGTAACAAACCATAACAAAGTTAGCTTTCCCAGCAGAAATGTCCTTGACTGCATACCAGGTTTGGAAAGCATGTTTTTCTCAGCACCATGAATCTAACACTCAGCAAAATTTGTGCAGCTTTTCACTGCGACATGAAGTAAATATCCATCATGGCTCCGAGCGCTCCCAGAATGCATTGTGCACCGCGCCATTTTAGTTCAAGCATAATAATTCCACCCTTGGATATTTACCTTCCATAGCCCGGTGGCAAAGGAGCTGGTCTCTGAAACCTACTAAGTGTTAAAACTAAATTGGGAATAAATTGAATACAACAACAACAAGCTATTATGACTGCTACTATAATAAAAATGTAAGCAAAAGCGTAACGTAGTGTACCCCCAATATCAGATATCCATGAAAATAACCAATCCCACCAATTCCCAGCACGATCTTGAGACACTTGAGAAATGAGATCCCTCAAACCTCGAATATGACTTTCAATAGATCGGGAATGGTCACTTAAATTGAAACAACACATACCTTCAAATGCGTTACACCCTAAATTATGTTTTAGCAATAGATAATCAACAGCAGCTCTGTTCTGCAAAGTTGCTTTTTTAATAACTTGACTATCAATGAGTAATTCTTCTAATGCCTGCGAAGTATGATTAAGGCTTTTGACTACTAAACATGCTAATTTCATCAAAGATTTGTAACCTCCAGCAGCTAAACCCCAAACTCCCACTAATGAAAGGGTTAATGCTAGAACCTCAGCTTCTGATAACAAGTGTACATGTGAATCACAATCAGGATATAGACCTACAGATTTGAAAGTTGACCTTTTACCTCGAGTTATCGCTGGGTGTAAAGGAAACATCATTAGTCCTAATCGAGTTAAAGCACATGGACCTCCGGAAATGTTAGCTGGAATATAAGTATATGTGATGTTACCACATGAAAAGAGCCATCCTGTTGGAAGTTTCACATGATTCAAATGACTGGCAGCTATCACTGTATGATTACAAGACATAGGGCCTCATTACACGGATGGCGGTAGGGATTTACCGGTACCGGTAAATTACTGGTACCGGTAAATCCCTACCGCCTTACTACGAGGTCCCTTTGCGGGTTGGGGGATTTAACGCCTGCTTTTAGCAGGCGTTAAAATCCAACCCGCTAAGGGACCTCGGAGCTAATTACGGCACCGCAAAATTGCGGTGCCGTAATTAGCGCCTTCCCCATTCCCATAGAGCCCTATGGGGCAGAAATGGGAATGGGGAAGGGCAATGGCGGAAGGGGGATTTACCGCCCCTCCAACCTTGGAATGGGGCGGTAAATCCCCTTTCCGCCAAGGCGGTGCCGGTATTTTACCGGCATGAGCCAGGGCGCTAATAGCGCCATGGCTCACCGCCTACCGTGTAATGAGGCCCATAGTATTATTTACACTGGTGCATGTGCGTGGCACTCGTGAACATAGTCGTCTCTCAAACATTGTATGATTATGCTGGTTGGTTAAGTCGATTTGTCGGCATTTGCCAATTTCTTGTGCATCGCAGGTCATAAAATAACATACATCACCTTGGGTTATATTATAAGTAATAACACATGTCAAATTTCTCCATTCACGGTCGGTCTCTTCGCAGAATCTACAATATTCGTAAACTGAAAAAGATTGCCTAATATCTGAGTCTTGAACTAAAGAATCATTGTGTGTGACGCCGAAGATATGCTTTAAAACCGGAACAGGCGTCGGCACTGCTACTAAACACGTAGTCAATAAAGCTCCAGCATTGGGCACATCAGTAAGCCAAAAGTGTGATATGTTGAGTACTTGCTGTGCCAGATATATCCACATATTTTCCGTTTGGGTGATCATAGGCGAATGTTTTCGCCTTCCTGCAAATGCATCTTGCACGACTGGCATCAAGGTTGTTTTCACTTTCTCCTGATGTGTTTGCCGCATTTCACGAATCCATGTCTTGAGTCTGGCTGGCTTTTCGGCACCGGCATAAGGCTGCTTTGGGACAACATTATTCATCACTATCAGTATACCCTTGATCACTGGCACAGATGTGACATTTTTCGTTGGTAGCAGCAGGCTGTTTAACTCTCCCAAATGGAGTCCATTTAGTACCACAATTACACCAGCCAGACAAAGAATCTACAAGGCAAACCCAGAAAAGAGATCAGTGTTGCACTTCACTCTCTCAGGTAACATTTGTCTGCGGGTACATATTGCCATTTCTTTCTACCAGACTCCATAACTAAAACTACTTGATCTTTTCCTGATGCAATGACATCTGCGGGTACTGGTGGGCCACTTGGCTTTTCCACCCACACCTTTGCACCCGGTACCATACTGTCTGAAGAGCCAAAACCTCGGTCCCCACGGGTAGTTAACACTGTAGGAGGCTCCCCCTTCTTAATCATGGACAACTTAACAGGAATAATTATCAATTGGGCCACTTGATCACCCTTGTGGATTGATAACAATTAGTCCCCACTATTCATTAGGATGACTTTAATCTCGCCTTGATAATCAGCGTCAATTACCCCTCCCAACACTTGAACTCCCTTCAATGCTAGGCCAGATCTAGGGGCAATCCATCCCATATGCTCTGGGGGAATTTGTATCCAATCCCTGTTTCAATTACAACTATTCCTCTTGGATCTAATCTGATTTCTTCATGGGAATGCAAGTCTACCCCTGCTGACTCTGGAGTTGCTCGATAGGGAGCTAAAGAACCTGGAGTAATTTCCCAATGCAATAGTGTTTCTCTGACTGAATTGGGTTGAACCTGTAAAGTAGGAGTCATTAATCGCATCAAAGGAGTTTCATGTTCATACACAGGCCAATTGTTTAATACTTGCACCGCATCAAACACACAATCACGCCAGCCTGCCAAACTGCCGTCTCCAGATTTGTGCAATTGTTCTTTCAATAACCCATTCATTTGTTCAATTAACCCTGAAGCAGCTGGGTAATAGGGAACGTGGTACAGCCACTCAATGCTCTTTTCCTGACAGAACTCCTGGATTAATTTGCCTTTGAAATGTGACCCATTGTCACTTTGAATCTGCAAAGGCACTCCATAATGTAGTATGATCTGATCTAACAACCTGATGGTGTTCAGTTGTGTTGCACGTTTGCACGGCAAAACCATCAAATATCCTGAGTATGTATCCACAATATTGCATGCATACTGACAACCTCTACTAATTGGCATGGGACCGATATAATCAATCTGCCAAATTTGACCTGGTAATTTTCCTCTTCTCAATGTGCCTCGAACAATTTGAGGGATAGGTCTATGCAGTTGGTGTTGGCACACGGGACATTGCAAAATGATTGTTTTCATTACTTCTAAAGGAAGACTGATTCCTCGAGCTTGTGCCCACCTAATAGTAGCCTTTTCTCCAAGGTGCCCACATTTCTGATGGGCCCACTTGGCCAAACCCTCCAAATCGTCTTCCTGAGCCTCTGCTTCCACAGATGAAATCTTGGTGTGCTCGTCTGCAACAGAATTAAACCAACGTTCTAATGAGTCTTCGGCACAATGCGCGTCCACATGATATACAGTGACGTCACTTTGTAATAACATTTCTGCAATATCTTGCCACAGTTCTTTTCCCCACAACTCTTTTGAATGAATCTTCCACCCATTCTTTTGCCAAGTTGGCAACCACACTGCCAATCCATTCGCCACTGACCATGAATCTGTGTACACATAACATTGACCAGGGGTCTCTTGTTTCAATGCTTGATAAACTGCGTAAAGCTCTGCAAACTGACTGCTCTTCCCTTTCCCTGTCGTTGTCAACATCTTTTTTGTTTTGGGATTGTACGACACTGCTTTCCAGTACCGCTCATTTCCCACATATCGAGCTGAACCATCCGTGAACCAAGCATGCTCTGTTTGCTCCACGGTCAAATCGCTGTAAGGTACTCCCCATTTCACTGGAGACACACGTTTTTCAGGCACTTCCGGTGGTATGTAATCTGAGGGCGGTATGTTGGCTACCTGCTCATGTAATTTTGCCACTCCACCCTTTCCTGATTTGGCTCTGTCTTGAATATACCATTTCCACTTAATTATGCTGGCTTCTTAAGCATGTCCTATTCTATGCGTTTTAGGAGAGCTCAGTACCCACTGCATGATTGGTATTTCTGGTCTCATGAATACATCATGGCCCACCGTCATCTGCTCGGTATCAACAAGAGCCCAATAACACGCCAGCAATTGCTTCTCAAACGGAGTGTATGAGTTACCAGCATCAGGCAATTTACGACTCCAAAACCCTAATGCACATGTTTCCTGTCTTGTTTCTGCCACACACTCCAGTTAGCATAATTGTCTTGTACAGACACATTTAATTCCACTTCGCCTTCCTTCAAGGGCCATAAATCAAGCACCTGCTGCACGGTGTCTTTTGCCATCTCAAAGGCTTTCTGCTGCTCCTCCCCCCACTGAAAATCATATTTCTTTCGTGTCACCTTGTAGAGGGGGGCCAATATCTGCCCTAAATGGGGAATGTGCTGTCTCCAAAACCCAAACAGCCCTATAAACTGCTGAGCTTGCTTTTTGTTCATTGGAGTGGTGAATTCAAGTATTTCCTGTCAGGCTTTTGGCACCATTTCTCAATGCCCATGATGCCACTGAATCCCTAGGAATATCACAGTTTCAGCTGGACCTTGAATTTTACTTGGGTTAAAAAACTTGGGGGAAAAAAAAACTTCACTACTCAAAAACTTCACTTCCAAGACAACCGAATCCTATCTACGTTTCAACAGATTCTTGAATACTCGGAACAACTCATCACAAGTATCCTGTTCGTGACGCCAAAAATGTATTGCTCTCCCCAGGGCGCACGAAAAAACATAAATCACCAATGCAATTACAGAGCAAATACTTTGAACGTAGACAGACGCAATAACTCACAACCACACACTCTTAGAAGATAATCAGCTCTTATACGGCTATTTATTCAAAGCTTGGAATCAACCAATAATAACAGAAATAACTCAAAGAAGTAATATAGACATAAATCACAGAAGAAGTAAAGAATTCAAAAGGAAATACATCACCGTGAGCGTAACAGGATTCCTCATCTCGCCCAGAAGCGTCTGAAAGACCCCGGGAACAGCCAGGCCGAGAGCACCACAGCTCACAGGAGGGCCGGACGTAAGCGTCCTTCTCCGGCTGAAGTCTCACCTGACCACTTCCAGGCTTCCGCATATATACACACTCCACAAAGGGGAGTCAATTCTCGAAACCTTCTGGAAATTGCACTTGCGCAGTTGATGAGCAGCCGTCGGTTGCCAGCTGGGTCAATCAAGAGCTACCCTCAAGGAGTTGCCTCCCTCCTCTAAAAACACGCTCCACAGAGAACAGTAACAAACCATAACAAAGTTAGCTTTCCCAGCAGAAATGTCCTTGACCGCATACCAGGTTTGGAAAGCATGTTTTTCTCAGCACTTTGAATCTAACACTCAGCAAAATGTGTGCAGCTTTTCACTGCGGCATGAAGTAAATATCCATCATGGCTCCGAGCACTCCCAGAATGCATTGTGCACCGGCGCCATTTTAGTTCAAGCATAACAGGTGGTTGGCAAGGCTATTGCTTTGCCGTAAATCACAGCGTTGCAGGAGTGGCGGACTTGATATATTGCCACAACTCTCGGATTACATCAGAATCCTTTTCTTCATGGAAAAGTGTCATTAAACTGAGACACAGCACTTTTCCATTTTAACATGCACCTCTGAATCAGGCCCACGTCTGCAGTGCAACTGGCAGGAAAGTGATGCTGTGGTTGATTAAGGCCTCTGCACTGCAAGTGGCTTGTGAATCTTATTCGAGATCAGTGATCAAGCAAACGGGCTTATCAATATTACCTGGATTGCAACTCGCCCGTGGTGTATAGTAATGTTGCTGATAGGGTCACTATCATGAACCGGCTCAGTGTAATTTATATAGGAGAGGAGGGGAAAGTGGTCGCTTTCTGTTCTTGTTAAGACCTTCATATCTAACACTTTTGGGTACATGTTGATGTTTAAAAAGACATAATTGATTTTTTTTTATTTTTTATTTTTACATTTTTTATTGGTTTATACAAACCTTTAAAATACATCCAGTTTATCAGAACCCAGTAGCCAGTACAAAGCAAGACAAGACAGGACAAGGCAGAACATATAAGCATGAGATGAGATTCCATCGTTTTGACACGGATCAAGCCTTTGGTGCTAGAGGAGCCTTATCGGGGAGGGCCAAATGTACTTCATCTGAAGGTTTACACAATGTTACGCACTACCCTGAAGTCCCTGTACTGCAGCATCAGATACCTCAAGGCTCCTTTCAATCTCATGCAAAAATAAGGTCAACACCCTTGTCAGTTTTGTATTGGAGCCCGTAAACATCAAGTGCCACCATTCTTCAGCACTCCTCAGTGAGTATTCGTTTAACATTTGGCCTAAGTGTTTAGTTCTTAGGGATCTATGGAAAGGGCAGAATAGGACAAGATGTTTGAGTGTTTCAATGCAGGCTTTACAAAACCCGCATACTGTGTCCGACTTGTCCTTTCCAGCCCAGTTCTTTGTTCGTTCTTTTGTTCTAAACAAATTTAGGCGGAATCTCATGAAGGTGGCCCTCCGCCTGTTGTCTGGGAATAAGACCACATAATTTTGCAGTTAAACGCTCTTGCTTCACTAGGGGCGTCTCTCATTGTTTTCGAAGTCCTTCGGTCTGTGCTGGTTTGAATCCAGTCTAATTCCCAGATCTTTTTCTTTACCATCAGTGGATTGTCCTGCAGCGTTTTGATATTGGTCTCATACATGGTCAGAAGCTCTTCACATTTTTTTGACCATATGGCTAACAGCCCGTCTGGGTTCGCGTTTCCAGGATTGCTCAATATTTTATATTGTGGAGCGGCGTCAGGCAGCATGATTTTCCTAAATAGAGCCAGGGCGTTCCATGCAATACGAGCCTCAATGGATATCAGGCCTAGCTCATATCGTAAGCACACTGTTGAAGTGCTGTTTGGTAGCTGTAAGGTTTTCACCCAGAAGATGTGTTCTAGGGTTGACCACAGTTCCACTGGACACCCAAAGGCATTTTCGGCTCCGTATATGAGAGCTGGGACAACCTTCTGTTGATAGAAGGATATCACTGGCTTGAGCGAGAACTTCCCATATCTTTTATTTAGGATCATGGCTTGGGAAGCAAAATTTCGGCATTTTGTTTTCGCAATCTCCACCCAGGGGCTGTCATTTAAGTTTGTGTTAACTTGCATGCCGAGATATCTTGTGCTTTCTACCGTAGTTAATTTTTCTTTTCCTAAGTGCCAACAGAATTTATTGGTTTTCCGGTGGCGGCCCATTTGCAAGTTTTGGAGCGTCAGAATTTCACTTTTTGTGTTATTGATGTACAGACCGTTGTTATCCGCATAGCGTTCTACTGCATAGATTTTGCGCTGAAGGCCGATTGGAGTAGTGTCTAGCAGGATTAGGTCATCAGCGTACAACATCCAGCTCAGGGCAGAGCCGTGTATTTTAGGAGAGAAGGATCGAGGCTCATCAATTGCAATGCCAATATCCGAGAGGAACAAATTAAATATGATTGCCGCAAGAGGGCAGCCCTGTTTGACTCCGCAAAAGGTGTTAATTTCCTCTGTGAGAGTTACACGTTGATCAAGACGCACTCTAATAGTTGTTGCAGTGTGAATTTCTTTAATGGCGGCTAATAAGCTCTCCGGACAGCCCCAGTTTGTCGTCTTGGTCCACAAAAGTTCTCGGTCGATGGAATCGAAAGCATGGGAGAAGTCTATCAGGGCTAAGTAGACCTTTTTGCCAGATCTAATTGCTTCCATCTTCAGCAAATTTATTAGCAAAAGGTTTAGGCCGCAGCCGACCCCTTTTACAAAGCCCGTTTGTCGTATCTGCAATCCATTGTGACAGTTTCTGTTGGAGCATTGTTGCATACACTTTACCTAATATGCCCAGAAGCGCTATTGGTCGGTAGTTTTTGGGCTCAAGGCGGTTTCCTTTTTTGAAGATGGGAACTATTATTGCAGATTTCCAAGAATTAGGAGTTGCACATCTTCTGCTGATTCGGGTCTTCACAGAACTCTGCCCATTGCTCTGGACTTTGCTTTATAGTAAAGTTAGTGAGGCCGTCCGGCCCTGGAGCCCTTGAAGTGCTAACATTCTTAATGATTTGAAGTAGATCCGCTTTGGGAAAAGTGAGGTCCCATTTTGTTAGATTTGGTGTCGTCGGGGACAACGATTTACCTTTTTTGCTGTACAGATTTTCGAAATGTTGGATCCACCCTGCTTCTGAAACTATGTTTGTCGTCAGTGCTCTTTGGGGAGCGCCTTCATTGTTAATTAGGCTCCAAAATTCAGATGAGTTTTTGTTTCTCATCTTTTGCAACATCAGTTCAGCATCGTTTTGGAGCATTAGAGCCTTGTGAGAACGAATCCAGTTTTTGTAGTTCTGTTTTGCAGCATGTTTTCCTTGCAAAAAAGTTATGGGATCTCTGAGTTTTATGTGTCTGATGGTTGCACGGAGTTCTCTCTTTCTCCTCATCACCTCTACGTCAAATTTATGTTTGTTTGCAAATCCAGGGTTTCTCGATCCATGTTTTTTTTCCACAAACAGTTTGAGAAGGTGGACATATTCCACTCCAAAGTCGGTCTTGATAAAGTTTTCTGAGATTTTGGTGACTTCATCAGGGTGGAGTGAGAGCCTCACACGGTTGGGCTCTACTAAGATCCGGTGGTTCCAGCATTTGTTAAGTGGTTGTTTCGCAACTCGCAAGGTTAGAATTATCATCTCGTGATCACTTTGGGTCATCTGCTTTACTACAAATGACAAAGTTGATTGTTGGATCTTTTCTGAGACGAAAAAGTAGTCCAGGATGGATTTTTGTGTGAGTCGTCTCCATGTTGGTTCGGCAGGTATGTCACCGGCAGTATTTCTATTAAGCATTTCAAGGTCTCTGGCTTCCATTTCTACCATCCATTTTACGGCCAGGTTATTCGATGCATTAAGGACTTCATTGTTTTTCCGTCTTATGTCTATACAGTTGATGTTCAAGTCTCCGCATATGATTATGTTGTGTGACTCATTTTTGAGCATTAAGTCGTCAATTATTGATGAGACTTGATCTATAAACGGAATTGTGCCAGCCTGAGTGTGGTTCCAGTAAAGATTCAGTAGATGGAAATGAATTATGTTGTCCGGTTTAGGACCTGCCGAAGCTATTGTTGTTACTTGAATAAATGGCGACAGATTTGCAGTGTTTATAATGCGGCATCCAGAACTTTTTTTGACTAAAGTCAGCAGGCCTGCCATGGGTCTTCCTCTGGTTTTTTTGGAGGCCGGATTAAATGCCACTTCATAGGTGTCCACGGTCAGACAGGTAGTTAACCATGTTTCCTGGAGGCAGACCACATCAAGCTCATCCGACCAGGGATCTTCAAGGAGGTGGGAGAAGCCCCTGGTGTTCCAGGATCCAATCCTGAACTCCAGTTGCTCCTCTACCACATGGCATTATCTTCTTGAGGGTCTGCATAGTGCTTCCGCCAACCAGGACCAGTCTTTTTGATTAGTGCTTGAGTTTTTAAGGTTTTTTGAGTCACCACAACTTTGTTCAGGGGTGCCAGTACCCTTGATAGTGATCTTGATGTTGTCGTCTTTTGAGAGTTTTCCTAAGTCATTTCCAGTGAAACTACAGGATGATTGCGCTTTCTTGTTTTCGGATCCAAGATGTAGTTCACTCTCACTAAGTATTTCTAAGTTGTGGTACGAAGTGATTTCAGAGTCTCTATTTGCAGAAGACAATTCTTGATTCACGTTGTCCGGTTTAAATTTGTGAGATTCTGTCGGGGAAATCCGTTTTGGCATTCTCAGACACTTCTGAAATGTCGTAGCCCATGGACATGAGTGCAGATGCAGCATCCGTGACAATGTTCAGGACAATTCTGGATCTAAAGTGGAGGATGACTTTATCATTTTGATCCTCGTTCTTAAATTCTACGGTCTTGATGTCGTCGGAACGAATCGTTCTAAGGGATGGCACGTGCTGGAATAGGCATAGAACGTTTGTGCGATTTAGAATGAAATTGTCACTATGTTCAATGCGTTCCAACCGGGCTTTGTGAAGTAGTAAGCCTTTTACGCTGCGTCCTTTGTCCATCCTGCTTATTTGACGCCATTCATTTAGGTGTAAGCCATGAGCTAAGTCCTTGGTCTCATGTCGGGTCGGTCTTAATCTAATTTTATTCTCTTTGTTAGGGTCGGGCCCATCATAGATTTCTCCTTTTGGGGCGCCATCATTTCTTCGGCCCTCTTCCAGATCTGGAGCCCTTTTCGTCATCGGTTTAAAAGTTGGCTGCAAGTGCACAAGGGCTTTTCGTTTGTCCTCCAAAGTTTTAAAAGTAGGACTCACAGGGACGACCTTTTGCATCTCCTGTACAGTGGACATTTCAGGTAAAGTACATATTCTTGAGACTCTAGTTGGTAGTTGGGTGATTTCCAGGTCATATTCATCGTTTGGTTTTTTTTGTAGTTCAGGAACAACTGCCTGGACGTCTACTCCCGTGTCAGCAACTAAGACCTCGGAATCTAGGTCCTCATACACAGAGAGATTAGTGAGGTCAATAGATGCTTGGTCTTCAGGTTCACAAGGCAATATCGGCATCTTACTCTTTACAGTTGCACTGTCAGTGGGAAGATCTTTTTTTGGTGCAGGGCCTCGTTCATCTGTGAGAGTATTGTTAACGGTGACGTTGACAGTTTTTAGGTTCCGGAGAAATTTTCTTGAGTTATTTCCAAGTCTCTGGTTTTTAGTTTTTTGATTTTTTGTTTTTTTTGTCTGTCCTGATTTGGGGGCCCTTGGGCCTGATTTCTGAGATGTGGTTCCTTTAAATATGTCAAATATTTGACTTTTTGGCTCGTCTGTTTGTGAAATTGAGGATACCCCGGACACGCAAGGGACACCCGTGTCTGATGTAGATGCTGATGTCGAGGGTGTCTGTGAGTCCAGCGTCGCAGGGTTGGATGAGCTCTTGCTACTTTCCAAGACGCTGGCAAAGTTTATTTGTTTGAGCATGTCGTCGGTCGATTTTTTTTGACCGAGGGCAGGGGCCTCCAGCAAGGATTTTGTGATGTCAGGTGTTGGGCCCTGATTACACCAGATTGCAGGTGCTGAGTCGGTCAGACTCCCTGTGGAGCTGGTCGGTTTGTTGGGGACTAAACAGTCAGCGTTGGGTGCTGTTGTTTTTAGAACTTCTGTTGGCTCGCCAGGGAACTTTGGAGTTTCCTTGTAAAGATTGCTGGCAGATATGGAGACAGGGGGGTCAATGGACAATTGTACATTGCAGTTTTTGAGGTGGCCTTGGGGCTCCAGTCTCGCTTGTGGGTTCGTGTCCTGATGTAGGACCTGTTGGTGTTTAAGCGCGCTTAGAGCTTCTTTGGCGATCTCAGCCAGGAGTTTTCTGTCCAGTTTGTTGTTTTCTTTCTGATCTATTAGGGTTTGCAGGGCCGCGGTTGTTTTGGCTTTAACAGTCTTGTTTTCCCTTCTTTCAGTGTTCAAATCTTTTTCGATGTTGATTAGTTTCGAGTTCATAAGCGCCACTAACGTTGACAGGTCCTTCACATTATCATTTAATTGCTCATAAAGCTTCAGAAAGGGGGCAATCAAAATTCCAGTAGAAGACATTAATACTGATTGAAGATCTTTTATACGGGTCGCATCAAGCCTAACGTTTGAGCAGCGAGCTTTTTTGTGTGGTTGAGCTTTAGATCTTCTGACTTTTGGATAGTCACGTTCTATGAGTGAAGAGACAGAAGAGCGGGTCTCAGACGAGGACGAACTGGAAGGAGAAGAATCGCTTGCCACACCATTTTGTGTATTTCTGTGTTTTACACTTCTAGAGTTAATTGGTCGCGTATGCAAAGTGTCGTACCTTTGAGGGGCCCGTGCTTGAGAGCAAGATATGCTGGGTGAAGCCGAACACCCAGAATTTTCTTGGTGAAGCGGTGTGTTATTCAAAGCGAGCATCGAGTTTTGGTATAGGGTGGTCCTGTCTACCCCTGATTGTGCATCGTGAATGGGCACTGAGGGTGTCCACTGTTTTTCTCGACCTGCTGGAGGGCTGACTTTTCTAGTTGCGAGATTGCGGTCTCGATTCATTTGTGAAATTCCCTGTAGGATTTTATTTACCACTTCTAATGAGTCTCTCCTGTTGTTCATAGGTGCCGGAGAGGCGTGTCCTTCATGTGGTGTGCTTAAGGGGTGTAGTGGCATGGCCAGGGGACGAAATACGTCTTCTTCTATTTCAGAGGTTTTCTCAGCATTGCTAAGTTCTGAGTCAGTTTGAGCACAAACTTTCGAGGCTGCTTTAAGGGGCGCACAGTGTGAGGGGCACATTCGTGATTCAAAAGTCTCTGACCGATTTAGGTCTAGTTTGCCCTTGATTTTATCAGTATTTTCGCAGTTTTTCACTGTATGGGCACGCCAAGCTAGTACCATTAGTTTAGGCAAGGGAGCTATAGGAAAGTTTCCGGCATGATGCAATATAGAGGGTGGTGAGTAAAGTGTATTCAGACTCAAACAGGGAGCACTGGGAGTGGACACAGCTTCCCGCTCCATGTCACGTATGTCCGACACAGGTGCAGACACACGGGACTCCACTCCAGACTCCACCCCCCCCTCATCGCCCGCCGCCGAGTCAAATGCGAACACCTCCAGAGCAGAGGCAGGGGCAGAGGCAGGCGAACAGCAACGGGCAGCAACTCCGTCCTCGTCCACAGATCCGGCCACCGGGCCGCACCCATCATGAGCGACCCCGTCAGCCCCTACAGCCCCCTGAATCAAGCCACATGGGCCAAAGTGAGTGGGATAGGACGGTCCTGAGTTTTCTGTCGTGTTCTCGGCCGAGAAGCAGTCTTCATAACCGCCATCCTCCTTCCTCTCACACCCCCCCTCCCTCTCTGGACACGGTAGCAACGCTCGCAGTGAGGTGTTTTTGGTACCCTCCACAGAATTGCGTAGTGGAGAGCAAGGGAGAGGGGTGGGCAGGGTACCAGATGATGAACAATGCTTTGGGTGAGGGTGGGCACACGAAGGCATGTCTGCAGATGAAGGCTTGGGAACCAGTGATGAAGTTAGAGGCTGGAGGGCGTTTATCTTCGCCGTGTGGTTCTTAAAACACGGCTGACTCGCCTGAATCAAAGGTAAGCCTGCATCTGAGTGAGTTCCAGTGGGGCACGCATGGATGTCTTTTGCAGGTTTCGTAACAGTGTCAGTGTCGTTAAGACGAGTTAGTTTAGTACTTACACGAGATGTGGCCACTACTTCAGTGTAGCTGTGAACCGCCACGGAATTCCCTCGCCGCCGCTGTAGTCTAGTGTGGGGGGGGGAGGGCAGACGATTGGTGTAAGCTTTTCCACGGTGGCAGGGCAAAGTTTCCTCCATCGATAAGGAGCTGCCTGCCCCTCACCCTCACCTCCACACCAGAACACCAAAACACACTGCGCACACCGCGCGCTCCGCGTGTGTTAGGGGTTTTAAACTACTTCCTCCTGGAAACAGTGACAGTGATGGTAGACAGACTCCAGGTAACAGGTAAGGCAGGTAAGGCAGCAGAAGAAAGAGTCTGGGCAGTCTCAGGCTCACCAAAACACACTGCGCACACCGCACACTCCGCGTGTGTTAGGGGTTTTAAACTACTTCCTCCTGGAAACAGTGACAGTGATGGTAGACAGACTCCAGGTAACAGGTAAGGCAGGTAAGGCAGCAGAAGAAAGAGTCTGGGCAGTCTCAGGCTCACCAAAACACACTGCGCACACCGTGCGCTCCGCGTGTGTTAAGGGTTTTAAACTACTTCCTCCTGGAAACAGTGACAGTGATGGTAGACAGACTCCAGGTAAGGCAGGTAAGGCAGCAGAAGAAAGAGTCTGGGCAGTCTCAGGCTCACCAAAACACACTGCGCACACCGCGCGCTCCGCGTGTGTTAGGGGTTTTAAACTACTTCCTCCTGGAAACAGTGATAGTGATGGTAGACAGACTCCAGGTAACAGGTAAGGCAGGTAAGGCAGCAGAAGAAAGAGTCTGGGCAGTCTCAGGCTCACCAAAACACACTGCGCACACCGCGCTCTCCGCGTGTGTTAGGGGTTTTAAACTACTTCCTCCTGGAAACAGTGACAGTGATGGTAGACAGACTCCAGGTAACAGGTAAGGCAGGTAAGGCAGCAGAAGAAAGAGTCTGGGCAGTCTCAGGCTCACCAAAACACACTGCGCACATAATTGATATGATGCACTATTGTCAGTCACTCTGGTATATTACTCTGGCGAATCGCCCGGACAAAGACCGTTCAGCTTGATAAAGCCTCGGGAGTAAAGCAGGGAAGCCCATTGCAGCCCTTTAATGTCTTTATGTTTACCACGAGGCCCAAACCAGATGAAAATAAGCAACTATGGTTTCTATAAATCGTAAAACACTATATTGTTCACAACCTTTTGGAGGATCATAAATATTGATGATTAATAGAGAAAGTGTGTGGCCACACTTTCAGGCCCAATTAATAGTAGCGCAAGCACTGAGCCGACTGAAGCGTTGAGCTTGATGATTTGGTAAGTATTATCAACACTAATGATCAGTCCTCCTTTTGGTCGGCCCTTGAGTCCCCGTGAGTCCATAGTTTGAATCGAATGGCGGCCGCTGATTTCCAAGTTATCCTGAAGCCAGGTTTCCTGTAAAGCCACTACACAGAAATGGGGGATGTTCTCTAATAAACCATCAGGTTCAGTGTAGTGGGAGAAACCTTGAGTGTTCCAGGACAAAGTGGTAAAAGTGCGGCTGGGATCTACGTGGATTTTGTGGTTGGAGAATTGAAGATAACCACTGCCAGCTGGTAGCAGCCAACCCTTCTTTCTCTTCTAAGGGAGAGTGAACATCAACATGTCTTAACCCAAGAGCATCAATGGCGACAGTAATAGCGTTGCCTTGTGAGGTGGGAGATAGTGTTGATCGATTAAGGTTGACTGCAATATGTTGGATGTAGAGGCGTCTAGTTGAAAGCAAAGTACAGGTCTACTAGATTTCAGTGCCCCCCAACCCCATCTAGATTCATACCAAACTTTCTAGATGGGGATTTAACAATAGAAAGTCATAGGGCCTCATCACGATTTGAGCGATATCCCGGATGTAATACCGCCCAACTGTAATAGCGTTAGCGTTTCCGGCGGTATTACACGGGTTTGGCGTTAACTGTTAATTTCCATTCCCAATTGGGTCCATTCTTCGGCATTAATACAGTGCGCCAATACAGCCAGCGGTAATATAGGGCGCTAAATGGGATTTTCACCTCCAGAAAAAAGCTGGAGGTAAAACAGCCCATTTAGCGCCCAACTCGTGATAGGGCCATCCCTTAAATGCAGCGGTAATACCGTTAACGCTGCACTTAAGGGCTACAGCTCAACTCGTGATGAGGCCCATAACCTAATTTCCCCAGGATTGTGAAAATAAACTATGGCGCTAGCATAGTATGAGTGTTCTAGGAGGTCAACAATCGCGATGTCCTCCACTTGTAGAGATTGCAAAGGAATGGACTAAATGGAAGATGGTTGTTTGATTTAGGTAATAGTCCTGACTAAGACAAAAGAGGCTCTGTACTTTGAGGGCCAAACAGTCAACATCCGAATTAGAATGAGGTTGGTAGAGGCCCCTCTTCCCATTTACTGATTTAGCGACACCATTTTCCTCATGGACGGATAGTAGTTGGAGCCGTTAGGGTGTGTGTCTGGAGCAACAGACGCAACAGCGTTAGATGTTATCCCATGATTGTCCTCTCAAAAAGGGTTTCCCAATCCTTCCAGAACGTGGGAATCTTCTGGTAATGGTTGGCTCTTAATAGTTTCCGTAGTCTGTATAGATGAACAGGTGCGTTTAGGGTGAACAGGAGTAGCTGCCGATGGTGTCTTTATTTCTGGAGGCACCTCTAGTAAAAAGAGGATTAGGCTCATTACCTGGAAGCCTGGATCTGACCCCCTTTTGGTGAGATTTTAGGCGGAGACTTTGGTCTTATTTCCTGCTAATGGTAGTGTCATATGAACCCTGGTTCTTGATCACAAGGGTAATAACTCTTGAGCTGGAATTAATCAAGCCAGGGTTGCTGGTGCGTATGGAGTGCTACTAAAATCAGGGTATTTAGTATGAGCCTTTTTCTTATGCGACTTCTTTTTGCTCTTTTTACTCTTCCTTTCTATTTTTTAACAGGTTCATTGGGGATTGAGCCCTCCTTTGACTCATTGTTATGGATGATCACACAGATATCTGAGTTTAAGAACTGAGCGGAGTCGCATCCCACATTGAGCGATTGCAGGAGTTATTGACAATGGACTCCTGTGGAATCCGCCTGCATTTACCAGGTGTAAATAGCAGGCAGAGTCCATAGGGAATCCATTGGTTTAATGCCAGCATGAAAATGTGTGCTGGTGTTAAACCAAATGTTTTCGGGTGGAGCAAGGATATATGATGGACAGTGTTATTCTGTTCAGTGCCCCCAGTCTCCTGAAAACAAAAAGAAAATCCTACACATTGGAAGAAATACAGGATTTCATGTGTAACTACTGTCTTTACAGGTTTTCCCCATCCAGTGTTTTGCAAAATGACCCGCCCTCTTTCTTCTCTCTCTCTTTCATTCTTTTTCATTCCTTTTTCATCCTTCTTTCCAACTTTTCCCCTGCTGCTTTTTCTGGATGTCCATATTCTCCCATGTATCTGTCTCTCATCTCTGCTTGTTTCTCCCTGTCTCTTGGTCTCTCACTTCTGCTTGTTTCTCCCTGTCTATCCGTCTCTCATCTTTTCTTTTTGCTTTCTGTCTCTGTCTCTCTCTGCTTGTTTCTCCCTGTGTCTCGCCTCTGCTCGTTTCTCCCTGTCTCTCATCTCTGCTTGTTGCTCCCTGCCTCTCCTCTGTGCCTCTGCCTCTTGTTCCTCCTGTTACTTCGTTTATCCTATCTGTCACTCTCTCCTGTCTGCTTCTTTCACCCTGTGTCTCTGTCTCTCCTCTGCCTCTCCCTTGTCTCTCTCCTCTCTGGCTCCTCATCTCTCCTCTCTACCTCTTGCTCATGTTCCTCCCATCTCTCTCTATTTCTCTCTCTTTCCTATCTGCCTCTCTCTCCACTCTGCCTCAGTGTCTCCTCTCTGCCTCTTGCTCATGTTCCTCCCATCTCTCTCTCTTTCCCTCTCTTTCCTATATGCCTCTCTCTACTCTGCCTGCTTCTTCCTATCTGTCCTCGTTGCCTGCTGCTTTCTCTCTCCCACTCATGCTTTCTCTTCACATGTCCCTCTCACTCTCCCTGCTCATCTCTCTCTTTGTTCTCTGTCTCCTGCTGTTTCTCTCGTCCTCACCTGTGTGTATTTTGTTCTGTTTCTTCCTCTCTGGGTTCTGCTGGTCTTTCTCTCTTCTCTGTCCAGTTTTCTCTCCCTCTCCTTTGTCTTTGCGTTTCTCTCTTGCTATATTTCTTTCTCTCTCCTCCTATCTCAAACCTTTACCTCTCGATTTGCCTGTCTCTCTGCCTGTATTTGTCTTTCTCTCACCCTTCTTGTCTCTATAGCTCCACCTTGCCTGTTCCTCTCTTTATTTCTTTTTCTCTAGCTGCCCGTATTTCTTTCTTGCCGTGTTTCTCTTTCTGCATGCCTTTCTTTCTTGCTGTGTTTCTCTCTCTGCCTGTCTTTCTTCATTGCTGTGTTTCTCTCTGCCTGTCTCTTTCTTGCTGTTTCTCTCTGCCTGTCTCTTTCTTGCTGTGTTTCTCTCTCTGCCTGTCTTTCTTCATTGCTGTGTTTCTCTCTGCCTGTCTCTTTCTTGCTGTTTCTCTCTGCCTGTCTCTTTCTTGCTGTGTTTCTCTCTGCCTGTCTCTTTCTTGCTGTGTTTCTCTATGCCTGTATTTCCTTCTTGCTGTTTCTCTCTGCCTGTCTTTCTTTCTTGCTGTGTTTCTCTTTGCAGCTCTCCATTTCGTTATTGCTGTGTTTCCCTCGGTGTTCCTTTCTTTCATTATTGCTGTTTCTTTCTGCTTGTCTCTGTTTCTTGCTGTGTTTCTCTCTGCCCGTCTTAATGCATTGCTGTGTTTGTCTGCCTGTTTTTCTTTCTTGCTGTTTCTCTCTGCCCACCTGTCTTTCTTTCTTGCTGTGTTTCTCTTTACGTTTCCCTCTTTTCTTGCTGTATTTCTATGTCTACCTTTCATTCTTGTTCTTTCTCTCTGCCTTTCTTTTTTGCTATCTTTCCCTCTTCCTGCTTCCTGTCTTTCGAAGTTGCTGTGTTTCCCTCTTTCTGCCTGTCTTTCTTTCTTGCTATATTTCTCTCTGGTTTTCATTCTTTTCTTGCTGTATTTATTTGTCTACCTTTCTTTCTTGTTAATTCTCTCTGCCCGTCTTTCTTTCTTGCCGTGTTTCTCTCTGCCTGCCTGTCTTTTCTTCTTGTTGTGTTTCTCTTTCTGTCTGTCTTTCTTTCTTGCTGTGTTTCTCTCTGCGTGCCTGTCTTTCTTTCTTGTCGTGTTTCTCTCTATGTCTGCCTGTCTTTCTTTCTTGCTATATGTCTCTCTTTTTCCCTCTTTTCTTGCTGTATTTCTTTGTCGACATGTCTCTCTTGGTCTTTCTCTCTGCCTTCCTTTTTTGCTATCTTTCCCTCTTCCTGCTTCCTCTCTTTCCTCATTGCTGTGTTTCCCTCTGTCGGCCTGTCTTTCTTTCTTGCTATATTTCTCGTTGCCTATCTTTCTTGTTGGGTTTCTCTTTGCCTACCTATTTTCCTCTGCTTGCTCCCTGTCTTTCTCGCTGTGTTTCTCTCTGCCGCTCTTTCTTGCTGTGTTTCTCTCTTTGCAGCTCTCCCTTTCTTTATCGCTGTGTTTCTCTCTGCCTGCCTTTCTTCATTGCTGTGTATCTCTGAACATGTCTCGCTTTCTTGCTGTGTTTCTCTCTGTCTGACTTTCTTTCTTGCTTTGTTTCTCTGCCTTCTAATCTTTCTTTCTTGCCGTGTTTCTCTCTGCCTGTCTTTCTTTCTTGCTGTGTTTCTCTGCCTTCTAATCTTTATTTTTTTCTGTGTTTCTCTCTGCCTGTCTTTCTTTCTTGCTGTGTTTCTCTACTTTCTAATCTTTCTTGGTTTTTTTTTTATAACTCTGTTTCTGATGTTTGTTAATCTGCTTATAATCACATGCTGTGCATAGTCCGACATCCAGTGGTCACTGCATAGTATTGCATCTTTTTTTTCATAGTAGAAAAGGGGACGTCGACATAGGCGTGTCTGTAACACTATCCCTATAGTGACGTGCAGTGTACCCACAATCCCTCACGCGTCGAGGTCCCTCAGATTGATTTTTTCTTTATGCGGAGCTCGCTAGAGAAACATTGCAAAACGATATTCGACCCTTGGTCGTTATTCTTTTAAAGATCATATAACATTAGATCCCTCCCTCGACGGCGAAGCTGTTCACCGCCGGTTAAGAACTTCGACGGCAGGGATCTCGACGGAGGCGATCCACCGGTGCTGCCGGACACGTGGCCTGGCCTCGCCGGCCTACACAGTCGGGAGAGTGGGGGTCATGGGTCATTTTCTGCTTCTCTATAGGAATGCCTTTCTCTGCCTTTCTCTGTCGCCCCCTTTCCTTTGAGGTCGTTATCACTGCTATGTGTATCCTCAGCTATGGAGAGGACTCCCTTTAGATTTTGCCCGCGCTGCAAGGGCATATTTACGTGGAAGGACAAGCACAAACGGTGTAACCGTTGCTTACCCCTCGACCACAACGAAGATGGCTGTGCGGCCTGTAAGCTTCTTCGCCCAAAGACTTAAAGGTCCGCAGGGTCAAGAGGTGGGCAGCCTACGCCATGTCTAGAGCTGATTCCTCATCCGCCGCCGCCGTCGAGTGTGACAAGGATAGTGATAACCCTACCTCCGTTTCGGAGGTTGTAGACCTCTCGGGAGCATTCCCGCTCCTCAGCGTCTGTCCCCGGCTCCGACAAGTCCGGCTCATGCCCAACTTATGGGGATGAACACCCCGGCGACACTGACGCACACAAAAAACACACACATAAACACACAACCCACGCCTCTTCTTTGTCGAAGACGAAGAAAGCACTAGCGCCAACGGAGATACAGGTCCTACCGGCGGCCTCCACTGACCGTAAGGGTCACAAGTCCCCCTCGCAGCCGCGACTAGCGACTGGGCTTCCCCCACATAAGGGCCCTATCACCAAATCGCCAGGCGACGTGCCCCGCCAGAGAGCGCCGGTCAGCGAAGAATATGCGACACCGGTTACATCGACGCCAGAGGAACCCTCGACGGACAATTTACTCGTCGAGAGCTTGGCACATATAGTTTCCACAGATAGCCAAAGACGGACGGCGAAAGAAACGCTGAATACCGCTCACAAGGCCAGGGAAACACCGAAAGTGTCGGAAGGAAGGCAGGGACCGCCCCATCCGTCGAAGGAAACACCTAGCCTATGAGAATGGTTCTCAGAAGGCGAAGGGAGCTTATCCTTGATGTTATGGGATAGAGCCAGACGGCTACAGGCGCAGGAGCCACCCTTTTCACCTCCTGACCGCTCTTGCCTATCACAAGGGACCCTACGAAAGACTCCAATCATGTATGGAGAGGATGGAGAGATTCATGTCTACTCCTGAACATCCAACACCCAAGAGACCAAGAGAGGGCCCCCAGGAGGACCCCAGGGCCAAATACCCAAGACTTTTTAACACCCATCAAGAGGATGATAACATATATGACCTCACTGAAGAGGACTCTCACTTCCATGAAGATGAGGAGTTCTTGAATAACGAGGAGGAACAAAACCTAGATGAGGAAGGTTTTTAAGACACAGACATGGGTGGTGGGAGCTTCGAGGAAGACCCAGAAGAGGGTGCATCACAGCCCTGGCAATCTCCTTCAGCGTCAACTGACCCTGACGTCTTGAATCTGTCACCCCCTAAAACACCAGCCAGGAACACATCACCTATAGATGACCAACCTACTTTTAATGCGCTACTATGTAAAGCAGCAGCACATTTCAAAATTGAGACTGGGAAAATTTCTCCCGACATAGACTTTGTAGAAAAGATCATTAAGGAGAAACCCCCTTCTAGCCAAACCATTCCCCTTCTCGCATCAATAAAGCAACGACTTATTCCATCGCTGTCTACACCTGCATTGGTCGGCGGGGTCAACCCAAGGATTGAGAAGCTGTTTAGTCCCTCCCCGTCGGACCCATTGTACATTAGGGCCCACTCAGTGCCAGACTCCTTGGTAGTAACAAACGCAAGGAAAAGGGCATGGGTTCCGCTATCAACCAGTGAAGCCCCCCAGACAAGGAAGGGAAGAAGCTATATGCCCTAGGTAAAAGGATTACAGCCTCGGCAGCCTTTTCGACCAGAATTGCCAATAACATCTCTTTACTGGCAAGTTATGCAGATGCCCAATGGGGGAAACTACGCCAAGACCTCGAAGAGGTGCCTGAGCCTCTACGTACTCGCTTGCTAGCCACGGTAACGGAAGGAACCTTGGTGAACCAAAGCATCATCAAAAATTCCCTAGATGCTGCTGAGACGGCGGGCCATTCTCTAGTCCAGGGGATCCTTCTCAAGCGGCATGTCTGGCTCCGTAATTCAGGTTTTAAGCCAGAAACCAAGGCGTCACTCATCAATAAACCAATAGAGGACTCCAACCTCTTTGGGAAGGCGGTGGATGACGCACTGGAGACTGCAAAGAAAGATTTTGATACCATCAAAACCCTAGACCAGATTTCAAGGTCTCCCAATAAGCGAGGTTATGGCAACAAACGCTTTTTTCGAGGCCAACGCCAACAACAACAACAGCAGCAATACTCTGCAGGTAACTGGTCCGCTAATCAAGGAACCAGTGGAAAATACGCCCAGAGAGGACAACGGCGTGGCAAGGGAAGAGGTCGGGGCTCCACTCCTAGAGGTTCCCAGGTCACCAACACCAAATGACCCGAAGATTCGGGTCCCCTCCCATGCATCGCCGGTCGGGGGCCGGTTAACATCCTTTCTTCCAGCATGGGAGGGAATAACATCAGACCGCTGGGTACTGTCAACAATAGCCCGCGGGTACTGTATAGAATTCAGTCGCTCCCCCATGTACAGACCCCCTATCACCGGAGCACCTCACCATCCTTCTTCAAGAAGTGAACCAGCTTCTAGAAAAAGGAGCAATAGAGGTCGTGCCTCTGTCTCAGGTAACAGAAGGTATTTATTCAGTGTACTTCCTTGTACCCAAAAAGGACTTAACC
Organism: Ambystoma mexicanum; assembly: GCF_040938575.1. NCBI lineage: Eukaryota > Metazoa > Chordata > Amphibia > Caudata > Ambystomatidae > Ambystoma > Ambystoma mexicanum. The sequence continues at coordinate 719,067,823 of NC_090938.1, read as the reverse complement.
ATGTGCCCTGTACTAGATCTGCTCCCAGTGAACAAATTTGTAAAACCTCAAAAATTTCGTATGGTGACATTACAGGAGGTAATTCTCCTGCTATCTCAGGGAGATTACATGACAACACTAGACATGAAAGATGCATACTTTCATATTTTAACGTTGCCAGCGCACAGAAAATACCTCAGGTTCGTGATAGAGGGCAAACACTACCAGTTCAGAGTGCTACACTTCGGCATAGCATCAGCGCCAAGGGTATTCACGAAAGTACTGGCAGTGGCAGCGGCCCACCTGCGCAGGTTGTCGATACCAGTATACCCTTACCTCGACGATTGGCTAATAACAGGGGAATCCTACGAGACATGCTTCTGAAATACCCAAAAGACTGTAGACCTCTTGTTCCAACTGGGCTTCTCCATCAACGAGAAGAAGTCCAGCTTAGAACCCAGCCAGATCAAACAATTCCTAGGGGCTCTGATTCGAACAAAGGACGGCCTCGTCTTCCCCTCCAACGAGAGGGTCCAAAATATGCTGTTTCAGATCCCTCAATATGTAGCCGGTCGAGAGGTGACGGTACGCAAAGCAATGCGCTTGCTAGGAATGATGGCATCATGTATTTATTTGGTACCTCACGCGCGCATGCGCCCAATGCAAGAGTGGCTCAACAGCCAGTGGTGTCAGGCCAGCGGACAATGGAACGATCTAGTGGTGGTCTCGCAGGCCTTGGTTCTCTCGCTACAGTGGTGGTCGAAGGAAAACCTTGTAATAGGTAAACCATTCACCACCCCCGCAGTGGATGCCACTCTAACCACAGACGCATCCCTCACAGGATGGGGGGCTCACCTATCCCATCAAACTGCACACAGAGTTTGGACTCCGAGCGTAGCGTCCAAACACATAAACTTGCTGGAACTACTAGCGGTCTTCAAGGCACTGAAGGCTTTCCAGGCACAACTGCAAGAGAAGACAGTGATGGTCCTCACAGACAGCACCACAGCCATGTACTACCTGAACAAGCAAGGGGGCACTCACTCTCCAGGACTGTCCAAGCTGTCCCAGAACATCTGGAAGTGGGCTCTCAGACACACCATGTTCCTATTGTCACAACATGTACCAGGGGAACTCAGTCTGCTAGCAGACGAACTCAGCAGAGACTTCCCTCTGCCCTCAGAGTACGAATGGCGGTTACACGAAGACATTGTCTTTGACGTTTTCACACAATGGGGCTTCCCAGAAATAGACCTGTTCGCAACTCTGGAAAACTCACAATGCCAAGATTACGCCTCCAGATACCCCCAGAACCGCTCCATGGGGAACGGTCTCTGGATAAAATGGTCAGGGAGATTTGTTTATGCTTTTCCCCCGACTCCTCTGCTCAACAAGATAGTGCACAAGATGCACCAGGAACCAGTCACCATGATACTAGTGGCCCCAATGTGGGCCCGGCAACCATGGTTCGCTCACCTGATGGAGATGTCCCTGTCCCCACCGGTAAAACTTCCCTGCCTGTACAACATGCTGTCACAGGACAAGGGCAGGACACTACACCCATGCCCACAGACCATGAATTTAGTAGCCTGGCTCCTGAGATCATAAAATTTAGCTCCTGCAGAGATGCATGGACATTCTCAAGGAAGCAAGGAAACCTAACACTCGTTACTGTTATTCTAGCAAGTGGAAGAGATTTGTCATCTGGTGTAGAGGTAAGAGCATCAACCCTGTTGACTGCTCTCCCACACAAATTGTTCTTTACCTGACCCACTTACTAGACTGAGGTTTGGTGTTTAATTCTATTAAAGTCCATCTAGCTGCACTTTCCGCATACACCATTTCTCAACTTAAAGTCTCATGGTGGAAAGTCCAAGTTATTAAAGCCTTCATGGAGGGAGTAAAGAGGATCCACCCTCCTATAGCAAACCCAGCTCCCGGATGGGACCTAAATGTGGTACTTACCAGGCTCATGGGCTCACCCTTTGAAACCATGCACAAAGCAACACTTAAAGACCTCACTCTTAAGACTGCTTTCTTAATAGCTATTACCTCCATTAGAAGAGTAAGTGAACTACAAGCACTCTCTATTCTAGACCCCTTTGTAACAGTTCACAAAGATAAGGTGGTTCTAGGCACACACCCGAGGTTTGCACCGAAATTCATTTCTAAATTCCATGTCAACCAGTCTACCAACGTTCTTTCAAAACCCTTCAAATTTGGGGGAAAAAAGCCTGCATAGACTTGATGTGCACAGAGCTGTCATGTTTTATATGGAAAGAACTGGACCACTGAAAAAGACTAATCAGTTCTTTGTCTCGGTGGCAGCAGGAAGAGAAGGAGATGCAGTTTCAAAATCCACTATATCTAGATGGATTGTACAATGCATCACTCTCTGTTACACTCTTGCTAAGAGAGAGCTACCCTTCAAGCCAAGAGCACACTCTACTCGAGGCACTGGGGCTTCCATAGCATTCATTGCAAATGTCCCTCTTGAGTCCATTTGCAAAGCGGTAACCTGGAGTTCTGTACACACCTTTACAAAACACTACTGTCTAGATGCCCACTCTAGATCCAATTCCCAGGTGGGACAAGCAGTATTAAGACATCTTTTCTCTACTGTTCCTTCTCACAACCCACCTCCAACTCCGGGTACTGCTCGCTAGTCTATGCACAGCATGTGATTCTAAGCAGATTAGCAAACATCAGAAGACAATGCATTACTTACCGTAAAAGCATTTCTGATGGTTGTATCTGCTTAGATTCACATGCGCCCACCCTTCCTCCCCGCTTGGATGGAAGGAACATAGACATCCTTTTATATCTCTCTCTCTTTTCTGTACTCACTCACGTCTATAAGGCTCCCGCAGAAAAAATACAAACAGAGGGACCTCGACGCGTGAGGGATTGTGGGTACACTGCACGTCACTATAGGGATAGTGTTGCAGACACGCCTATGTCGACGTCCCCTTTTCGACTACGAAAAACAAGATGCAATACTCTGCAGTGACCACTGGATGTCGGACTATGCACAGCATGTGAATCTAAGCAGATACAACCATCAGAAATGCTTTTACGGTAAGTAATGCATTGTCTTATTGAATTTAAATGGCACAACAAAAAGAAAACATTAAAATGAACATAGGCATTTATCCGAAAGACAGGGCAATATCGAGAGCGGCATTGGCAATGTGTGGCCGAAGGGCCATGAGACAGTTGTGAGGCAATTAAATGCTGGCAGGGCTGGTTGCGGCTAACATCTTCGGGTTGAGGGAAGGGTGGGGGAGGAGGACAAGAAGGGGGGGAGAAAGGGGAGGGGGAGGAATGAAAGAAGGAGGAGGGGGAATGGGGAGGGGTGGATTTCATTGAGCATCTAGCCATTTACCCCATATCTTTTCAAATTGGTGGGGACAACCTTACGCGTTATAAATTCGGCGCTCCGAAGCTGCGCATCTGTTAGGTTCGTTGTTCCAGCGGTTCAGGTTCAGTGGGTCTACAGAGCCCCAGTTGGCAGCGATGAGCCTTTTGGTCGCCTCTAGCGCGACCGCCACAAACATTTTTTCGTATTTTGTCGGGTCTACTTCCCCCCAGATGCCAAGAAGTGACATTTTGGGATCTCCAGGTATTGGTGTCGCAAGGACCGTGGAGATCTTGTTGATGCAGTCCCCCCAGAAAATTTGTAGGATCCAACAGTCCCAGATCATATGGTAAAAGGTGGCCGGTACACTCCTGCATCTGATGCATGTCTCATCCTCAGTTCCTCCCCACCTGGCCATAGCAGTGCGAGAGTGGTAAGAACGGTGTAGGATTCTAAGCTGTATTAGTCTGAGCCTGGCTTCTATACCAATTTCTTTGGGTGACATTAATGCGTCTATCCAGTCTTCTGGTTCCAGTCCACCCAGATCTTTCTCCCACCTTTCTTTGAGCCTGTCAAGTTGTGTGGCCCCAAAGGAGTTAAGGGCCTGGTAGAGGGTAGAGGTGACCCTGGAGGGGATTTGTTGCAGGAGGACATTGGTCTCGATGGGAGAGCATGGGGATATATTTGTCGGGGAACTGGGCGTGAATGGCGTGGGTCAGTTGCGCATGTCGAAACTGGTCCATAGGTGCCAAGTCGAATTGCTCTCGCATGGCTTCAAAGCTTAGGAGACGACCCCCTTGGATCACCTGTTCCAGTGTCTTTATCCCTTTTGCCCCCCAGTGTTCAAAAGAGCCCATTTTCATTATTTCTGGGAGGTATGCGTTATGCCATATGGGTTGGGATAGTGTAGGCTTCCCCTTCCAGCCAACCAGATTATGTGCGTCTCGCCAGACGGATATGGTGCGTTATTTTGGGCAGCATCGGGATTCAGCTGTTGTTGGCATACAGGACCTGTAGTGGGGGGACTGGGGACATGGGTTCCAATTCAATACGGATGTGTGGGAGTGTAGGGTCTGCGTGTAACCAATCGTTCACCACCCCTACCTGTGCCGCTAGATAATATCTGCGTATGCAGGGTAGACCGATGCCTCCCTCCCATACCGATCTCTGGAGCGTGTCGAGGGCAATTCTGGGTTGCTTCCCTCCCTATAGCAATGTGCGAAGGCTCCTGTCAATGAGTGTGAAGGTTTCCCGGGGGATAGTGTGCGGGGTGTTTTGGAGAACATATAGAAGTCTGGCAAGGGTCATCATCTTGAACAGTGCAGCTCTGCCTATTAGCGACAGGGGGAGTGATTGCCAATGGGAGACGCCGCTATTAAACCGCTCCAATACGGGTTGAAGGTTGAGTTGGAAGAACCCCTCTAATGTCGGGTCGATCAGTATGCCCAGATATTTAAATTCCCTGATACAGACATGGTAGGGGCAAACATCTGGGATCGCGGACTCGCCTCCTTGGATGGGGAAGTAAATGGTTTTGGCCTCGTTTACCTTAAGGCCTGCGAAATTTTGGTATTCCCTAAGGATAAGGGAGACAGTCGGGCATGAGGTATTCGGGTTACTGAGATATATAAGGAGGTCGTCCACATAGAGCGAAAGACGGTCCTGCCCTCCCCCCGGCCAGGCAAATCCGGTCCAGTTTTGGTTTGATCTGAGTTCTATTGCTAGTGGTTCGATGGCGAGGAGGAAGAGAAGTGGGGCTACGGGCACCCTTGTCTAGTACCTCGGCCCAGCGGGAATGGTTTAGAGGACCGGCCCTTCACCCTCACAGTGGCCTACGGGGATGCATAGAGGAGTTTGACCCATGATATGAATGTCTGCCCCAGGTTAATTCTGGCCATGATTGCCCATAAAGCGTCCCACCCCACAGAGTCAAATGCCTGTTTCGAAGTCCACCGACAGGAGGGCCAGTGGTGCTGGTATTTTTGTGGTTCTGCTCAGAGCAAGTTGGATTCTTTGTAAGTTCATGCGGGTGGATTTGTTGGGCATAAATCCGCATTGGTCTGGGTGGACGAGTGTCTCAATCACCTTTAGTAATCTGTTGGCCAGCACTCTGGCAAGGACCTTGGCCTCTCCATTAATGAAATGGGACGGTAGGAGGCACATTCCTCCGGAGGTTTTCCAGTTTTATGTATAACGACAATGCAGGCCCTTCTGAGGTCCGGGGGGAGTGCACCCTGCTCTTTACTTCGGAGGAACATGCGGTGCATATGAGTCGGTAGTGCGCCGCCCAGGCATTTCCAGGTCTCTGTCGGGAAGCCGTTGGGGCCTGGAGTTTTCCCGGGTTGGAGCTGTGCGAGTGCTTCTTGTATTTCATTCTCCGTGATTTCAGTGTTCAGGAGGTCTGTTTACTGTTGAGAAAGCTTCGGGATCTCAATCCGGTCAAGGTAGCAAGAGGGCTCAAGTGTGGAGCGTCCGGTGGGTGGGGTATAGAGTTTCTGATAGTAGGCAGCGATGTCAGAGTCTTCTGTCAGCAACGTTCCCTCCGGAGATCTGATAGCCCTCACTTGACCTCTGCTTAGTTCACATTTCTCCAACCAGGCCAGGGTTTTGTTGGCTTTATCACCTCGTTCAAAAATTTGGCTCCGGACCAGCTGATGTGCCGTTCGTGCGTTGTCCAGGGCTATGTTGCTGAGGGCTACCTGTGCTGTGATCGGGGCTTCTTTTGCTTCTTGAGTGTTATACGTTAGGATTTGCCGTTCGTATTTGAGTACTTGCTCCTCTGCCTCCCTGACCTTTTGGACATGCTGTTTCCGCTGGGGAGATATCGCCGAGATAGCCTCTCCCCGGAGGACAGCTTTGTATGCCTCCCAGAGCGAGATCGGGCATTCCACTGAGCCCTTGTTTATTTCAAAGTATTCCGTCGTCTTTTTTTCCAGTTTTTCTGCGATTTCAGGGAGCCGCAATTGGTATGTGTTCAGGCGCTAGTTGCTATCTGGAAGTTGACAGGCATTCTTCAGGGTTATAAGGAGCGGAGAGTGGTCCGAAACTCCTCTTGCAAGGAGTTCAGCTGATAGGAGTCTGAGTTGCACTGCGCGGAATGAAGGCATAGTCAATTCTTGAGAGTGATTTATGTACGCTGGAGAAAAAGGAAAATCCGGGTTTGTCGCTATGAAGTGAGCGCCATGTGTCTATTAGCCCTAGCGCTTCAGTGAACGCAGCAAGCGATGTCGGGGCAGGTCGGGTTCCCGGTCTCCTATAAGACCTGTCGGTTGTGACATCCATCACTTCATTGAAGTCTCCTCCTATTACCCATAGGCTGGCTTCCTCTTCCAAGAGTAAGTTCCGCAGCTCGGCCAGCAGTTCTTTCGTGAGCGTAGGGGGGGTGTAGATTGCAGCGAGGCCCCATTTCTCACCCCAGATATCGGCGAGGAGTATCACATAACGGCCCCGAGGATCAGTTATTACTTTCCAGACTTGTAGGGGAACTTGTTTATGGACGAGTATCATTGTACCCCTGGCGCCTCTTGTGAATCCAGCTTGGTAGGTGTGTGGGTAATTGGAAAGTTTGAAGAAGTTGTTGTTCGTGCCCATCAGATGTGTTTCATTGACGAAAACTATATCTGGAGAATATCGGTTGAGATACTGAAGCACCAGTCTTCGTTTCACGCCGGAGCCAAGGCCGTTGACATTCCAGGACAATAAGGATAGGGCGTTGGTGCTTACTTTATCTGCGTGGGTCGCCTAGTAGGACATCTGGGAGGATCAATGATGGTCTCGTGCATGGCCGAGGTATGCAGAGGTATTCACCAGCAGGAGGCGTCCAAAGGTTGCCATGTGAGTGTGTGAGCGATAGCTGGATAGTTCGGGTAACATCGGCCCTGCCGGTGAACAGTGTTTGATTACCATGCCTGTAAATGTCGTTGTCATGCCTTCTCATGCTGTAATTTAGATAACGTAGATCTGTAAAACTCCCCCCACCCTGTACTCCACCCCCCCCCCCCAACTGGGAGCACCTGTCGCCCAAACATTAAATTTATAACTAAAGAACTTCTTCGGGATGACCTGGACTGGGGTAGTGCCTACACCGCATGATGCGCGGCGGCCGCTGGGACAGAGTTCCCGTGTCGTTACATTGAAGGTTGGCCCCCGTATTACTGAAGCCTCAACCATTCTCTGTGGGGCTGTCAGTCAGATGCTGCATGGTATCTCCATCTGCACTTGTTGGGGATAGAGGGGGCGAGGGTCGCCCAGACCTGGGTTTCTGCGCTGACGGGTCAGGCGGTGTGCATTTTGTTCTAGAGTCAGCGAGGACTCGTGTTTCGAGCCAATCCCATGCGTCTTTGGGGTTGTAAAATAGATGGGTGGTGCCCTCGTAGTGGACTTTAAGCAGTGCCGGGAAGAACAGGGCATATTTGACAGACAGCGACTGGAGTTTTTTCTTGACTGAGTCAAACGACTGGCAGGCCTTTTGAACTTCCTTGGTGAAATCAGGGTAGAATCCGACCCTGTAGCCATTGTACTTAATCGGGCCAGAGGCCCTTGCCATTTGCAGGATCGCATTGCGGTCTCTGTAATTCAACAGGTGTGCAATTATTGTTCTAGGCGGGGCTCCAGGAGTAGGTCGGCCAGTGGGCACCCTGTGTGCACTTTCTATGGAGAAGAATTTAGATAATTTTTTGGGAGTGAAGACGTGCTCCAGCCAGTCTTCCAGGAACAGTTCAGCGCTGGGACCGTCCTCCTTTTCCGGTATTCCAAGGATCCTAAGATTATTACGCCGCGCTCTCCCTTCGCTATCCTCAGCGCGCTATTCCAGCTGGGTGACTTTCTGGGTGATTGCTGCAAGTTGTTGTTCCAGCCGGTGGACAGTGTCTTCAGTAGCGGACACCCTTTGTTCCGCTTCACCGACCCTTGTCGAGAGGTTGCGTAGATCCTGTCGAATGAGGGACACCTCTGTAGATAGGCCTCCCATTTTTAGTTCCAGTGATGTCCTCGAGTCCCCAATCGCTTTCGTAAGGTCTGTCAGGGAAATTGGAGGGTTGTGGGGCTGTCCGCTAGCACCTTCCTCTTCTGGAGTCTGAGTCCCTTGTCAGGGGGGGCCCCCGTTGTGTAGAAGTCCATTTTACTTTGAATAGTTTGCCTTTTAGACTTCTCCTTCCCCATGTCGCAGTTGGCACGCTCAGTATGGCAGCAGGTCCGGGAATTCCACAGAGTCGGGCAAGGAGGATGGATGATGAGGCCTGGAGGGGCCCTGCGTGGGTCAGACTGTTATGTCGCAGCAGTATGTGGTGCCTGCGGTGTGTCCACGCAGGGCCGGTGCCAAAGACAGTGGAGCGTGCTTCCCTCGAGTGCGGGCCTCTCCTCCAGGGCCGCCAGGTGCTTGAGTATGCTGCCGTATGTGTAGGGGAGAGCTCGCTTCTGCGGTAGTGGTGCTCCGCAGGAGCTGTTCTGTGGGTTGTCTCCCACCACCCCACCTCCACCGTAGCCCGAGTGTGCAGAGGCCTTGCGTAGGCAGGGGGGAAAGAAACAGTCTTTCCGGCAAATGTGGGATCGTGCCGCTGTTCTATTCACTGGTGTAGCACTGGCAAGTGTTTATCCTGACCCCTTGCAGTTCCATATGTGGGCTTCACAGGCCCTGTCGCCGGTCCAGGTATATGAGGGGCCGTGAAGGGAAAGGGGGGGGAAACAGGGCCAGCTCCCAGTCCTCTACACACTCCTACCTCACTGTAGCTGGGTCCGTTGCCGACGTGATGTCCACCAGCAGGGGAGCGCAGCACTCGGTCTTTCTAGTCGTGCCGCGACTCAACCCTAGGCGATGCAGTCTCACTGACGGGGGGGAGATCACTGGGGGAAGGCTGGCGGTGTGGGCCTGGGCCTGGGGCAAGCGCTCCCGGTAGTTCGCGGGTCTGTGCTTGGGGGACGGTGAAGCGCTTCCCACATGGTTCTCTGGCAGTTCAGGAAGGAAGGAGGGGGCTGCTTGGGTGCGTTGCGCCACCAGGGGCGAGAGGGGTGCGGTGTATCGATGGCTGCAGGTGTTCCGACCCCAACACCTTGCAGCGTCCCGAGGATCAGGCAGGTGGGAGCGACCCCAGTTGTTGATCCGGCGGTGCCAACGGAGCGCCACAGGGTTCTCCTGACAGTTCGCCAGCGTTTCTCCGGCACGTCCTTTTGCCCGGGCTCTGCAGTGTAGGAGTATCTCAGAGGGGGAGGAGTGGGCGGTCGCTTCCGCTCATGCCGCGTAGGCCGCGGATCATCAGCCGGCGGTCTACAAGCTTGTACTTGAGTCCCCGGTCCGATTCGTCCCCAAAATCCAGCGACGGCTGCATAAGTGTGTCCGCTTCTGCTCGGGAACAGATGGGGTAATCTCGAGCAGCAGAAAGGGATTCTTTTTTAGGATAAATGCAGCGGCCGCCGGGAGCTGATATGTTGCATGCGCAGTCTAATCTTTCTTTCTTGCCGTGTTTCTCTCTGCCTGTCCTTCTTTCTTGCTGTGTTTCTCTCTGCCTGTCTTTCTTCATTGCTGTGTTTCTCTGGACATGTCTCGCTTTTTTGCTGTGTTTCTCTCTGCCTATCTTTCTTTCTTGCTGTATTTCTCTGCCGTATAATCTTTCTTTTTTGCTGTGTTTCTCTCTGTCGGTCTTTCTTTCTTCCTGTGTTTCTCCCTGCCTGTCTCTCTTTCTTGCTGTGTTTATCCCTGCCTGTCTTTCTTTCTTGCTGTGTTTCTCTCTGCCGGTCTCTCTGCCTTGATGTGTTTCTCTCTGCCTGTCTTTCTTTCTTGCTGTGTTTCTCTCTACCTGCCTTTCTTCATTGCTGTGTTTCTCTGGACATGTCTCGCTTTCTTGCTGTATTTCTCTCTGCCTGACTTTCTTCATTGCTGTGTTTCTCTGGACATGTCTTGCTTTCTTGCTGTGTTTCTCTCTGCCTGACTTTCTTCATTGCTGTGTTTCTCTGGACATGTCTTGCTTTCTTGCTGTGTTTCTCTCTGCCTGCCTTTCTTCATTGCTGTGTTTCTCTGGACATGTCTCGCTTTCTTGCTGTGTTTCACTCTGCCCGTCTTTCTTTCTTGCTGTGTTTCTCTGTGCCTGTCTCTCTTTCTTGCTGTGTTTCTTTTTGCCTGTCTCTTTCTTGCTGTGTTTCTCTCTGCCTGTCTTTCTTTCTTGCTGCATTTCTCTCTGCCTGTCTCTTTCTTGCTGTTTCTCTTTGCCTGTCTCTTTCTTGCTGTGTTTCTCTCTGCCTGTCCTTCTTTCTTGCTGTGTTTCTCTACCTGCTAATCTTTCTTTCTTGCCGTGTTTCTCTCTGCCTGTCCTTCTTTCTTGCTGTGTTTCTCTCTGCCTGCCTTTCTTCATTGCTGTGTTTCTCTGCCTTCTAATCTTTCTTCCTTGCTGTGTTTCTCTGCCTTCTAATCTTTCTTTCTTGCTGTGTTTCTCTGTCTTCTAATCTTTCTTTCTTGCTGTGTTTCTCTCTCAGCCCCACTGGGGTTTTATTTCATACTCCATCCAATCCCTCTCCTTTGGAATCTCAAGCAATATCCAAAATTTGCATTAAATACGCGAGAGACGTGCCTGTCTTTCCTCTAAACGAGGGCAGAGGAGGTGGGGGGGAGGCAAGGGGTGGGGCCCATTCGTGGACACCCCTGCCTTTATTTCTCTCCCTACTCTTTAGTTTCCTGTCTCCTTCTCTGCTTTCATTTTGTCTGGCCTGCTGTCAGCCTATTGATCACCAGCTCTCTATTTCTTCTCTGCATGTCTTTTTTCCTGTCTTTTCCTATTCTGCCTCTCTGTCTCCCTGTCATCCTCCCCATTCTCTGCCCCTTTTCTTCCTCTTCCACTCACGTTCTCTCCATCTTCTCTCTCTCTGCTTCTCGTGTCCTTGTTCTCTGTTCTTCCGCCTCCTCTGTTTTTTTATAGTTTCTCTCCCTGTTGCTGCACTGTATTATCTCTCCTGTATGCCTTTCTCTGTCTTTCCATTTGTCTCTTCCTGGTTAGGTTTCTGTCTATGCTCCTCTGTCGCTCGCCCGGTCTCCCTCTGTCGCTCTCTTCTTGTCCCTCTTTCTCTTTGCCCGTATTTCTCAGGCCTCCTCAGTTAGTTTCCCATCCTAATTCTCTCTTGTTCTCCCGTCAATAAATGTCTCTTTCTTTGCTATTTCTTTCTTTCTCCTGTTCCTCTTCTGTGTGTAATTGTCTCTCTCTCTCTCTCTCTCTCTCTCTCTGTCTCTCTCTCTGTCTTTCTTGCTTGTCTTCTCTTCTTTCTATGTCCCTTTTCACCTCACTCTACTGTACCTCATCTCCCTCTACTCCGCCTATCGCCCTCACTCTGTATACCCTAGTCTCTCTTTACTGGTGTTTCTCTCTGTTAGTCTGTCTCTCTTTCGTCATGTGTCTGTGTTAGTCTGTCTCTTTCCTGTTGTTTCTCTGTTTTAGTCTGTCTTTCTCTTTCCTGATTCTCTTGTTAGTCTGTCTCTCTTTCCTGTTGTTTCTCTGGGTTAGTCTGTTTCTATCGTTCCTGTTTCTCTGGGTTAGTCTGTCTTTCTCTTTCCTGTTTCTCTTATTAGTCTGTCTCTCTTTCCTGTTGTTTCTCTGGGTTAGTTTGTTTCTATATTTCCTGTTATTTCTCTGTATTAGTCTGCCTCTATCTGTCCTGTTGTTTCTCTGTCTCTCTCTCTTTGCTGTTTCTCTCTGTTAGTCTATCTCTCTATTTACCATTTCTCTGTTTGTCAGTCTCTCTTGTTCCTGTTGTTTCTCTGTGTTAGTCTCTATCTTTCCAGTTGTTTCTCTGTGTTAGTCAGTTTCTCTCTTTCCTGTAGTTTCTCTGTGTTAGTCGGTCTCTCTCTTTCCTGTAGTTTCTCTGTGTTGGTCTGTCTCTCTTTCCTGTTTCCCTGTTAGTCTCTCTCTTTCCTGTTGTTTCTCTGTTTTAATATGTCTCTCTTTCCTGTTTCCCTGTTAGTCTCTCTCTTTCCTGTTGTTTCTCTGTGTTAGTCTGTTTCTCTTTTCTGTTGTTTCCCTTAGTCTTTGTCATCTTCCTATTGTTTCTCTCTCGCGCAAATCTCTGCTCTGCTGTCTCGTTTGTCTCTCTCTCTATTTTCTCTGCAGATCTCCTTCAGTGACTCCTCTCTGCTTCTCTTCTCTACTCCCTGTCTCTCCCTCTCTTCCCTGCAGGTCTCTTGTACCCGCCTCACTGTCCCCTCTCTGCCTGTCTCTCTTCTGTGCCCCTCTCTGCCGTTGTGTCTCTCCCTCCTTACCTGTCCCTTTCTCGCTCTCTCCTCTTGCTTCTCTCTTTCTTCCCTTCTTGCGTTCTTCTCGGTTTCTTTTTCATCTCCCCCTCCTCCCAAGCCCCCCCCCCATATTACTGGCCGACCTGAATACCCCCATGTAGCCTGAGATGGAGAATGAGGAAGTTATGAGAATTGTGAGGGCAAGAGGGGGAAGAGTTCAACCGTTATCTCTGGAATTTGGGGGTCACTTCGAGTTTCATTTAAGAATCTAGAAACAGCCACATTCCCATACAGGTGTCTGGCGACAGGAGGGTGTGATTGGCTGTACTGTCCCCATTGGTATGATTGACAGACTGTGATTGGCTGTGCTGTCCTTGTTGGTGTGATGGACAGGCTGTCTGAGCACTGTGATTGGCTGGTTTCTGAGCCGTGCTTCTCTCTCTTGCAGGTGAGGTGACTCTGGATCTTGGCACCGCGCATCCCCGGCTCATCGTGTCCGCGGACGGGAGAAGCGTGAGATGCGGAGCCCGAGCCCAGGACCTGCCCGACACCTCCCAGAGATTCACTTACTACCCCTGTGTCCTGGGGAGGGAGGGGCTGAGCTCAGGGAGGCATTACTGGGAGGTGGCGGTGAGGGGCAGCACGGGCTGGGCCCTGGGGGTGTGTGATGAGTCTGTGCCCAGGAAGGAGGGGATCAGAGGATCACCTGAGGGGGGAGTCTGGGCAGTGCTGCTCCTGGATGATGAATACTGGGCTTGCACCTCCCCTCGCACCCGTCTGGACTCCCGCGCTCCCCCCAGGATCCTGGGCCTCTTCCTGGACTATGAGGCGGGCAGGCTCTCTGTCTATGATGCACAGGACCGGGCGCTGCTCTTCACCTTCTCCGGGGCCTCCTTCCCCCGCACCCTGCGGCCCTACTGCGAGACATGGAGCCCGGAGGGGCTGCGGATCCTCCCGGGGGCAGGAGGGGACTGACAGCAGCGGAGCCCGGCAGCAGGTAAGGGGGGAGGGGGGCTGTGTCTTGGGCGGTGTGGGGGCCCTGTCCAGCGGTTTATAAAGATGAGGGGGGGCACTCCTCGTCTTTGCAGTGTCTGTTATGGGGGGGCTCAGCTGCCAGTAGTTTATTTCTGGAGAGGGGTTGGGGGGGGGGGGCAATTGCTTCTTTCAGGGACTGCCCTGTGATGTTTAAGAAGTGCGGGTTACTTTTGCCTCTTTGGTGTGGGGGGGGGAATGAGGGAGGGGGCTTGGGCACTGCCCTCTGATTGGGTGGGGGTGTTGGTTACTGTCCTGTATCTGAAAGGGGGGGGCCCTGTTGATCGAGGGTCTTGGCGGCTCATCCGTCCTCCGCTTCTGCACAAGAAGGGCTTTTCAGTGTTAGGTTTATTTGCAGTATTTATCAGATGATCTCCTGCTATTGGCTCTTGCTATTGAGCCATTTCTTTGGAGTTCCACTTATATATATTAAAGCTAATGTATATGGACCTGATGCCAGTTTACTTTCGCGTTAAAGGCATACTCTAGTAACAAATGTTATTGTCCCTATGGGTCGGCCATGTTTTTTTAAGGCTAAGTGGCTCGATTTTAGAAAACTTTCCTATGCACCTTACCCGAGTTTTCGTCCATCAAATGCACGCGAAAACAAGCACCTGTGAGCCGCCATTTTCTGATAATCCTATCTTTTCCCCGATCGCCCTGGCGGACCTGCTTTTGCGGCACTAAATCAATTCCCCCGCCCCTGAGCCTGTCATCAGCAGACTCGTACCGCCCATTTCCCAACGCCAAAGCACGTCTCGTGTCAACATTCGCTGCGCTTCAGCTAATGACGTGTCGCCATGGAAATGGCAGGACGCCTCTTTCCTCAATAAGTATAAACAGACCGTTTCACAACACACAGCAGCCGATGATCGATTCCATTCCTCTCTCTGTGTTACTTTGAGTATTCTGTGACTCATTTCAGTGCTCTGGTCAGCTACCTTCGCCGCTTGTAGCCCGTGTGAACACCTGTACCATCTCGGTAAATTATTTTACTCTGTTTACCACACAATGGCTACAATAATGCCCTACATGTACGAGCCTGAGTATACCGAGGAGGAACTACTGGAAAGGGAAGCACGCGAAAACGATGGGGATTCGGACGGCAGTTGGGAGGATGATTCAACAGATGAAGAGCCTGGGCCTAATCGCATGGACGGCGTCTCCAGCTGGTGCACATGCAATCGGTGTGAGCTAATGCCAACCGAGGAGGAGAACTGCTGCTGCCGAGAAAACTCGGGATGCCTGGCCTACATTTCGGAAGGCGAGCCACGACCGCAATGCATCACCGAGCTGCCAGACTTCCGGGCAGCCTGCCTCACACGGGCCGTGTTGAGAATAATGATGGTGCTTATGCACGAACTTTGAGCAACTGTTCGTCCTCGTAATCCGAGTAACGAGTAAGTATACTCTGCTTGTCATGCCACTCCTATTTCATGGTCTTCTACTATATCCAAAATTACATCTACATATCATTGTAACGCATGTAAGGCGTTGAATAGTGTGCATTGTCTAGATAGCATTTGTCCGTGTAAAATGCCATTAGTTACAAGAATTGTCATTGACAACAAACGTTTATTAAACTTATCTGGGTCATTTAAAAACAGTTTGTTTCATTCCTTTTCACAGGTGGTACAGGCTGGTGGCCTATCGTTCCTATACATGGTGGCTTCACGGGAGGCTTGGACACCGCGTTCGAAGAGTGATACCCGCCTGTGCCGTTCGTGCCATTAGAGAAACGTTCCCGAGTGACAGCGGTCAGTACAGGGGATTTTCTCTTGCTGTGCTGCAACCTGACCTGTATAATCTTTAAAGTCTTGTATTTTTGTGTCATGAAAATAAGATACGAAATAAAACACCACATTTATTTTAACCACGTTTGTCTCGATTTTTTTAAATGAATCACATATATCTATACTATCAATTACCATTGGATTATACAGACCTTTGGGTCTTGGCCACTATAATACACTGGTTGAAGTGTGGGTCTGTGCTCACAAGAATCTGCGGTATGTGGAATTTGTTATTGATAAGCAACGATATACTATCATTCATATAAAGGCGATATACTGTATATTGATATAAAGGCGTTTCGCGCCGGTGGATGCTCGCTGGCATGGGGGGGGGCTGTCAGGGGCGCGAAAGGCCAAGGTGCCAAACTACATGTACACTTCAAAAGGTGTCCCACGCCAAGGGGCCATCGGTCACATGGCCTCCTCAGACCCTGTGTCTCCAGCCAGGCCTCCCCTTGAAGCAGGCCGCCCCCCTGCAATCCACATAAGTGTGTCTCCGTTCAGCAGTCTTCCTGTGCCTTATCTGCACGCCCCAGGCCCATCCATCCCACCTCTCTATCAAAGGCGGTTCGCACCCGGGGATGAGCGCTGGCATGGGGGGCTGTGACGGGC
Organism: Ambystoma mexicanum; assembly: GCF_040938575.1. NCBI lineage: Eukaryota > Metazoa > Chordata > Amphibia > Caudata > Ambystomatidae > Ambystoma > Ambystoma mexicanum. The sequence continues at coordinate 719,051,841 of NC_090938.1, read as the reverse complement.
GCAAACAGCCAAGGTGCCAAACAGCATGTACACTTCAAAAGGTATCCCACGCCCAGGGGCCATCGCTTACATGGCCTCCTCAGACCCCGTGTCTCCAGCCAGTCCTCCCCTTGAAGCAGGCCGCCCCCCTGCAATCCACATAAGTGTGTCTCCGTTCAGCAGTCTTCCTGTGCCTTAACTGCACGCCCCAGGCCCATCCATCCCACCCACTCTATCAAAGGCGGTTCGTACCCGGGGATGAGCGCTGGCATGGGGGCTGTCAGGGGCGCAAACGGCCAAGGTGCCAAACAGCATGTACACTTCAAAAGGTATCCCACGCCAAGGGGCCATCGGTCACATGGCCTCCTCAGACCCCGTGTCTCCAGCCAGGCCTCCCCTTGAAGCAGGCCACCCCCCTAAGACCACGACATACATACGTCATTCATTCACAAACACAACCCTGTTCCAAATACTTTATAAACCACTTGATATGTCTCATGAGATCATCTTTGTGCTTTGCAAGTCAACTCCTGAACGTTTTACCTGGCAACCACCGAGATCTACGCTAATCTGGTCGTCGTCGTGCTATCCGTGAACTTCTGTGACCGCTTAGAGCAAACCCATCAGTGTGCTACCTGTGGCCACCCACCTATTCTCCTGCAACATACTGCTCTGCTTGCTGAATCCGACTGTTTGTTGGTCAAGGTAAGGCCATGTATCCTAGTCATATTTCGCAGATTTTTAAATTTCTATCTATTTGCGAGTAGAGTACACAATAGTGCTATGTTCATTGGTCTCATTGCTATTGACTATAGTTTCCATTGCTATGCTATCAATAGATCCATTTATTTTCATCTGTGTCTATTGTCATCGAATTGCATCCTTCGGGGATCCAGTCTATGATGTAAGCATGTTTCCTTCTCGTGCAATACAGAACATCCAAGGGATGAGTCACATGTTCAGATTTTAGTCTCATCATTTATACATTTCTGCAATTTATGCAAATACTAAGCTGCACATAATGAACTGGTACAGTTCCTGCGACCAAAACAAACCTTGCATTGATCATTGTATGATTCATTTACTTTTGTATCAAATCTTTATTCTTGAAGATTGTATAATAATGTCGATATTTACTTTTCAGATTTATCAACAATGCCTGCCTGTTCGATTAGCGGTTGCCCTTCGAAGACCCATGCGAAATCTGAAGGAACTACAATGCATGTATTCCCGAAAACTGTTGATCGAATAAGAGAATGGGTCAGACATTGCGGATATCCACTGGATGAGCTGGAAAGTAGAGTCCAACAAGTCTTAGAGGACAAGAGGGGCGATCGATACCGCATATGCAGCCGGCACTTTTCCTTGGACATGTACACAACTTCTTGGGTAACAAAGAAGAATAAACGGCGAACGACACGGAAATTGCTAGAAAACGCTATTCCCACTCTATTCGTCCACATTCCGCCAACGGTGAGTCAAGTGTCCGGATTTAGCTTTAGGCCTTGCGGTAGTGTGTAGGTAGCCGAATGGATTAATTGATATTGTAGGTGTTCTATCCCTTGTAATAATTTCGATATTGATATGAGTGTATAGTTTTTGGAATAATGACATTCATCAATATATTCTTTTTCGATTTCATAACCCACAAACGCAATGTATATATATATGGGGACAGGGAACTGTGCTGTATTGAGCATTTTTCAAGAATTCTGTCGGCTTACATGGCTATTTTTAATATTGGCATTTCATTATCAATCATTAATTGACATTTACAACTTCTTGACTATCCCTTCAATCTGAAGCAAGAACAGTCTACATCCTTGACATGGTCGCAGTTATCAACCACTTCTAGCGCGTATCAGGTAATCTTATTAGGCTAATCGCTACATACTTGTTTTATGCATGTCAAGTAATAGTTTTATTCTATCGTGTAATTATTTTACCGAATGTTTGGTTACTGCTTTCCAATTGATATACACCTTGGTTATCGTCCACTGGTGTTTGTTTTCAATTATAATTAGTGTTATCCATACTAATGCAAGTACTGTCTTTCAGGGAGGTGCTGAAGCGTCCGCCACATCTACAACGTTTCTAGATGTTCCTCACCAGCAGGAGGTATGGATACTGACAGCTCCATCGAGCATCATCATCAGAGCTGGAATTCTTGTCGTTTCATTGTTCTACACAATGTTTCATTCGTGGTTAGCCGTTGATATGTACCTGTGCTGTCGAACCCAGGTGTATGTTATGTTTTCACAATTGTAATCCTCACTAATGCAAGTACTATGTTTCAGGCAGTCGATGGAGCGTCAACCCCTACACTTGTTGCAGAGCCTGACATTCAAGTATACGAATGGGCGCAACAGCTTTCGGAAGTGCGCACTACATTTGCAACATCCATAGATATTCTTCAGCAGCAGGAGGTATGGATACTGACAGCTCCATCGAGCATCATCATCAGAGCTGGAATTCTTGTTTCATTGTTCTACACAATGTTTCATTCGTGGTTAGCCGTTGATATGTACCTGTGCTGTCGACCCCAGGTGTATGTTATGTTTTCACAATTGTAATCCTCACTAATGCAAGTACTATGTTTCAGGATGTCGATGGAGCGTCAACCCCTAAACTTGATGCAGAGCCTGACATTCAAGTATACGAATCGGCGCAACAGCTTTCGGAAGTGCGCACTACATTTGCAACATCCATAGATATTCTTCAGCAGCACGAGGTATGGATACTGACAGCTCCATCATGCGTGATCATATAACGTGATTCCATTTGCTATACTTTCTTCCCTATAAACGCAAGTGCTGTGTTTCAGGGAGACGACGGAGTTTCCACCCCAATCACAACATTTCATTGAGATGATGCAGATGTAAAGGGATCGTTGAAATAAGTCGATGAAAAGTGATCATATTTGGATTTTCCTTGATTCTTTTGGACAATGCATCTTTCGCGGTTATCTCTTTATATGTACCTGTGCGTTCGACCCCAAGTGTGTGTTATGTTTCCAATATTGAAAAGCATACTAATGCAAGTATTGTGTTTCAGGGAGATGCGGATGCCTCCTCTCCAATACAACCATTCATGGCTGTCCATGCAGAGCCGGAGGTATGGATACTGACAGTTCCATCGAAATAGATCATCACTGGTCGAATACTTGTCGTTTGATTGTTGCACACAATGTTTAAATCGTATTTGGCTATTGAGATGTACCTGTGTGTTCGTCCTCACATGTTTTATGCTAACAATATTTTGATACATAGTAATGAAAGTACTATGTTTCAGGGAGACGATGGAGCCTCATTCCTTGCTGTCTATGCGGATACAGAAAATATACTCGTTGCAGCGCAAGAGGAAGGGAGGACATGCGGAAACGAATCGGAGCTACAGCGTGCAGATGTTGAAGGTCGAGTCAAAAAAGTTGCAAAGAAAAAAAAACAAAAAAAGGTTAGTTACAAACAGTTAATAACTTTAAAAAAAATTTTGTGGTGGGGACTATTTTATGTTTTTTTCTAGTCAATTCTACTACACTCCATCTTGTGTTTAAACTGAACATCCCTGTTCCAATCTCTCCTCCAGTTACCCGTGGGCGTCAGAACTATACACACACAGACAGTGAAGCGAATGAGAGATGTGGCGTGCCAGACCATGTACACTATGGAGGAACTATTAATTGAGGCGAGGCGTGTTCAGGCTCGAGATGCTCATGTCCAATGGCCAGAACATGAACTAGCTCTGATTGGAGACTACAACAAAGTTGCATTGGACCATAGCTACTGTGCGACCGGACCACCACAAGAAGATGTTATTGAATGTATTGGAGATAGCTCTGAAGTAGTTGCAGATCAATTTACACAATCTACACCAGCCAAAAAATTGCCACCAAAATACATGTCGACATTGTTGTGTTCTCCCATCAATGTTGAATTAGCAGATGTTGAAATGAGAGAAAATGAACCAGCCGCAGCATCCATAGACGCTACAATACTTGATAGCAGCGATAATACTTTCCAATGTGTTGACATCTCCACAGCGTCAACAGCTGAAACAACGTTGACGCAGGATGACAGTCTAATGAAAGAGAGCAAATACATTGTATCGACAGTTGCTTGATGGAAATTATAAGTATGCTGAAATGTGTGCATTCCGTTAGAGGGAAAGTATGTGGGAAGCCATTGATTAATGTGACTCGTAAAATGAAAGGCACTAACGTCACAATAAATGCCGCCTGTAGATTAAATCATAGGTTCTCATGGTCTGCACAACCGATGCTGGGGAAACTGCCAGCAGGCAATCTACTGTGTGCAGCTGCATCACTTTTTAGTGGCTCCAGTTTTAGGAAGTTAGAGGCTTTCTTTCAGTTTGTGGGACTCCATTTCATTTCTAGTGCGCTGTACTACACATACCAACGTGATTATCTGTTTCCGGCCATTAGTGATGCTTGGAGAATTGAACAATTGTCTCTAGCAAGTACATGCGAAGGCAAACGATTCAGGCTAGCCGGCGATGGACAGTGCGACAGCCCTGGATTTTCTGCCAAGTACTGCACCTACCACTTTCAGGACATGGAGAGTAAGAAAATTGTGAGTTCGGTGGTCGTGCAGGTAACACAATGTACATCCTCAGTGGCCATGGAGAAACTAGGATTTATAAAATCAGTGGAACAACTACAATCGAGGGGGATGGACATCAAGCTCATAGCCACGGATAGACACGATTCAATTGCCAAGACAATGAGAGAGCAGTTCCCACATATTAAACATCAATTTGACGTATGGCATCTTGCTAAATCTATCAATAAGAAAATCTCGGCTGCAGGAAAAAAAAAGGTTTTGAAAGTATTAGAAAAATGGCGGTCACTGATGCACCACTGTACCAACGTTCACCGCTGGACAGCAAATGAACATTTCCACCAATGTGAACATGGCCCTTTGTCCCCAGAGGAGGCACGGAAGAAGAAGTGGTTGATTCCATCATCACCGACACACAAAGCCATTGAGAAGATTGTTTTCGACAAAACTCTATCAAGAGATTTGAGAGGACTGACAGAATTCTGTCACACAGGAGATTTGGAGGTGTTCCACAATATGTGCCTAAAGTACAGGCCAAAGCGCTTGCATTTTAGCTTTCAGGGCATGAAACATCGCACTCTACTAGCCGTCTTGGCCCATAACAGCAATGTCGGACGTGAACAATCTAGGACTAGGGGCAAAGTAAGGATGCCTCGCTACTCCAAGGTGTTTTCAAAACGAAGTAAGCAATGGGTGATCAAATCAGTCTATGATGAAATGCAGTTCGACTTTGTGAAAGGCCTTATTGTTGCTGTGTTAGAGAAGCACAGATATGGAATTTTGGACGTTTCTGTACAGAGCAGTGATCCATTGCCACCAAACATTGCGACTGTGCCATGCCCACCCGATGCACAGCTGATTGCGAAGTACAAATCCCGGTTTAAATAATTGCAATACGATTGTCTTTTTGTAAATAAATGTTATTGTACAGTGTACCTGTAACCCTAACCCCTAACATCACCATCATGGGTGGCGAACAAGCTGGGTGTCATCTTTGAATTATCTCTATTCACCTCACATATGTGTATGTATATATTTTTCTCATGTCTCATCTTATGTAAATGTAAATGCTGTGCACTGTTAAAGGCATACTCTAGTAAAAAAATGTATTGTCCCTATGGGTCGGCCATGTTTTTTTAAGGCTAAGTGGCTCGATTTTAGAAAACTTTCCTCTGCACCTTACCCGAGTTTTCGTATACGAGGCTTGCGTATTGCAAATAATAAAACAAACAAACAATAAATCTCACTTTTAACTCGACTCCTGTGGTACTTTATACTTTCCCTGACCTTCCGCCAAAAATTAAATGTCTCAATTTGGGCTGCAAAGCTCGCAGACAACGTGGACAAAATTGGGGCACTTAGAACGCGCCAAGCGGGCCGTGGCATTTGGGAGAGAAGCCAGTTCGCATTTGCACATTGAGGCGCACTACATAGACGGATTCTAAACTTCAAGTTCTCACAGATGCCTATACTATGTGATGTTGCAAATAAAGAATGCGAAGGACAGCGCCCAGATGAGGCCCACAAGTCGCACTGGAAGTATAAGGGTCTATTGTTTTTTGACCTTGAGACAGGGACCATGCCGAAAGAAATACATTTGAAGGGAGTGCGCAATAACGTAAGAGACGATAAGGCAGAAAATTCAGAAACTAGAGTTTCAGTTTAGTTCAGTATACGAAAAATCGTTGTCAAGAGCATGGTCCGTTTTACAGACTGCATTACAAAGAGACACAATGGAAATTTCAAATATAATGTAAGTAAATCTTTACACGCTTTTATACCGGAATGAAGATTTAGTGAATGGATGCATGAATAAATGAATGAATGAAGACTGTAAAAGATGTTAAAACTGTTCGTAGTGGGCACATGGGCATGCAGGTTCACTGGTGTCACCGATCTCGCTCCTTGGCCCAGCCACTTTTCCCTGCACTACGGGACTGTCTCTGTATCCTTCAGCCCCTTGTCCCGGCATTTACCTTGCACTTGCCACCAGCTGGCCCTATTATTTAATTTGTATTCAACTATCCTTGTACAGCCCATCCCCATGCGCGATCAGTATACACTTGACACTCAGTATCACTATACACTTGAGTATACGCGCGTTAGAAATGCCATATCATATATCATATCATTCCTCATACATGTACAGTGTTGTTTATCATTGTGTGTTGCCCTAGATTTATCTCGTTACTTTTCGCATTTATGTTAGAGAAGAACATACTCCATTGAACTACCCTTGCAAGCAAATAGTTTCTGATCGGCCGTAATGAATGAAATGAGTAATATTAATGAAGTTCGGCTAGTGAGACTAATTATCATTTATTTGTTTTCTTAACAGGTATTTGATCCCGTTCTGCAACTGCCACCTGTTTGAGACACCGGCGGACGGATTCTTCAGCAGACACCTGCAGCTTTGTGTCAACAACTGGAGCACGATCACCATATTATGGGACGATCGCCAAGGGCCCACATGCCCTTACGCTGTACTAGTGGCTAGAAGCAACATACCAACCTTTAGGCTGGACTAGTGCCTAGTTGATGGAACAGCCTTGCGGTTCACTGTGCTTCCAAAGTGATTCTTTTTACGAAAATGAACACCCTGTGTGCCATAATGGAACAGCGCGTGCCATAATGGAACAGCGCGTGACCCAAGATGAAACGGAACAGTTATTGCGGATACAGATAAAAGAAAATAAATGTCTTCCGGAGTTCATATGAATATTCTCTAAACATTTGATGCCAAATAAATGTACTTTACCAAATGTACCGTGTTGCTGTTTCATTGTAAAGTACAGTTTCATATTCCGAATTGTGGCGCGCTGTGTTGTGAGTTGATCTGTGTTGAGCTGATTGCGAAGTACAAATCCCGGTTTAAATAATTGCAATACGATTGTCTTTTTGTAAATAAATGTTATAGTACAGTGTACCTGTAACCCTAACCCCTAACTTCACCATCATGGGTGGCGAACAAGCTGGGTGTCATCTTTGAATTATCTCTATTCACCTCACATATGTGTATGTATATATTTTTCTCATGAAACGGAACAGTTATTGCGGATACAGATAAAAGAAAATAAATGTCTTCCGGAGTTCATATGAATATTCTCTAAACATTTGATGCCAAATAAATGTACTTTACCAAATGTACCGTGTTGCTGTTTCATTGTAAAGTACAGTTTCATATTCCGAATTGTGGCGCGCTGTGTTGTGAGTTGATCTGTGTTGAGCTGATTGCGAAGTACAAATCCCGGTTTAAATAATTGCAATACGATTGTCTTTTTGTAAATAAATGTTATTGTTATCTGTGTTGGTTTCCGGGTTCTGTGTGGAGTCGCGCTGAAGACGACTGGGCGCGTTTGCCTACGCAGCACAGTAACGTCACGGGGAGAGGCGGGGAATATGAATGTTTTGATAATGTCAGGCTCGGGGGCGGGGAATTGATTTAGTGCCGCAAAAGCAGGTCCGCCAGGGCGATCGGGTAAAAGATAGGATTATCAGAAAATGGCGGCTCACAGGTGCTTGTTTTCGCGTGCGTTTAATGGACGAAAACTCGGGTAAGGTGCATAGGAAAGTTTTCTAAAATCGAGCCACTTAGCCTTAAAAAAACATGGCCGACCCATAGGGACAATAACATTTTTTACTAGAGTATGCCTTTAACGGTACACCCCGTTTTGGCGCGGCTGTTTCGGCGCAGGCCTTTTGGCGCGAGGGTTGTTTGGACGCGGCTGACATTGATGTGCAAACGGCCCTCGTGCCACATGGGCTGCCTGTGCTAATGCTGATCTAAATGCACCTGCGGGAGGCGCCATAGAGGTAACGCTCAGCATTCTGACGTCACACCCCATTCCCTAAACCTGCCCAGGGACACCATCATCCTGTAAGAAGGTGGCATCTAGAAAATGAGAAGTATTAGAATAGCACTTTATTGCGACCACACCTGCAATGTCTCCCGTAGAGTCTTTTCCTTCAGTAGGGAAAGAAAAATAGGCAGAACACTACTGGTGGTGGCGAGGAGCGAGAAAGGCATTGCCATGTGTTCTTACACATCACTTCTTCCTGTTGGTGCCTAGCAACAGGTATTATTACTACCCCATGTAATGCTACTCTATTCATGAATCGGGAAGATGAAAGGCGGAGTCCGCCCTGGCCTCAGATTGGAAATTGCAACGGGCATGCCGCCCTGACGTCATAGAGCAACAGCCTTTCACTCGTGAACTATCCATCTGGAGAAACCTATCCATGACGTCATAGTGCACATGTGTAGTTACTATGTATGCTTTTATATCTATCTTAACTTTAATTAGAATGTATGAACTTGCGATATTTTTTATTTTTTTATTTGTTGATTGTATTTCACGGATATTTGTAATCTGGTTTTACATAGTAATGCATAAAGTTTATGATTTTAACAAAAAATACATTTAAACAAGAAAAGGTAGTCTACATGTTGCCCGGTGGTCCATGGATTGAATGCACCCCGACTTTTGGGAGCAGCAGTTAATGGGCACTATTTGATACACACACATACGTGGATTTTGAACAAAATAACTCGGTTTTGTTTACGGCTGTTATATAGCACAGTAATAATGCATTTACATTACCTTTCATTTTAAGCTTGAGTTCGCTCTTCCCTGCTGCTTTCACTTCCCAAAAGCCTCCAGTTGCTAAAATGACCCTTGCTCGCAGTGTGCAAACTGTGCACCTCCATTACCAGGATTCATCTCCATACATTTCCCACTCGCAGTGTGCGAGCTGTGCACCTCCATTCCCAGGATTCATCTCCATACATTTCCTGTGCGCAGTGTGCGAGCTGTGCACCTCCATTCCAAGGATTCATCTCCATACATTTCCTGCACGTAGTGTGCGAGCTGTGCACCTCCATTCCCAGGATTCATCTCCATACATTTCCCGCTCGCAGTGTGCGAGCTGTGCACCTCCATTCCAACACCTCTATTCCAAGGATTCATCTCCATACATTTCCCACTCGCAGTGTGTGAGCTGTGCACCTCCATTCCAAGGATTCATCTCCATACATTTCCTGTGTGCAGTGTGCGAGCTGTGCACCTCCATTCCCAGGATTCATCTCCGTACATTTCCTGTGCGCAGTGTGCGAGCTCTGCACCTCCATTCCAAGGATTCCTCTCCATACATTTCCTGTGCGCAGTGTGCGAGCTGTGCACCTCCATTCCCAGGATTCATCTCCATACATTTCCTGTGCGCAGTGTGCGAGCTGTGCACCTCCATTCCAAGGATTCATCTCCATACATTTCCTGCACTTAGTGTGCGAGCTGTGCACCTCCATTCCCAGGATTCATCTCCATACATTTCCCACTCGCAGGGTGCGAGCTGTGCACCTCCATTCCCAGGATTAATCTCCATACATTTCCCACTCGCAGTGTGCGTGCTGTGCACCTACATTCCCAGGATTCATCTCCATACGTTTCCCGCTAGCAGTGTGCGAGCGGTGCACCTCTATTCCCAGGATTCATCTCCATACATTTCCCACTCGCAGTGTGCGAGCTGTGCACCTCCATTCCAAGGATTCATCTCCATACATTTCCCACTCGCAGTGTGCGAGCTGTGCACCTCCATTCCAAGGATTCATCTCCATACATTTCCCACTCGCAGTGTGCGAGCTGTGCACCTCCATTCCAAGGATTCATCTCCATACATTTCCCACTCGCAGTGTGCGAGCTGTGCACCTCCATTCCAAGGATTCATCTCCATACATTTCCCTCTGTTACATTCAGCCAATCAAAGCACAATGCAAGATATGTTTCCAAGCTTAAGTGAATGCAGATGTGATCCTCGTGTTACGTGCTGTTTGCATATTCCTAGCAACTATACATGCTGCAGTCGGGGCTTTAGGTGGGCTTGGCCAGAGATTCAAAGCAGCCAAAAGTTCAAGCCCACCCTTGCTGCATTAATAGCATTTGGACCTCTATGCCTCAAACACAACAGTACAAACATGTCACTAATGATAAGCAAGCGCGCTCTCTCCCAGACATGATTTCGCAAGCGCCACTAGGTGGCAGATCCGGACCAAAGAGGCACAATTAACAGAATGAACTCGCCCCCAAATGTCCCAGCGCCCTGCCGGCTGCGTCCAACAGGGTGCGCCGAAACATGACTTGCGCCCGAAAGGTCGCGCCGAAACATCTCGTGCCGAAACGGTCACGGCCAAACGTCCTGCTCTGCTCATTAACTGCCACTTTCCCATTCCCTAGCCAACACTGACCCCTACTAGAAATTGTAGGAAGGTTTTTTTTGCAATCTTTGGTAGGGCTTAAAAAATGTTCACATTTGTTTTAAAAACTTCGATGGGTTTCTTGGTGTTATCTCGGTGACATCCTTTCAAACCACGTGGTCTTCAGCTCTATAGCTATTTTATTGTATCCCGTTACACAGCTGTACTAACTACATACACATTCATGTTTGCAATGATCTGCTCCTTTCTATGTTTGGATTGTACTTATGTCTCACTATTGACTCAACTATCAAATCATTATTTTATTTTTTGAGAGATTTTCTAACTACTTGCACTTACTTCTGACCCTTCCCCATCTCTAAACATTTGCATAAAACTTGGATAATTTTTCTCTGTGCTACTGTTACCACCTTATCTTACTTTCTTCAATAAATATTTATATCCTCTCCAGTTTATCACATTAACAGCGTGCGTGATATATATTCAGTGAACAAAACGTTGTTAAAGGAACGTTATGATTTAGTTGCTCCACTAAAAACCCTTGAAATAAAAAAAAAACATTAACTGGACGTTATGGTTGCAGCGTAAATTGAAAAAACAATGAAATTCACCAGTTATGGTACGCTACTCCCTACCAGGCACTGCATAGAATAACACCCAGGACATCAAAGATGACATCACAAATGGCATCATCGATGACATCACATTTCCTGAAAAGTTCTTTTTGTTAAGTGACAGTAAGCAGTTTAAGCATTACCTGGAGGTACTGCATTGAAATATGGCAATCATACTTAGAAGGTGCTATTATATGTAACCCTTCACCTTGTAGCATGTTCCTAAGCTAATTTCCTTGGGGTTTGGTCTGAGCACATGGTGCCCACACATGGAACAGTGAGCAGGAACCAGACAGATCATACAGTTTGTATCCTGTATATGTGTGATGACTGACTCTAATCTTAGATTCATTCGCTGGCTGTAGTATTTGCTTCCCACTTACTAGATGTTACCCGCCTGTGCGCATCCGCCCACGTGTCTAGTAATTCTTGTATACTTAGCCCGTGGCTACACGTTTAACATTACTCAAGGTCCTGATGGGTTTGGACTTATAATCTTCTAGTTCTACTCTACTCGTGCAGTCCATGCTGGAGCCATTGCCTATATTCATGGATTGTTAGATTGCTATATTATCCACAGACAGTTCTGTTTGAATGAGTACATTTTGTGATCCATGGACAAGTCATGAGATGCCCACCTATCACCCTTCATATATTGGTAGCAGGTCCCTAAACACAGCCCTTTGTAAGGACTTTGTCAAGATTGTTACACATCAGTGATGTCATCGAAGATGCCATTTGTGATGTCATCTTTGTCCTGGGTGTTGGTCTGAGCTGTGCATGTGGGGCCATGAGTTATGGTTGCATAGGTTACCATAGAATCCTGCCCCTGCCTTCAAACATTAGGGCTCATTCTGAGCCTGCCGGTCTGGAAACAACGGTGCTGGTAAGCTTACCGGCACCGTTGTTTCCGGACCAGCATACTACAGGTCTGCCTGCCGGAGCCGCCATGCCCAAAAGGTCTGACCCTGCCGGGCACAGAGCCCCTGGTAGGCAGACCGTCACGGAAGCACTGTCACCATACTCTTACGTCCCGCCCCCTTCCCTCCATACTGCATGGGTGTCCTTGCGAGGGATGGGAGACAGAACCTTTTTCACCAGAAAAAAACCTTCTTCCCCTTAAAATTTAGAGGCTCGCAGGGGTTCGGGCCTGGGAGCATGCGCTGCCCTGACTCCGCCCTCCGACGCCACACCCCAGTCTCCTTTTCCACATTGACTGGAATGGGTCGAATTCACCAGCGCTCCTGGGTTTGGCTTCGGCCATGTAATTCCACGCGCGGACACTTCTTCTGTCTTTTTTATCTTTTTATCACAGGTACTCGGTCCTCAGGCATCATGCTCCTCCCCGGCGCATGTCGACTTCCACAGGGTTCAGCAGGTGTCCATCCTACTACGACAGGCTCCTCCCTTCTTAAGACCCCCACGCCCTTTGCCTACGTTGTCTTGGCCCCGACCACGGCTGGCAAGCTTTTACAGCGTGCAACGCTCTGCCATCTAAGGCGCTGAAGAACAGACTCGTCAGGTGGAGGGAGCTCTTCCAGAAATCGCCTCGAGAGGACCTCAAGGACTTTGTCTTTCACCGATCCAGGCCCAAGTTGGGGCTCTTGTTTTCCATCACACCCGGCAAGGGACACTCCTTCCCAGGGACTCGCCCACGCGGGAGGGACCGCTCAGGTTCTTGCACCGAGGCTGCTTCAGCTACCGGCCTGCGGGCCGTGGGGTCCTCGGATCCTCCCGGTGAAAGTTTCGAGGCACCAGAAGGTTCTTTTACCAGGGTTACACTGAGGGGCCACGCCCTAATACCAGCGGTTATGCAGAGGGGGCGCCTAAACGCAGCTCTACCGGCCCCCCAGGCCAAGGGTGCCACACCTACTAGGCCTAGGCCCGAGGAGCGGGTTAGGCCTCATAATCCACACTCAAGAGCTCTGGAGGAGCCTGGGCCCAGTGAACCGAGCAACACGATTCAGGCACGTGGCAGGCAGCTAAACAAGATGGCCGCCGGGCCGGACATCAGCACCCGTCCAACATCATTCCACGAAATCGGCGAAGAACGAGTGTCAAGGTGGGACTGGCATCAACCAGGTACGTGGCCTACGGCCTACCCCTCATTTGCGCAGGGCAGCTTTCCCGTGCGTCCATATGGGCAGAGCATGTGGCGACCCCAGCAACCCGCCGCAACTCCCTCTATATCGCCTACCACCTCTTCAGGGACCGAGGACATCTTCTTCCTAAAGTTCCTCGGGTTTATGAAATCATCCCAGATGGGGGATATCCTCGGGGCTGCCATCAGGGAGGTCCTCCCTACAATGCTAGCGGCACCACACACGCCTCTGCTGATGCCCCCGGCCCTGGCATAGCCTCTGCCGCCTAGCCCAGCCACTCAGCCCATTGTTCAGGCGTTTCCTCAACCCCTTCCACAGCCTCCAGCTCCGGTATCCGCACCTCAGCCTCCGGCAAGCAACACTCCACCTCCTCCGGCACAGGATCCTCCTGACCCCCAAGACACAGAGGAGGACCCAGACACTCCTTCGTCGGCCAAGGCCTTCCACGAACGTCTGGCTGGACTAGCGGAGTATCTACGTCTGCGGCAGAGCAGTCAGCAGAGGGGGTCCTTGCAAAAGTACTCACGAGGCACCCCTGACGCCTTGACGCCAAATACAGGCAGATGGAGGGGGATACACTCTTTCTCTCCTCCCATCCTCAGCCACGCACCTCAGTGATAGCCGGGCATCACTGTACTCCAAGCCCCAGTCGTCCTCATCTTCGTCATCTGCGGCGCTGCTAGGCATGGAGGAGAAGACCTGGGAGGCATACGGTAAGAAACTGTATTCTAACGCTTCCTTGCATCTTTGTCAGGCCAACGCAACGCCATGCTGGCGGCCGCTAACCAGAGATTATGGTGGGAAATCGCTGAGTTTCTCCCAGAAATCCCCACGCAGAGCCAATCACGCTTTAAGGCAGGGCTGGCCGAGGCCAAGCTCGTGGCACAGGACATCATGGAATCCACCGTGGCCCACATTGATACCTCTGGCCGTGCCATTTGTATTGCCACGGACATGACAAGGACAGCTTGGCTCTGGGCCACAAAGTTCAATCCGGACGTCCAGGAGTGCATATTGGACCTGCCATTCGAGGGCAGTGACCGCTTTCACTCCACCACGGATGAAGAGCTGGACAAAAAGAAAAACAGCTCACAAATGGCCAAGTCTTTATCCATCCTGACAAAGACCACGCCCAAATCTTACACCCAGTCACAGCAGCGCTCTGACAAGGGGCGCTCATCTGGAGGCTTCAGCGACTTACAGGAACGGAGGTCCAGGCAGCCAGAACGCTCGCCGACCCCACATTGGCGCAAGCAACAAAAATGGGGGGGAAATAGGGAGGAGTAAGGGATTTTTCCAGTTCCCCCCCTTCCTCAGCAACAGCCTCTGAGGGAAAGAAGGCACGACACGCCCCTCCGGGTCCATGTGTCACCAGTGGGGGGCAGGCTTGCTCTCCATGTGCATTTTTCGCGCCAGAACTTCGCGGACCCTTGGATCCTCTCGGTAGTCTCCACGGGGTACCGCCTACCTATCCCTGCTTCTCCTCCATCCTCCCCTCAAGTTGGGACAGCAACTCTTTTGGCAGAGATTCGGTTGCTCGTACTGAGCCAGGCCATGGAGGAAGTCCCAGACTCCCAGCAAGGCTTGGGCTTTTACTCCAGGATTTTTGCCATTCAGAAAAAGAACCAGGCTGGCCTGAGGGTTGTACTGGACCTCTCCACCCTCAACCTCTCCTTACCTCTCCAAAGATTCAAGATGGTTATGCCAGCTTTTATTGCGGAGACACTGTGCAGGGGAGACTGGATGTGCTCCCTGGATCTGAAGGACACGTACCTACACGTCCCGATTTGGCAACCCCATCATTCTTTCCTCCCGTTCAGGATCATGGGCTACTATTTCCAGTACAAAGTCCTTCCTTTTGGTCTTCACCAGACTCATGAATACGGTGGCTGCCCTCCTCAGGGCCTCCACATCTACCCATATCTCGACAACTGGCTCGTCAGGGCTACATCTCCAGAAGCAGTTCACCACTCCTCCCATGCTCTGAACATGCTGCACAATCTGGGCTTTTCGCTCCATCTCAAGAAGTCGCAGCTGCAACCCACGCAGACTCTGACCTTCTTGGGCCTCATCTGGGACACACGCTCCGAGAAGGTGTTTCCCGAAGAGGACAAGTTCACGGCCATCAAGAGGGCCACGTCCCATTTCCTCTGCAGACAGGCGACCTCAGCCTGGTGGTACCAACATCTCCTGGGTCTTTTAGCAGCGGTCCTGTTGGCCGTCCCCCCCACACAAGACTCAGGATGAGGAGGATACAGCTGCACTTCGCGGCATCATGGAACCAGGAGCGGGGCTCTCAATCCGAGATAATCAACATTCCTCCATCTCTCCACCTGGACCTCACATGGTGGTCCAGGGACTGCAACCTACGAACGGGCAAGCCCTTCCGTCCTCCCAATCCGCAGGTGACATCACCACGGACTCCTCTCTCGAGGGCAGGGGAGCCACCCTGGAGGATCTCTGGGTCCACGGCACCTGGACTCGACAGGAGCAGGCTTACCACATCAATTGGTTGGAACTGAATGCCATCTGGCAGTGCTCAGAGCTTTCCTTCCACGTCTCAGGGGCAGGGTTGTCATCATCCAGACAGACAACTCGACCAGCATGCACTATGTCAACAAGCAGGGAGGGACCAGATGCCCTCCACTGTGCAGACTGGCCATCCACATGTGGCAATGGGCCCTGGAAAACGACATCTACCTCACGGCAGTCCACCTTCTGGGGGAATCCAACCTGGAAGCGGACAGGTTCAGCAGGCTGGGAGTGGACAACTACGAGTGGCAGCTAAACAACATTGTCATTCAGGAGATCTTCCACAGATGGGGTCTCCCCCAGGTGGATCTCTTTGCCACCTAGCACAACAAGAAGAGCCCTCAGTTTGCCTCCTGGCAGGGACAGGGCCGCGGCTCCCTGGGCGATGCATTTCTTATTCAGTGGACTGGCATGACAGCGTACGCCTTCCCACCCACTCCACTTATTCATAGAGTGATTTGCAAGATCAACGAGTCTCGCCAGCTCAACATCATTCTAATCGTTCCATGGTGGCCGGCTAGGCCATGGTTCTCGGAGCTGCTGAGCCTCTCGGAGATGCCTCTGATTCACCTCCCGACGGGCCCAATGCATCTTCTAGCGCAGAAGGGGGGGCAGGGTCATCCACCCCGTGCCACAGAAACTGGCCCTCACAACGTGGTTCCGGAGCAGGTAATGCTCAGTCACCTCAACCTATCCCAGGCTAATCTGGAGATCATACAGGGCGCTAGGAGCAAAGCTACCAGAGCCCTGTATAAAAAGTAAGTGGACCAGGTTCTGCCACTGTGCAGATTCCAAGGAAATCGACCCCCTGGCATGTGCCTTGGATGACGTGCTCTCTTTCTCGGTGCACCTCACCCACTCAGGCGTGCAGCTGGACACCTGCCACACTTACCTCTCAGCCATCAGGGCCTACAGAAACTCGGAGGAAGGGGTCTTCTTCTCCTCCTCCAATCTGATTGTCAAGAAGCATTTGGCTGGGCTCGCAAGGCTCTACCGCCCATCAAGAGGCCACACCCTTTGTGGGACCTGAACATAGTCTTGGGCGCCCTGGCGCACAAACCGTTTGAGCCAATGGGGTCCGCGGACATCCGGCTGGTCACCATTAAGACGGCCTTACTAGTCGGCCTCACCTCGGCTCGCAGAGTCAGCGAAATCCTGGCGCTTGTCGCCTCACTTTCAAAGTTCGCAGACAAGTATTTGAAACCGTAAGTTTTGGAGATGTACTCCTACCTGCAGGACACCACGGAGGTCATTACCTTAATCGAAGACTACCCATTCGACAACAAACGACAAATCTTAGTCAGTCTCGATATAGTATCTTTGTATACTTGTATCCCTCAGGACATCACCTTAGAAGTTCTAGAAGAGGTACTGCAAACTAAGAGAACAGAAGGGGATTGTCCAAACAGTTTCATACTGTGGTGTGCGACTATGTCCCTTAAAGAAAACTTTTTTAGTTTCAATCAACAATTGTATCATCAAGTACACGGCACGGCCATGGGGTCATCAGTAGCTCCATCTGCAGCCAACTTATTTGTAGAATTCTTCGAAAAGAGCGTTATCTATAATCCCATTCCTAAGTCATCTTCAGATTTAAAGGCGTTTTATAGATGACATCCTAATGATTTGGGATGGTGACATGGTATCCTTTGGAGAATTTCAGGCATGGCTTAACGAGCAAAATCAATTCCTTAAGTTTACAGCTACCACGAGTACTGTTGAAATCAACTTTCTTGACCTAACAATATGGTCTGACGACACTACTAACACACTTAAAGTCAAGCCATATCACAAGCCTACGGATCGCAATTCTTTCTTACAGTTTAATAGCTGTCATCCGAGTCATACTAGAAATAATTTACCAGTGGGTCAATTTCTCCGTCTTAAGAGAAATAGTTCAAGCACAACTACCTTCAAAGTAGAAGCGGCTAATTTAAGTTCCAAGTTGCTGTTAAGAGGATATCCCCCAAAAATTATAAAAAGAGCTCACAAACGAGCTAAAAACAACAGGAAGCTCTTTTTGAATACCAGACAAAATCTAAAGACAATGATCAAATAGTGTTCATAAGTACTTTCAACGCGCTTTCCAATCAAGTGAATGCTATTATAAAACACAACTGGCACATTCTTGACTCAGGAGAATGCCCTATTCCGAGACCAGTGTGTGCATTCAAAAGAGGTCAAAATATTAAAGATATGGTTACTAGGAACGACATATCTATACACCTGCCGCAGATGACACTGAGTCCTGGGGGTTACCAAAACCCATTGGACATGTACCCTGTGGACACTGTAGTTGTTGCCCGAACACCAAGCGTACAACGCAAGTAGACCTGGGGCTGGAAAAACCTTGGCAGCAAAGACAATTCACTAATTGCAATTCACAGATGGTAGTATATGCGATCTGGTGCCCTTGCCAAAAAACATATATCAGCATGACGGAAAGGAAAATAAAGGTAAGAATTACAGAACATAAAAGCTGTATCAGGAATAGGAATGTCGCAGCCCCGCTTGTCGGTCACTTTCTGGCCATGGACCACGTACCTGAATCTTTAACATGGAGTGTCTTGCTACAAGTAGGTAAGGGCAACAATACAACATCAAATAAGAAAATACTTTTTGAAAAAGAACGTTTAATTTTTCTCTGCAACTCAGTCGAGAAAGGGCTCAATGAACAGGTTGAATGGAATAAATTCTGAACGATATTCATGAAGCCCCAGGATTTAACTTGGCATTCATATAAGAGACATTTTCTCTTATGGCTGTGTCAGATAGACGTTCTCCTATTATCTATATGTCACAGCAGTGTATAGCGATATGCCCAAAACACGAGTAAGTCACAAGTATTATCTAATCTAGATTGTGACAGGCGGGATCAATATATTACATCATATGAATTTTGGAAGCAGAAGCCACGCCACGTTACTATTATACAGCTTGTTTAACCTGCACAAGGATCGATTATGCACAGGCTTTTATGATGCGAATCATATTATTCAAATTATTCCACAGTTCTGATGTTTTATAGTAGTGAAGGGTTTCCATCTAAAATCTACAGTGCGACAGACACTTTTTAGTGAAACCCATTTTCAGTTACAAGATGGCACACAGATTTTTACTCATAGACACTGTTACCTTTGCCTTCTTCGATTTCTAGGACCGCATCGTTTGGGCTTTCCGCGTTTTGGCAGCATTTAGCTACCTGTTCATTCAGCAGCGTCGTATTGCCTAATGGTGACCTAAAACTAGCACAAGGGGCCACTGCGGATAAGAGAACGCAGCTAGAATCAAAGCCGAGTACGAGCAACCTTAAGTAAGTTCTGCATGCACCAAAACGAAATGGGGTTCGTCGCACATTATTGTTGTGTTTTCTCTCAACGTTGCTAACGGCTGGCAGGCGCTTTTCCATTGACAGTCGGAGTGAACTTGTTTCTTTGCTGTTCCGTCCTTCTCCCCCTCCCGTGTTTCCTTTGATTTAGGTGATCAACGAAACAAGTAAACTGTGTGGGGGTGGTCTCGCAACTTTCTATTTTCACTAGACCGGCACGGCGACAAAACGCGTCCCAGCCACTACAGACACCTGAGATCAAACGTTCCCAGCTTAAGGTCAGTCGAGTTGCACACCGTTAATAAGACCATTTCACTTCAGCTATTCAAGCACGGTAGAACCAGTGTGATAGAAACACCATACACGTATAGACAAATTTGTAATACGAACACTGTGTTGTTACTGCCCTATCATTAACGAGGCTTTGCCTTCCCACTTTCTTTCAGGGGATTTTACTCCTGCACACAAAGACGTTTTTGTTACTCCCGCAACTATTTACCAGTTGACTGTGAGTTAACCCTTCAAGGTATTTATAGACCTGGAGGTCGACTACTACTATAATCAGTGGTTTGATTCACAATATCTGACTGATTTATTCGGTTGTCTTTGTTTCTCTCCCTTTTTGCTGTGTAGGTTGGCGGTATCCAACAATAAGAGCTTCCTCCTAAATACTGCCCCCCCTTATTTGTACCAAGTTACATGGTCAATTTTTGAAGTCTGTAAACAATTGTAATGCCAATTGTTGTTCATAGCACATCACCCCTGAAGAATTTCCCGGTAACAACTCTCTCGAAGGAGAATGGGAATGAAACATGTCGGGTCTTTTTCTGTGAGAAAGATGTCGCAGTTACAATAAGGCATTGAGAGTCGCTTTGGATCCAGAACTAGTAATAGGAAATGATCAGTTACTAAGGAGATCCAATTTAGACATCCGTACTGTGGGCTAATCCAGGATGCTAATGCTTTTTTATATATATATTTGTTTGTCATTTGTGCTGGCTATCATATAATTGGATGTTGTTGTTTTAGTCGTGCAATGACCACCACAATAGAGCAGTATTTGTAATCATAATCGTTTTGTTCTGCTTTCTTGACGTTTTTTTGTTTTGGTGGCGGTAGTGTTTTCACGTACACATGGAATTCTAGGAGCACTTCTCTTTTTTTCCACTTATTCCTTATTAGTTTTGCATTTAGTTATGGATTGTTCCTGCTCGAATACATCGTTATTATTGTGGTCGGTATGCTATTTTTAAGAAAAGAAAATTAAATTGATTTTTATAACATGTAATTTTGCAATAAAGTATAATAATATGTATATTTTTTCAACCACAGCTGTCAGTGTAATTTGTTGCAACTGAGGGGGTGTAGCAGCAAGGTTTTCAAATAGTTGAATTTGTATTCCTAAGGGAGCAGTGACGAGAGGAGCTAGGACCCTTCTGTTTTTGACAATACGTTTTATGTGGGCACCGTCCTAGGCCTCTCTTAAATAAAAACCCAGTCCTTCTCTAGTTCTATGGCTTGTCGCCTCAGAACCATATACTACCTTTCACAAGGACACACCCAGCATTTCTGCCTAAGGTGCCATCTGCTTTCCATTTGAATGAGGAAATTGCTCTTCCTGCCCTTCCTACTTTTTTTGCTGATCCTAAGGACGAGGCACAGAGTTCTGCACTGCCTACATGTCAGGCGTACCCTGAAATTGTACCTTGACAGGACCAAGGGCTTC
This sequence comes from Ambystoma mexicanum, assembly GCF_040938575.1. Taxonomy (NCBI): domain Eukaryota; kingdom Metazoa; phylum Chordata; class Amphibia; order Caudata; family Ambystomatidae; genus Ambystoma; species Ambystoma mexicanum. The sequence continues at coordinate 719,030,775 of NC_090938.1, read as the reverse complement.
CGTAAGTCAGACACCCTATTTGTCACTTTTCGAGGTACAAGAACAGGCTATCAGGCCTCCATATCCCGCTGGATAGACTCGGCCATCAAAGAAGCATACGAGGGCCAGCATAAGCCCCTTCCGGCGAACATATATGCCCACGCAGTCGGGGCCGAGGCAACGGCCATCGCATTTCAGCGCCATGTCCCGTGGCAGGTCATAAGCAGGGCAGCCACATGGGCCACTCCCTCAGCTTTCTGTAAGCATTACTGTTTGGATGCCGGCTCCAAATCGGATGCAGGTTTCGGGCAGGCGGTTCTCAGGAACCTGTTTGCTTAAGGAGGGTCTCCTCTCCACCCTGGGGCTACATTCAGTTGTAATCGCCCATGCAGTATGGAGGAAAAGGGACGGGACATAAGAGTAATTATAAGTTACTCACTGTAGTGAATAACATACTCTTAGTCCATAGTCCCCTTTCCTCCATATGTCCCACCATCCTCCTCACCCCCCCAATAATACTGGTGTCATTAGGCAATGGTAAGGCTATTGTCGATGCATCTATGGGGACTGAGGTGTGGTGCCGGCGGGCGGAGTCAGGGCAGCGCATGCTCCCAGGGCCGCACCCCCGCACGCCTCTAAATTTAAAGGGAAGAAGGTTTTTTCTGGTGAAAAAGGTTCCGTCTCCCGTCCCTCGCAAGGGACGCCCATGCAGTATGGAGGAAAGGGGACTATGGACTTAGAGTACGTTAGTCACTACAGTGAGTAACTTATAATTTAGCAACGGTGCCGGTGCTTCCGTCGTCCCACTCCCATAGAGTTCTATGGGACTCTATGGGAATGGGGACTTATTTTACTGGCGCCTGACTTTCCGGGCCGCTGGGGTTGTAATCCCCCGGTGGCACCGGGAAGTCAGGCGCCAGTAAATATTTACAGGTCTGGTGGCAACCCGCCGGTATCACCGGCACGGTTACCACCAGACCCGTAATGAGCCCAATATCGCGAAAATTATTAGATGTACATATATTTTTTTTAATATTTCTTATTCTAACGTATATGTACTTTTAGCATCGACAAAAGTAAAATCACATAAATTAAAATTACACTTAGCGTCTCCAAGGATGGTTATAACTTCCTTGGTTCCACTACTTACAACATTTGTTGTAAGTCAATAGCTCATTAGTGTTCATAGCAATCGGTCACTTAATGATACCACACATTAATCTCCGCCTACACGTGTTTCAGCACATAGGGAATGAAAGTCAGCTATCCTATGGTGAGCTTCTTCAGGGCTATTCCTTATTTACAGTATAAGTCTAATACTTTTTGTAAGAAGAAAGATATGATAGAGACATTAAGCTATTGGGTAACAGTTTGCAACTCGCTAAAAGAAATGAGACAAATTTATTTAGGAGAATATTTTATGGGTGAAAGTACATCGAGTCCAAGCGAGTGGTGGGGTTGGGTGATAATTGGAGAAAAGCCAGGTTTAATAATTGCAGAGTTGAAATTTATTGATAGAGTGCTAATGATGAAGAAGGAATTGAATGAAATAATACATGTGTAATTGTATGTTTATATTTCTTTTTCTTTTTTATGTTTTATGGTTCTTTTTTAATATGATGTAATCATGTTAAAGGTTTTGTTAAACCAATAAAACATTTTAATAAAATAAAATAAGTCTAATAATAAAAAGAAAGATTGATACATTTTTTGTATAGAAATCAAATTGCATAGACTGATATGGGGGGGGGGAGAATTCAGGAAGGCATTAGCATAACTGTGTTTTAAGGATGTAAACACTCAAATAGTTATCCAAATAATATGCAATGTATATTTACTTGTGATCATTCTTGTCATAATCGAAAAATAATTTTAAAGTAAAGGTCCGACCTGTACTGCATGAATTATCTAATGTTCGTCTGCAGTCTCCAAATGTCTCTCAAATGTGTGTGACCTGCAACGAATTCATTTTTTCAGAATATGTCCATAATTGGCCTGAACCCATTCTATCCATCTAGTTGGATATTTACTCACTGGAATCTATAGTCGCTCTCTTCTTTGGATTCCTGATCAATTTCTTGCGCTCCGAGTAATTTTTAAGTTTGTAGCTTGCTCACATTCCTTCACTGCATAATTATCTTTGTTGTCTATTCTATACGGCATATCAGTGTATACAAACTCCTGATAGGTTTACTAGTTGCCTACTTCTTACCTGGTTAGATGCTGGGAGTCTCCTCTCTCCTGCAGCATGATAACCACGGTTGTGATACCCTAAACACAAAGTTTGGTACAGCTGTGTCTCTCCTGGACATTGCCCGCTGTTTCTTTGTGCTTGAGACAGCAGTGTCTCAGCACTGCTCAGCGTCTGTCTGGGCTTGATACAGCAGTGTTCATGTACTGCTAAGTGTATCTCAAGGTTTGGTACAGCAGTGCCTCTCCTCAACAGGGCCCAGTATCTCGCTCTCTCTCTGCTTGGCACAGCGGTCTTTCCTGCAATGCTCATTGTTCCTGAAGATCTTCTTCGTCACAGTACTGTCACCCTTGGATACAGTTACGGAATTAGCGTAATACATAGGTCCGTCCTCACAATTGTTATTCAGCAAGGAACATGGGGCCAGTGATGTTGGGGTTGTTACTGCTGAAGGGAGGCTGTGACCCAGGTGATCGTCTTTGTCCCCAGAAAGGGATTTCCTTCCTATGAGGTCCTCTTGCATATTACCACCTCTGGGGGTATTATTGGGTAGCAGCCTCACCCTCCAGGGACCCATAGGAAAGGGTTCCCCCTGGGGAGAAGTGATGACACCTGGAGTATCGTCGCACAACCCTTAGAGCTTGATCAGCAAATTACCCGCCCTCTCGATATGCGTGTTCCTTATACTAAGAAAACAACTGCAGCCTCCCCAAAAAAGGGCAAACAAATAGTTCAATGATATGTCATTTGAGTTTCAAGGCGCGACAAGACAAGGGAGGACAAGACAAACGATCTTACAAGGCCATGTGTCATTGAGATCGTGGAAGTGCAGGGGAAGGGAGAGGGAGAAGTGCCGAGGAGAAGGCTGGGGGGGGGGGGTGCAGTCGGGGCAGCATTGCTCTGAGTAAGTGCAAAGAGGCAGGGCACTGTAGAGGTTACAGTTACAGCCACTAAGTGTGCGGTAAGCCCACAGGCAGTGCAGGTGAGACTGATCACAGGGGGCTGGTACCCAGTGAGACTCTGAGGGTAGCCAAGCAACCAGTCAGTGCAGCAAACAGGTAGGTCAGCAGGGGAGGGTGAGGGAGAAAGTGGCAGAGAAAAGGAAAGTCTTGAGCTGCTTCCTGAACTTCAGTTCATCCGTCTCAAGTTTGATGAGCGGGGCAGGGAAGCCATTCCAGAGGGAGGCACCTGCACAGGAGAGAGATCTACCCCCCACTCTCTGCCTGGAGAAGCGTCTGACCCTTAGAGAGTTGGAGGTAGCTAAGCAAAAGAGCTCAGGAAGGAAGGTATTTTGGAAGAGAGAGTTAGATGTAAAGCAGGCTCTGGCCCCGGAAAGCCATGTGGACTATGCAAAGGGTCTTGTACTTGATCCTTGCAGCCACCAGGAGCCAGTGTAGAGATTTCAGGGCTGGAGAGATACGGTCACCGGACTTGAGGCCAAGGTTAAGTCCTGCAGTCCTGTTGTGGATTAGATGAAGAGGGCAGAAAGTAGAGGAAGGTAGATTGAGAAATAGGCTGTTGCAGTAGTCCAGCCTAGAGAGAACCAGGTCTCTGGAGACAGTGATGGCCTGGGCACTCAAAAGAGAACGACTGGAAAGCTAGAAAGAATTGAGGAGACCCCAATCTGTAGGCAATAAACTATTCTTCAAAATCCAAGCTGGAGGCTGCTACGTGCCGATTGAAAGGAAAAAGAAAGCTTACTCCAAAAACCTGTAGCATAGGATTCCGCTCCCAAACCTTCAAGATATTCTGGGAACTGAGCACCAGCCTCGAACTTCCACTACTTCAGTCCCATCATAAAATCTTTCAGAGAAACTACGAGCCATTTTCTAAAACAATCCACCCAATATGAGCCTTCTGACCCTCGAGTAACATGCTATTTCCCAATACCAAACATACCATTGCCCAAAGCCCCCCTCCTAGTACACTGAGTAACTGCTTCTATCAATACCCTCTGGAAGACATAACCAAAATCGTCAAAATGATGACAGCGTCTGGCACTCAAGTTGCACCCAGGCCTGCTATCATTGTCAAAGGTGTACCTCTACCTTACCCACTCCAACATAAGATTCGGAATAATACCCCCAGCATTTAAACTAGACTCTGCACCTACTAGACAACAACCAATCAGGTTTGCAACATTTCAGACTAATTTCAGCCTCCCTCATCCTCGCAAGGAAAGATTTCCAAGACCTGGGACAGGACTAACTCTGCCATCTTGATCCTGCTGGACCTGCCGGCAGCATATGAAATGGTAGAGCACGCTCTCCTCCTAAACCGACTCGCTCCAGTATGGGTTTAGGGCCTTTGCCTGGCTGACAGGACAACATTGGTGAAATTGGGGGCGTTGAGAACAACCCCCTCCACCCTGAAAATTGGTATTCTCTGGGGATCTACACCATCGCCCTGGATGTTTTAACGACCAGCATCCAACCGCTAACTGCCATACTGCAGCTGTTCTCACCAACCTCGATACAAGACTGGATGCCAAGAAATCACCTATGGCTGAACTCAAGCAGAAGCGAAAACCTACGTTTAAAATTGCAAAAGCATTCTTGAGACCCCTTAAGGTGCAAGTTCATGCCTTTAAAATTGGTAATTCTGTCCAGCATCATACAGTCTCCATGATCATGTTATGGTGCAAGGTCAATCTATTGTGGTCCGTACGTTGAACTGGCTTCATTACAACTCTTTAAGAGCATGCAACTGAGCTAATGCAGACATAGCCGAGACAGCTTAAACCAATTAATGCCCTCCATCCCCACTTTTAAGGCCCCAGCAGCCAGTGATTTGAACCCCATCAGCCAAGAAAAATGGCCCAACTAAAACAGAGAGCTACTCGCAGCGGGGTTAGGCCAGATAGAACCAGCTGCAGACATTGCTCTAAGCTCCTCTGAACATCCCTAAGCCCTTTAAATCAGCAGGTGCTTCAAAATATGTATCTGGAGTGGACAAGAGTGGAGTCCAAAGTGCAGTGTGTTTTGTGTTGAGGCAGAACAAGGACGCATGCCACTTGCTTGGTATTAGTGGGCATTTGATGATTAGTTGTTGGATTTCAACTCCTATAGGTTCTAGGGGATGAACTACACATAATATGGATTGTCCTACAGCAAACAGTGAACAGGGAGTACCACCTTAGGGCCCGATTCATGGAATCTTTTGCACAGTTCAAAGTGTACTGCTGAAAAGTGGCTTTGCACTGCCAGCACAAACCCTGATTCATGGAACTGTGCAAAGTGTATTTTTGCAGTGCATAGTCAGTGCAAAGTTCATTTTGTGCTGCAAAAATTACTTTGCACTGCAAAAATACACAGTTCCATGAATCAGGGTTTGTGCCGGCAGTGCAAAGCCACTTTTCAGCAGTACAAAGCCACTTTGAACCGTGCAAAAAAATCCATTAATCGGGCCTTTAGTTGGTTCTGGTTCAAATCAGGAAGTTTTGCGGGCCAAGGGTATGGGTGTTGTGCTCCCAGCTGTCCTGGGGGGCCTTTGCTGCTCGGTTGCTGTTCGTTCTGCAGGCCATGCGGGGCAAAGCCCACGGGGCAAGAGTGCGGGTGTTGTGCTCCCGCGTGGTGTTACGAGCCCGCAGAGCGGAAGGAATTGCCTGTCCCTTGGGATCTGCAGTGTATTCGCAGTGGTGCAGTACTTGTCTGGCAAGGTGGGGAGTTGTGATGGGGGAGTCAAACTGAAGTGCTAATAACTGCCTGGATTCGTCAACTAACCTGGCATGGCAGCCTCATTCATATCGGCTCACATAGAGAGTGCCACCCCCTCACCCTCACCACGATGTTTCCTGGTGTTCACTGAATCGAGGTGGAAAATACTTACAGTTAAACGTAAATTGCCGGTGATGTCTCTTGCATCAGATGCCGTCTCTGAGGCGCCAAGGCACAGTCCCGTAGTTCCACCAGGGTCACGGGGGAGGGGTGTCTCTTGCATCAGATGCCGTCTCTGAGGCGCCAAGGCACAGTCCCGCAGTCCCACCAGGGTCGCTGGGGAAGGATGTCTCTTGCATCAGATGCCGTCTCTGACGGCGCCATGGCACAGTCCCGTAGTCCTACCAGGGTCACAGGGGCAAGGGTGTCTCTTGCATCAGATGCCGTCTCTGAGGCGCCAAGGCACAGTCCCGCAGTCCCACCAGGGTCGCTGGGGAAGGATGTCTCTTGCATCAGATGCAGTCTCTGACGGCGCAAAGGCACAGTCCTGCAGTCCCACCAGGCTCATAAGGGAAGCCTATAAACTCATCAAAGAGATCAATGGTTTTCTTGGGAACAATCCTGGGAGAAATTTGGATGCTAATGGGAGTGAAACTACCAAATATAATACAGAAGGCAACCACCTTAAAAGCAATGGCATTAGCAGCACTAATCGCAACAGCAGAGCAATTACATGCAGACAGTGCAGGGGGTGGAGGGCTGGACCACTATGCTTTTAGCCCTGACATCACCTTCGTGGATCCCTCTAGTTGAGGGGGCTTTGTTCAGGCCAGGCAAACCGAGGGGCCCTCGAGCCAACTTCCTTCACTTTTACCCCCGCAACTGTGAAGAACTTCACAGCTAATAAGAAGCCAGGCAGTGCCAGATGCCAGTGAAAAGATGCCAGTGAATTGTAATGAGAAACACAATATCGCCAACGCGATTGCTCCATGTCTAGCCCAGGTACAGTTAAGACACTACAAGCCAGCATGCAGCACCCAGTCTCTCAATTACAAGGCTGCAGAGGGGAGGGTTGCTGTTTACGGCAGCGCCAAGCCCCCCACTACCATCTGCATCACCAGGAGCCCTTTAGGATTACAATGATGAGGTGCGTGCCATGTGTGATGCAAATGAGCACCAGTTGGATGCTTATTCTCCCTGCTTGCCAGCCCTGGTCGCAATGTCCACTACCCCCAATCCGGACCAAGTGGACAAGGGCCCATTAAAGGGATGTAAATGCAATCTCGTTGTAAATGAATTCGCTTCCCTAAAGAAGCCGCTCCTGCTCATTCTCGAAGAACGTAGTGAAGGAGGAGGAATTATGGGGGAGTCTCAACCAAAAAAGGAGGGCAATTCAAGGGTCCCCCAGATACCAGCGGAGACAACCGACAGTGGTCGTATGACCCGCTTTAACTCAACCCACATTATTGTCGATAGTATTGGTTTTACCAATGCCCGGCCTGTAAAGAGGCCCCTGTTACCAGTTGACCGGGCATCTGCACTCAAAACTCAAGCCTAGACCATAAACGTGTTTGCTTACCCCAGCAGGTAGCATGTGGGCAAGCCGACCAGGGGTCGAGTCCCACTCTTTTTGGATGAGAGGATGTGTGGAGGGGCAGGCTATGTTGCTCCCAAGCTGACTCACCATGTTACCAGCCACAGGGTCCTGAGATTGCAGCATGGGTATGGTGTGGAGTATGAAAAAATCAGAGGGGCCCGGAGGGGGAGGACGATATTTCTGCAAAGAGTTCCTAAAGTTGCCCCAGACCACTGAGAAACCAGGGAATCACTAATCAACAAGTGCAGCCATTGGTTTCCAGTGCTCTGTGGCTGGCGATCGCTAATTCGTGAAGATATCATTAGTCTCACAAGGTTACAACACAATGTCAAGGCTTCACAAAACTAGTCATCAAAGTACAACCCTGTTGTCTAGATGTTTTCTTCTGGGAAGGGTTTAGTAGCAGTTACTCAGTCTGGTCACTCCTTTAGGCTGCTCTGTTTTCACCTTGGGTCTCAATAATTCATCCAGGTTTCAAGCTTCATGGTTTTCTCTACAGGCTGCTCCACAGCCTTGCAACAATGACTTGTAGGCTTCTGCTTCTCCCAGCCCTTGTGTTACCCAGGGTTTACAGTACATTCCTCCCAGTCTTTGGGTTTGTCAGGATTCACAACGGGTCTCTCCCAGACTTTGGGTTTGTCAGGATTCACAACGGGTCTCTCCCAGACTTTGGGTTTGTCAGGATTCACAACGGGTCTCTCCCAGACTTTGGGTTTGTCAGGATTCACAACGGGTCTCTCCCAAACTTTGGGTTTGTCAGGATTCACAACGGGTCTCTCCCAGACCTTGGAGTTTTCCTTCAGCATGCATAGTGGTAATGGGTGTCTCCCCCCACATAGGGACCTAGTCAGGCAGCCAATGTTGTCACCTCCTTCCTGCCATGGCTCAGGTCTTTCTCCCTTTTACCTGTGGATCACTGGTGGACAGCCTCAGCCATTCAATTCCCCCAGTGATTGGGAGATGTTTTTTTCAAGCATCCAGGCCAGACTCTCTGTCCAGGGCTTCCTGGGCAGCTTCCAGCCTGGCCTCTGAGTTTCTTCCAGATTATCCCATCCTTCCTTTAGGCAGTACTCCTTTCCTGGTTCCTTACTCCGGGGGGTTCTCCTTGTGTCAAGGGAGTACAAGTCGACATGTCAGCCTCCTCTGACCTTCTCTCATTCGCTGAACTTTCCCAGTCCCTTTTATATTCCCATGACTTCCAATGTTGTTCCTGCTAGGTTATTCCTCATTTTTGTTTGAAATCTCAAATCTGAGGGGTTCGTTAGTTGTATTACCGGTGGAGCTTTTGTTTTGGGTTATTACCTGATACATTTTATGATTGTTAAATGAGGGACGGAGAGGTTTTAAAAGTGTTTCTGGTGCCACCTTGGAATCCCTTTCTGCATGCTGGGTGGTTCCTCCACTCTACCAAGGATGAGGCAGCAGTGGGAGTGTATGAGAACAGAGTATGCAGGCCTTCTCTGGCGCGCTCTTTGTTAGGTAAGGTTCATACAATGTTTCTCCATCACACCCAAACACAACTGGTTTGCAGAATCTATGCTTTTCTCAATGACATGGCTGTTGTGCTCGGGCTGTGGGCGCCCATTGCAAGGCTTTTTGGTACTTGTAGTTCTGCAGGTCAATGTCCCACAGTGTGACCCCTGATGTTGTGTTACTGCGCCTCTGGGGCGCAAGCGAGCGGGCGGGATCCCTCATTAATGCCCTGGGTACACATTGGGTAGGGGCCAGACCAGGCCAACCCAGCCCTTGGTGACCCGCTTCTCACACATAAAAGGATGGGGATTTCAGACGGCTCACCACATTTGTTAAAGTGCCCCCGGTGGCAACTGGGAGAATGCCATCCTATATGCTTTTGTTAAATTGCAGCGTATCTCATTAGGGGGCCTCATTAAAGTTCCACTAATCAGAAAAAGGCACAGCTCATTTAATCAAGAACACAAGGCTGTCTGTCCAGCTTTAGTTTGTGGCCAAGGTATGATCTAGATCACTATGGGGTCTGAGTAAAGCTGGTTAAAGGCAGGAGCCGGGGCAGTTAATTAAGCTGCCCAGAACTGTAGGATTAGGAGGGAGAGAAGGGGTCATTGGGGGGCTTCTGTTATTCAGTGTCAATCTTCACTTCGGATCATCCCACTCTGTGCTGTTAGTGGGATTTTCATCATAATACATTGTTCACTCTCAGGCTATTTATGAGAGTCTGAGGTAATGGAAGGAGTTCACTGTTTCCAGGACTCTGCTGCTAGTGCTGGATGTTGGCCCCTTGCCTTCCTGGCTCATTTATCAGATCATAATTTTCTTAGACTTAGTTTAAACTTCTCAGTTCTACCCACCTCCTTCTCCCATCCCCAGGTGTACCAAGCCATCGAAGATTTGCCTGGCTGTCTGAGATGGATGGGGTAATGTTAGGTGGTGGGCACAGGAGTGTGTGTGTGTGTGTGTTCTGATAAATCAGTAATATTCCCACAGAAAATGCGGGCCATTAGATGGATCAGATGCAGCAGCAGGAGAGCACGTTGTGGCATTTCGCGTAGAGGCTGGAGGAAAGAGGGAGCTGGGACTACTGTACAGCAGATTATAGTTGTCGGTCCGGAGAGGGTCCTTTTCCCTCTAAATCTGAAGGGCAGAGGTTGTGCAGCGGGAAGCGTAAAGGAAGAAGGCTTTCCCCCATGTGAACCGAATTGCAGAGACTGCGCAGCAGGAAGCGTGCAGGACACTGTGGCTGGGGCCTGGTGTGTACCCAAGGGTCTCTGGAGCAAGCCGAGCTAACTACTCAACTGGTGAGAACGAAGGCAACTTCAGCAAGAAAGTGTGTCCGTTCGGAGAAGCCACAGTAGTGGAAGTAATATTCCCACAGAAAACCTGACATGGGACCCTTCTCAAGTGGCCAGGGAAGGGCAGACGCTTCCTGATCCGACCCTGGTGGTGGTGTTCTGCCGAAGGATCACATGGTGAGGGGGGAACAGATCAGAGAACCTGGGAAACTCCCTTGTTAAATTTTCCCAGAAATCCCACACTTCTAATGGCTTATCGCAGAGTGGAAGAAATAAGATTTTTTTTTTGTTGGGGACTTCAAGTCCCATAATTCCCTGTACAGGGACGAGGAAGAGGGCTCAAGAGCAATGTTGCAGGAGTGTTCAGCTTGTTAAGGCAAATGACCCACACCTGAGGGAAGCAGAGAGGCTTAAAAGGCACCCTCAGATGTGGGCCATTAGATGGATCAGATGCAGCAGCAGGAGAGCACGTTGTGGCATTTCACGTAGAGGTTGAAGGAAAGAGAGGGAGCTGGGACTACTGTACAGCAGATTCTAGTTGTCGGTCCGGAGAGGGTCCTTTTCCCTCTAAATCTGAAGTGCAGAGGTTGCGCAGCGGGAAGCGTAAAGGAAGAAGGCTTTCCCCCATGTGAACCGAATTGCAGAGACTGCGCAGCAGGAAGCGTGCAGGACACTGTGGCTGGGGCCTGGTGTGCACCCAAGGGTCTCTGGAGCAAGCCGAGATAAGTACTCAACTGGCAAGAACGAAGGCAACTTCAGCGAGGAAGTGTGTCCGTTTGGAAGAAGCCACAGCAGTGGAAGTCCTGCAGCACAGCACGGTAAAGGGTCGAAGACTGAAGCCGATGAGTGTTACCCAGCATTCTAATCCCTTGCGCGGACAAATGCATGCAACAGTAGCAAAGGAGAATCACTTGCATGCCAGTGAAAATTGCTGTTAATCCGACCGATGATTGTCGGGCAAAGAATGCAATAATAGCAGCTCTCAAGCATAAGTGAAACTGCCGGAATGGTACTAATTGAATATTAAACTAAAGACAACAGCTGAAATACTAATTGGGTGCCTACAAGTGATTCTAAAGTGAAGGCTAATTGAAGAAAAAGCCGGCAAAAACATTGCAGCACTGAACCTGAGTCATTGAAATTTAATAATTGTGAGTTCCGCAGAAAAAAATAAGCATTGCCCAAAGCCAAGAGTGGTGCAAGCACTGTCCAAAGCCAAAAGACACTAACAACTAGGCATATAGCTAATGTCTAATATAAGACTAATGGGGAAGATCCCAAAATCCATTCCTAATGCGGAGTGGATACCTACCTTGGTTTTGGGAAAGACAAATAGTTACTATAGAGAAAGGTAGGAGAACGGTTTTGGTCAACAGTTATACCCTATTAAGACGAACTACATGCGTATTTCACAAAAATATATTTATTTTAATAATTTCTTCATAAAATGTCTCATTAAATCGAGAAAAAAATACATATTCATTACATTCATCATCACACTCTAGGAATAGAGTTGATTCTAATAAAGACAAAGCACATACATATAATCATTCTTAAAAACAGATAAGCAGCAAATGTATATCTCTCATTGGTAAATAGATCGGCCTATAGGGCAAATCCTATTAGGACACGGTTTTAGATCATTTACAATCTCTAGATAATTATGAATAGTCTAGATGCATAGTATTAATTCTAGACTATAGACTCGACATGTTTCAGTCCTCTTGATGGTGGTGGGACTTTCTTCAGGAGTAATCAATAGTGATTTTTAGAGTAAATGCATTGCTGTTATAAAAGTCTTCTTTTAATGTAGCTTCACTCAGTATTAAGAAGGGTAACTGTTGACAAAAAACCAAAGGAACAAGAATCAGCACTTGTGCTCGTATTCTTTAAACACTATGAATGTGTGTGGGCAAATTTCAGCGGTAAACCAAATTTGCCTGAATTCCCATGTGTAGTAGAGCCCTCTAAGGAAGGAGAAATGCCCACAATAGTTGGACAGTTTTCTAGTAAGAAGACAATTTCTTCTATGGGTTCCTATGAAAAAATTCATAAAAATAGAAGGATCAATGGAAACGGCCAGGTTATCCATATCAGTGCTCTGGAAATGCTTGATCATAGGTTCACAATATATGACCCCATATAGAGTGGCAATTCTTTTTAAAAAAAATACTTTTACTAAACAGGTTTTCTTGTTGACACTGCTAAATTGTTTGGAGACGTATTGTTTCTTTTTGGGGCTAGAATTTCTTACCTTTGTATGATGAGTCCGGTGAATCTGGGTCTCTTTAGTTCAGTTAGTTCAGGTATCAATTCCCGTAGTTACAGGTGTTACTAGTGTAAATCTGTCAGTGAACAAATCATACATAGACTATGGTCAAAGACCGTTTTTTAATGACAGTTTTTTTAAAAAACTGTTCAGAATTTTAAATAGTCCGGATGTATATATAATTCTACGTCTCTATGGTTGTTTTGAACGTTTTTTGTATATTATTGTCATCTCTCTTTGGCAGTAGTCTGTGGCTTTTAAAAACATCTATCCGGCTTTTAGGCAAAGGCTCCCGCTTACCTATGGTTCCAGCACGGTCTCTATTAAGTACTCGCGGCGATATAGTTTTGCTCAGTTGGTCTTGTTTCCCATCCTGAGCTTTCTGTTAGTGGGGCTCCATTAGTGTGACTGATTTCGAATCAATGCCGGAAGACGCCGGTTATGCGTCGTGTACGGGCGCCATCATGGGAGGTTCTAGTTATCAGAATTCTGGTCCTTTATTAGTGTTTGTCGTTGTTTGCCCGAACTAACCATTTGATTAGTGTAGCGTAGATCTTTTGGGTGGAAAAACAGATTTTGCATCTCAACTCGGGTGTATTCAGTTTTTAGACTGTGAATGTTCACACTTAAGCTATTTATTAAGCACCTGAGCGGTTCCTGCCATTTTTATATTCTTAGTTCTGCAGACTTCAAATGTTCTCTCATAGTTAGGTATCTCACGGGGCATAGAACTCAGATTTTTAACCATTCTATAGATTCATTTAGCCCTTCTTTATCACTTTTTGTCATAAAGATTAACCTTTGTTCTTTTTTAAATAATATTTTACTCTTAATGTTGTGGTTATTGCCCTGTACTGTTAGGAGTACTGTCCATTTAAAACTTTCAAAATGATGATTGTTTTCAGTGAAATGTTTAACTAATGGAGCTGTTAGAACCTTGTTTTTTAAGCAACTCTTGTGTTCAAGCATTCTAACTTTTACCTTTCTGTTAGTTTTTCCTATGTAGTCTTTATTACATGGGCATGTGATCATATAGATCACGTATTCTGAGTTGCAGTTTGTCATCTGTTTTTGTTGCCACGGTTTCGAAAGGCCTATGTTAACTTCTTTAGTTTTTTCTGTAAGTTTACATACTGCACAGTGCCCACATGGATAGTGTCCATTTATTGGTGCAAGGCCCCAGGAGCAGGTCAGGCTGTTAGTAGTTGGTATTTTTTCTCTTAGTTTGCTACTGCTTTTCCGATTTCCGATGGTAATGGATTTTTTATAAGGAAACATTGGTATCTGTACTCCTGAATTTGAATCTTGGAAAATTTTCCAGTGTTTTTTTACAATTTGGCTAATTCTCAGACTAAGGTTAGTAAATGTGTTAACACATACTAATTGATCTCTTTGAGGCTGTTTGGTTTTCTCTTCTAGAAGTGCATCTCGATTATTATTGGCTGCCCTTTTTGCTGATTTTTTAATCAGTTTTTTTGGGTAGCCCCTTTGTTTTAATTTGGATGTTAAAATCTTCGCCTCTTCTTCAAATGCTGTTATGCGACTGCTGTTTCTCTTAAGGTGCAAAAATTGACCATAGGGTAAATTGTTTCTTAAATGTTTACCATGATGACTTTCGTAATGTAGGAGAGAATTTTTTTCAGTTGTTTTATGAAATGGTTTCACTAGTAGCTTACCATTCTCATGAAAAATAGTTGGATCTAAGAAATCAATTGATAGTTTTTGAATATTCATAGTGAATTGGAGATGTCGATTACAATTACTAAGCCAATTTTTTTTTATTTTTTTTTATTGAATATAGTTGAATGAACAACTTTTTCAATCTTTAAACAAATTCATTTAGAATTACATACAAAATTCAACGTTAACATTAAAAGAGAAACAACAAAACATTTGGATAAAAAAAAATGAAGTACAGTAATTAGTCCAAATAGGTAAAACATAGTATCTAAAACAATTCGGACTTAATATTAAAATTTGAAACAATATAAAATCAATTCAAAAGTGGACAGAGCTTTGAAAGCAATTCAAAAGGGAGAATCTTTGAAAAATAGAAGAAAAGGAAAGGGCCTAAACCAATAACGCACTTAAATAAATCAATATGTTCTTTGATTGGGGACATCAAACATATCATAATATTCCACAGATTCATTTTAACATTTGTATATATGTAGGTTTCATCATCATTTAACATAAAATTCTTTTATCAGTTTGTAATGGGCCCTTTGCAGATTTAGTTGCCTAAAACTTACATGCAGTTGTCATATTTATAGCTCTAAATGTTGATCGACACGCCCTTGAGTTTCGACATAATGACCTCCAAAAAATTATGGGTGGCAATGCGAAGGCTCATTGAATTGGTAGACAAAAGTAGCGACCAACAAGTTTCAGGGCTTAGTTCACCAAGATAGGATAGATGAGGTTCAAAAAATGTTGTTCTTAGATTAGTTAATTTTACAAAGGTAGCGGGCGCCCCTCTCTCGCAAGAACAGACATGATAACCTGTTCAGTGGTTATTAACCACTTGAGAGTTCGCAGGCACTGCTTTTACTCACTGTGCCTTTCACAGATGGGAAATATCCATTTGCATATCAGTCTTTGTCCTGCCCAGGGGCAGTCCAGCACCGAAATACAATGGCAACTCCAATCTGAACGAGAGTACCACCAGCAACCCCATACACGTGTTTCACCCTTGTTGGGGATCATCAGTGAGGTGAAGCTGATGCCTCTCTAAGCACAGTGAGAGGGAGACCACGTCTGGTTGCCCCCAGGAGACCTAGGGTTACCAATCCCAGGTTCCTTAAAAAATAATTTTACAAAGGTAGCGGGCGCCCCTCTCTCGCAAGAACAGACATGATAACCTGTTCAGTGGTTATTAACCACTTGAGAGTTCGCAGCCACTGCTTTTACTCACTGTGCCTTTCACAGATGGGAAATATCCATTTGCATATCAGTCTTTGTCCTGCCCAGGGGCAGTCCAGCACCGAAATACAATTGCAACTCCAATCTGAACGAGAGTACCACCAGCAACCCCATACACGTGTTTCACCCTTGTTGGGGATCATCAGTGAGGTGAAGCTGATGCCTCTCTAAGCACAGTGAGAGGGAGACCACGTCTGGTTGCCCCCAGGAGACCTAGGGTTACCAATCCCAGGTTCCTTAAAAAATAATTTTACAAAGGTAGCGGGCGCCCCTCTCTCGCAAGAACAGACATGATAACCTGTTCAGTGGTTATTAACCACTTGAGAGTTCGCAGCCACTGCTTTTACTCACTGTGCCTTTCACAGATGGGAAATATCCATTTGCATATCAGTCTTTGTCCTGCCCAGGGGCAGTCCAGCACCGAAATACAATGGCAACTCCAATCTGAACGAGAGTACCACCAGCAACCCCATACACGTGTTTCACCCTTGTTGGGGATCATCAGTGAGGTGAAGCTGATGCCTCTCTAAGCACAGTGAGAGGGAGACCACGTCTGGTTGCCCCCAGGAGACCTAGGGTTACCAATCCCAGGTTCCTTAAAAAATAATTTTACAAAGGTAGCGGGCGCCCCTCTCTCGCAAGAACAGACATGATAACCTGTTCAGTGGTTATTAACCACTTGAGAGTTCGCAGCCACTGCTTTTACTCACTGTGCCTTTCACAGATGGGAAATATCCATTTGCATATCAGTCTTTGTCCTGCCCAGGGGCAGTCCAGCACCGAAATACAATGGCAACTCCAATCTGAACGAGAGTACCACCAGCAACCCCATACACGTGTTTCACCCTTGTTGGGGATCATCAGTGAGGTGAAGCTGATGCCTCTCTAAGCACAGTGAGAGGGAGACCACGTCTGGTTGCCCCCAGGAGACCTAGGGTTACCAATCCCAGGTTCCTTAAAAAATAATTTTACAAAGGTAGCGGGCGCCCCTCTCTCGCAAGAACAGACATGATAACCTGTTCAGTGGTTATTAACCACTTGAGAGTTCGCAGCCACTGCTTTTACTCACTGTGCCTTTCACAGATGGGAAATATCCATTTGCATATCAGTCTTTGTCCTGCCCAGGGGCAGTCCAGCACCGAAATACAATGGCAACTCCAATCTGAACGAGAGTATCACCAGCAACCCCATACACGTGTTTCACCCTTGTTGGGGATCATCAGTGAGGTGAAGCTGATGCCTCTCTAAGCACAGTGAGAGGGAGACCACGTCTGGTTGCCCCCAGGAGACCTAGGGTTACCAATCCCAGGTTCCTTAAAAAATAATTTTACAAAGGTAGCGGGCGCCCCTCTCTCGCAAGAACAGACATGATAACCTGTTCAGTGGTTATTAACCACTTGCGAGAGAGGGGCGCCCGCTACCTTTGTAAAACTATTTTTTAAGGAACCTGGGATTGGTAACCCTAGGTCTCCTGGGGGCAACCAGACGTGGTCTCCCTCTCACTGTGCTTAGAGAGGCATCAGCTTCACCTCACTGATGATCCCCAACAAGGGTGAAACACGTGTATGGGGTTGCTGGTGGTACTCTCGTTCAGATTGGAGTTGCCATTGTATTTCGGTGCTGGACTGCCCCTGGGCAGGACAAAGACTGATATGCAAATGGATATTTCCCATCTGTGAAAGGCACATTGAGTAAAAGCAGTGGCTGCGAACTCTCAAGTGGTTAATAACCACTGAACAGGTTATCATGTCTGTTCTTGCGAGAGAGGGGCGCCCGCTACCTTTGTAAAACTATTTTTTAAGGAACCTGGGATTGGTAACCCTAGGTCTCCTGGGGGCAACCA
This sequence comes from Ambystoma mexicanum, assembly GCF_040938575.1. NCBI lineage: Eukaryota > Metazoa > Chordata > Amphibia > Caudata > Ambystomatidae > Ambystoma > Ambystoma mexicanum. The sequence continues at coordinate 719,013,550 of NC_090938.1, read as the reverse complement.
GACGTGGTCTCCCTCTCACTGTGCTTAGAGAGGCATCAGCTTCACCTCACTGATGATCCCCAACAAGGGTGAAACACGTGTATGGGGTTGCTGGTGGTACTCTCGTTCAGATTGGAGTTGCCATTGTATTTCGGTGCTGGACTGCCCCTGGGCAGGACAAAGACTGATATGCAAATGGATATTTCCCATCTGTGAAAGGCACAGTGAGTAAAAGCAGTGGCTGCGAACTCTCAAGTGGTTAATAACCACTGAACAGGTTATCATGTCTGTTCTTGCGAGAGAGGGGCGTCTGCTACCTTTGTAAAACTATTTTTTAAGGAACCTGGGATTGGTAACCCTAGGTCTCCTGGGGGCAACCAGACGTGGTCTCCCTCTCACTGTGCTTAGAGAGGCATCAGCTTCACCTCACTGATGATCCCCAACAAGGGTGAAACACGTGTATGGGGTTGCTGGTGGTACTCTCGTTCAGATTGGAGTTGCCATTGTATTTCGGTGCTGGACTGCCCCTGGGCAGGACAAAGACTGATATGCAAATGGATATTTCCCATCTGTGAAAGGCACAGTGAGTAAAAGCAGTGGCTGCGAACTCTCAAGTGGTTAATAACCACTGAACAGGTTATCATGTCTGTTCTTGCGAGAGAGGGGCGCCCGCTACCTTTGTAAAACTATTTTTTAAGGAACCTGGGATTGGTAACCCTAGGTCTCCTGGGGGCAACCAGACGTGGTCTCCCTCTCACTGTGCTTAGAGAGGCATCAGCTTCACCTCACTGATGATCCCCAACAAGGGTGAAACACGTGTATGGGGTTGCTGGTGGTACTCTCGTTCAGATTGGAGTTGCCATTGTATTTCGGTGCTGGACTGCCCCTGGGCAGGACAAAGACTGATATGCAAATGGATATTTCCCATCTGTGAAAGGCACAGTGAGTAAAAGCAGTGGCTGCGAACTCTCAAGTGGTTAATAACCACTGAACAGGTTATCATGTCTGTTCTTGCGAGAGAGGGGGCGCCCGCTACCTTTGTAAAACTATTTTTTAAGGAACCTGGGATTGGTAACCCTAGGTCTCCTGGGGGCAACCAGACGTGGTCTCCCTCTCACTGTGCTTAGAGAGGCATCAGCTTCACCTCACTGATGATCCCCAACAAGGGTGAAACACGTGTATGGGGTTGCTGGTGGTACTCTCGTTCAGATTGGAGTTGCCATTGTATTTCGGTGCTGGACTGCCCCTGGGCAGGACAAAGACTGATATGCAAATGGATATTTCCCATCTGTGAAAGGCACAGTGAGTAAAAGCAGTGGCTGCGAACTCTCAAGTGGTTAATAACCACTGAACAGGTTATCATGTCTGTTCTTGCGAGAGAGGGGCGCCCGCTACCTTTGTAAAACTATTTTTTAAGGAACCTGGGATTGGTAACCCTAGGTCTCCTGGGGGCAACCAGACGTGGTCTCCCTCTCACTGTGCTTAGAGAGGCATCAGCTTCACCTCACTGATGATCCCCAACAAGGGTGAAACACGTGTATGGGGTTGCTGGTGGTACTCTCGTTCAGATTGGAGTTGCCATTGTATTTCGGTGCTGGACTGCCCCTGGGCAGGACAAAGACTGATATGCAAATGGATATTTCCCATCTGTGAAAGGCACAGTGAGTAAAAGCAGTGGCTGCGAACACTCAAGTGGTTAATAACCACTGAACAGGTTATCATGTCTGTTCTTGCGAGAGAGGGGCGCCCGCTACCTTTGTAAAACTATTTTTTAAGGAACCTGGGATTGGTAACCCTAGGTCTCCTGGGGGCAACCAGACGTGGTCTCCCTCTCACTGTGCTTAGAGAGGCATCAGCTTCACCTCACTGATGATCCCCAACAAGGGTGAAACACGTGTATGGGGTTGCTGGTGGTACTCTCGTTCAGATTGGAGTTGCCATTGTATTTCGGTGCTGGACTGCCCCTGGGCAGGACAAAGACTGATATGCAAATGGATATTTCCCATCTGTGAAAGGCACAGTGAGTAAAAGCAGTGGCTGCGAACTCTCAAGTGGTTAATAACCACTGAACAGGTTATCATGTCTGTTCTTGCGAGAGAGGGGCGCCCGCTACCTTTGTAAAACTACTTAGATTAGTTAATGCTGGACAAGCAGATACAACATGCTGGAGTGTTTCTTTAACTCCCTCAACCTCACAAAAGGTACAACAGTTTTTATTAGCCGGTAACAACTTTCTTCTAACCAAAGCATCTCTGGTTGGAAAGAGATTAAATCGCAGCCGTAAGATAGTTGACCTTAACTGCAGAGAGGGAGCTTGTTTTAGATATGGGGCCAGCGTTCCTCGAGTTTTGTGTTCATAGGCTAGCATTTTGAAGTCTTTATATGATAAACACCCCATTCATGTATCAATCCAGTCAGATCTGTACAATTCTTCTTTTGCCTTTTTTGGTTGACCAATAAGCATTTCTAGGGATAAATCAATTCTTGCCAAGATGTTGAAAATCTGAGCCATCCATGTTTTTACAAAGTGATGGTCCGAGGTTAACATATAATGAGATAGAGATGCCAATATAGTGTTGGAATTATCACAGATGAGACATTTCCGAAACAAGGCACATAATTTCCTATGGTATTCAGCACTCAATGGTGTCAAACCTAATTCAAATCTTAACCAAGGACCTGGAACACAATTAGGAAGTTGTAATACAGCTCGCCAGTATTTTGCCTCTGATTTATGCAAGCTTTCTGAACAAACGATTTTTTTTGTTTCAAGGCCATATAATATAGTTGGGACTACTTTCTGTTTCCAATATGTTATGGCCGGGCTAATCGTAAATTTTCCAAATTCGTGCAGAATAATTTTAGTTTGTGAGATAGCAGACTTGACCTTATGGTCCAACATGATTGAGTGCGAATCGACAGGTGAGGAACCGTCAAACAAGATTCTCAGGTATAAATATGTTGGAACAACTTCAACAATTCTGTTATCGATTCTCCACTCAAAAGGTCTTCTTTTGGTGGACCTTGGGGCATAAACAACCACTTGCGTCTTATTTAGGTTGATTATCAACTCATTCAATGTTAAATATTCATGAAGAGCAGCCAGAAGTTTTTGTAGGCCTATGGGCGTCTTGGATACCAACACTAAGTCATCGGCGTACCACAGGGTTTTGATAGGGGTACCATTCATTTTTGGCGAATCTGAGATCACATCAGAAAAAATGCATTTAACGTCTTGTATAAAGAAATTAAAAATAGCCGAGGCCAACACACAGCCTTGTTTCAACCCCCGAAAAGTTGGAATTGCACTTGACAGAAGGCCTGACAGTCAGACGGATCATGATGGAGGTCGATGAGTGTAAGGCATGTATAATGTCACATATGGTTTTAGGACAATTAGCTAGATGTAGTTTGTTCATCAGTCTGGTTCTAGATACAGAATCAAAGGCTGTGTGAAGGTCAACAAATGCAAAATACATTGACTGTTTAGAGGACTGTGCTTGGGCTTTCAAAGCATTAAGGGTTAGTAAATTGACAGATGTACTCAAACCGGCTACAAAGCCCGTTTGGCAAGGATCTCGCTGTTGATAGGTCTCAGTCCAACGCGAAAAATCCCGTAAGACAAGGCGAGCAAAAATCTTCCCGGGAGCATCGAGAAGGGCAATGGGACGATAGCTCCCCGGGGATTCCCTATCGCCCTTTTTAAAAATAGGAACCAGTATAGAACCTTGCCATGATGTTGGAATTTTTTTGCAACAGATAATATGATGAAATAAGTTGTTCAAAATCAATGCCCATTCCGTGGGGTTCTGCTTAAACATAAAATTGCTTAGCCCATCCGGCCCTGCAGCACAAGAGGAAGAAGACTTTTTAATTAAACCCTCAACTATAGTGGGTGAGCACTCCAAATCCCAGTGATTCGGTGTAGTAGATATATACTTAAAATCTGCATACATCGGGTCAGAGTGCAAATTCAGGAAGTGCTCAAGCCACTGAGATTCAGGGACTCCACATAATTGTAGGTTCAGTTGAGATGGAGAAACCGCACTATTAAGTAAGGACCATATTTGGGCTGAATTTTTGTTATTTGCAGCCGCCAGAAAGGCTTCACCATCCTGCTGATATAAAGTAGCCCTTCTAAAGCGGCACCAGTTTCTATACTGACATTTAATTCTCTGTTGTGTCACATGTCGAGTACCCAAAGGCATTTTTCGTGTAGCTCTTATGGCTTTTCTGTAGTCACGTTTTGCTTGTTGCATAGTTTGGTCAAAATGATGTTTGTGTACGCGAATATCATATGATTTGTCAGCAAACATTGTACCAAAGCTTGGAAGGATATCTGTATAGAAATCCTTTTTAGTGATGAGCAATCCTTGAGTAGCAAGCTCAAGATCATAGAGGGATGCAGGGGTCCATTTAAAGTGGGTTCTCGCAGTTTTGACGGTTAAGACATGTTTTGACCATCGTTGAGACGATGTTGTAGAATCAAGAAGGCCCTCCCATTCAAAAGTTATCATGTGGTGATCACTGATGGTCTGAGTTATAACTTTCAATTGAGTAGCCTTATGAAAAAGACTACCAGATACGAATACATAGTCAATAATTGACTGGGATTTTCCTCTTTCCCAAGTTGCACTGGCCGGAATATCGCCTGAGATAGCACCATTGGCCAAATATAGATTATGATCTTTCACAAACTTTAACCATCTTCTGGTCTCACGCTTCTGACTAGGTGTTTTCGGGCTAATACAATTAAGATTTAGATCCCCAACCATCAATATGTCACTCACAGAGTTGTCAAAAGCTATTAATTCCAGCATTGCAGTCAGATCCTTATAAAAGGTGTTCTCAGTCAGTCCCAACGGATTACGGTATAGATTTATTAAGGCCAAAGATAGCACAGAGCTTTTGATTTTAACTAATTGGATGAAGTTGTTGGGAGAGGCCCATTGAGTGATCCTTAATCCTTTGCTCATTTTTACCGCCACTAAAAGGCCAGATGTTGGTCTCCCTCTGGAGGCCGTAGAAGCTGGGAGCAGAATAACATCGTGATCATCCCATGTGGGAGTAATCACCATCCAAGTTTCCTGCAAGGCCACAATATCATATTTATTAATGTTGGATGAACCTGCCCATTGCAAATGGGAGTGGCCTCTCGTGTTCCATGAAAGTAAACTATATTTTACCTGAGGTTGTTCGATTAATGGTTATGTTTCGAAGTTACTGGAAGTAAATTTGTTTGGAATTTGTGCTGGACCACAATAGGAACAGAGACATTCAGAGGAGTTTTGCGACACAATTGGAGAGGGCATAGGTGGTTCAGACTCTTTCGCTTCTTCGATCAACCGCTCCGGATTTTGGGCAATAAGGAAGCCCATTTTAAAGAGTGCCATTTTTTCCTTCCAGATCGAATTTAGAACTAGCCCAGATTTGATCCAGAGACGTACAATTGCGAGATTTTGGTTACAAACAAATTCGACCTGATCAATATCATTTGACGCAATATCCTGGAGATTGCTTATGTCCCCAAAGATGTTTAGGACGCTAGCCCTGCATAGATCGTATTGTTCATGGGGCGCATCTCTACATTTTAAGATTAAAGAGTGACAATTTGCAAATGTATTGCCATTCGTCTGCTTACGTTTTTTCACACCTTGTTTTCTGGGTGTGGGGGCGGAAGCAATGTCCTCATTTCTTTTGGTGGAGCCAACCTCAGCTGCAAAACTTACTTTTTTCCAACCACCCAAGTGTTCACTTGGAGGATTTTGCACAATATTCATGGGGTTAGAATTAGTATGTATAAGGTGAGTAAGTGTTTGCAAATTCAAATTGGAACCATTTGCAATATTAGCAGAGGGGCATAATGCTGGACGTTCATTCAAATATGCCTCTACAGCCACCTTTATAGCTGACATCTGTTCTTGTAATTCAAACTGACTAGTAGATTGCCTCCCCGTTGGACATCCTACAATAATAGATTGACCATGTTTAGTATTCAAGGCAATATTCATCGGAATTTGTGAAGGATGAGAAGAGGCGGGTTAGACGGCAAATTCCTATTATCTGATTCATTAATTAAATCAATAATTTCTGACAGAGGAGCATGTTCAGTTGGAGCGTGGGGTGTCATTGGATTCACAACGGGTACTGAGCCCACACCAATGGAGACAGTGGATTTAGAGATGGAAGGTACTGGGATATTGTTTGGGACATCAAACACGCAAACTGGTGATGCGGTTTGCAAGACCACCTGACGTTGACTATTCATCACATCCTTCTTTTTAGGTCTAATTTTGGATTTTGCCTTTGTTAAGCGAGCGCTGCGGACTTTGGCTATTTTCTGCAAGTCAACAAGTGAAACAAAAGGCTGTCTGGTAATACCCGTATTTGTTTTTGCTATTTGCTTTGGACTCCTGTCGAGATTGATCCAAGAGTCATTTATAGACGCACAGTCAGGGGCAGGAGATGTTACAGGGCGAATGATATTTTCAAAATAGGGTAACGCCGAATTAGGGACGGCAGGCTTCTTAGGTTCTTGTGTAATAATCATAGGCTGATCAGGACCTACAGCCATGTCAACCTTGCTACTACACTTTGGGAGCGATTGGATAGTATCTGACAAGCTTGCGATTCCTTCAGCCAGCTGCTGTATTTGGAAAGCTTGAGATGATGTTTTTTGATCAAGAGATTCAAACAGTTTATACAAACTGGCTAGTGTAGTATTTACGGCTGCTAACGTGATCTCAATTAGAGCCAAATTTTCTGTTGGGTTTGCAGAAGTATTAATTGGTAGACAACGTCTGGGCGTGGGTAATAAAAAGGAATCATGTATAGAATTAATAGTTGAGCCCATGATGCCTTGATTTGCTGCCCCAGACGACAGGTCTTCATGGGATTTATTTATTTTTTCATCATTAACGTGTAAGGATATGTTAGACACATCAGAGAAATCCGGTAAATCATGCCCTTGGCTAGACACCTCAAAAACTGTGGCTAACGGACACACCATTGGCAGAACATTTCTTACTTCTTGACATATCGACTTAGATTGCATGTTTGCTAATATGGTATTATCTGAGACGATAGGCAAACAATTAATAGGCTCAAGTCCTACAGGCATTCTTGATACAGTACTTACGGCGTTAGCCTTGGGCGTTGTCAATGTGAGCAAGGGCGGCACATTAGAGATTTCCTCAGATATACATTCTTTACGTTTCGCACAGAAAGTGCGGATATCTCTGTTTTCAAGTGGTGTTCGAAGAATGGGAGTCAGGATAATAGACTTTTTGGAAATACAGGCTAATTTCCTTTGTTTTGGAGTTGTTAAGTCAGTATTTCCTGAAATGCTTATGCCGTTACCTGTATCCGGCATGTTTGTCTTTAGAGTATACGGACAAAAAAGCATGAATCAATGGTGTATTCTTTGTAATGAGTGCGTATAATATGGCTAACCATGCAATCCCCACAAGGTTTTGTGACTTGTTAGTCTCAACTTATTCGCACTCAAAGACCATAAAGTGCAACACACAAATAGCCTTTCCTACTCCCTACTCGCAACGCCGCGGCGAAGCGGCAAAGCGGGACTTAACCGGGACTTACTCCGGTGCGCGCGCGCAGTGCGCGCGCTGTTGCGGTTTTATAGCGCCGCCCACAAAAGTGCAAGCAAAGCCTAGAAAAGAAAAACACAGTAAATATAAAGTCCAAATATACTACTTTCAAACGTAGTATACTGCTGTTCAGAATCACCTTCTGGAGGCTGTAGTATAAATGTCCAAAATTTAAACGTTGATACAGCAAACACAAGGAGTCCAAGTGAGCAGCAACAGCATGTAGCGGCAAAGCGGGACTTAACCGGGACTTACTCCGGTGCGCGCGCGCAGTGCGCGCGCTGTTGCGGTTTTATAGCGCCGCCCACAAAAGTGCAAGCAAAGCCTTCTGGAGGCTGTAGTATAAATGTCTAAAAGTTAAACGTTGATGCAGTGAACACAAGGAGTCCAAGTGAGCAGCAACAGCATGTAGCGGCGAAGCGGGACTTAACCGGGACTTCCAAATTAGGAAGACTTCTGCTTTTTCTGCTGTGCCTGTCCATAACATTAAGACATCATCAATGTATCTCGCCCACGATAGTATGTTGGGCGAGAACGGGCTCTGTGTGTAAATACATTTTTTCTCAAAATATTCAACAAATAAATTTGCTAAACTGGGTGCCATAGTGGCTCCCATGGCCGTTCCTTCGATTTGTTGAAAGAATGTACCTGAGAATTCAAAGTAGTTTTGTGTAAGAGCTACTTCCATACACCACAGAATAAACGAGCTAGGAACTGGATCGTTGTCTAGTATGGTGAGTCTACGAACCCACTCCCATTGAAAAACAACTATTAAATAAAGGCCTAGGATATGTTATCTCTAATAAACATGACCCTTTTGTATTTCGCACTGACTTCTTTAAATTCATGAGAAAAATTAGACTCAAAGAATTTTTCGTGAACTTACCCAAAAATTCTAATTTGAGTATGACTAATCATTCTGGACTCAAGAATCCTTCTACTTTTTGTCCTCCAACCTATGCTCTTTCGCCCGAGTCAATCTTGTTTGAGAAAAGAGTTTTAACAGAAGTCAGTAAACTTGAAAAACTAGAAATACCAATGTACCAAAATCTAACCACATTAGAAAAAGAAGCTAAGGAGTCTCTAGCATCGAATGAAGATATCATAATCAAAAGAGCGGATAAAGGGGGAGCTATAGTTATGCTCAATAAAAAGACTACATAGAAGAATGCCAGAGACAACTTGATAACACAGAATACTATACTAAACTATTAACTGATCCAACTAATGAACTAAGAAGTTTAATTGACTTGAAAACAACTAAAGCTCATGAGAGATGCTGGATCAGCAAACAAGAATGGCTTTTTCTCAATAACCCTGAACCAACTATCCCAAAATTCTATTGTCTACCGAAAATACATAAGTCCTTAGTAAAACCACCAGGTAGACCAATAGTTTCAGGGATTAACTCAATTCTTGAGCCCCTGTCTAAATTCGCTGACCATTATTTAAAAGGCTATGTGGTCAATATGAAATCCTTTTTAAAAGACACAAAAGAAGTGATAAAGAAGTATGAAAACTTACCTTACGACCCAGAGAGCGCCTATCTAATAGGCTTAGATATAGTCTCCTTATATACAAATATTCCCCAACAGGCGACTCTGGAAACCATCGAAGAAATACTGCTCACCAGACTAGACAACGATCCAGTTCCTAGCTCGTTTATTCTGTGGTGTATGGAAGTAGCTCTTACACAAAACTACTTTGAATTCTCAGGTACATTCTTTCAACAAATCGAAGGAACGGCCATGGGAGCCACTATGGCACCCAGTTTAGCAAATTTATTTGTTGAATATTTTGAGAAAAAATGTATTTACACACAGAACCCATTCTCACCCAACATACTATCGTGGGCGAGATACATTGATGATGTTTTAATGTTATGGACAGGCAAAGCAGAAAAAGCACAAGACTTCCTAATTTGGCTTAATAATTGTAGTCGACATCTCCAATTCACTATGAATATTCAAAAACTATCAATTGATTTCTTAGATCTAACTATTTTTCATGAGAATGGTAAGCTACTAGTGAAACCATTTCATAAAACAACTGAAAAAAATTCTCTCCTACATTACGAAAGTCTTCATGTTAAACATTTAAGAGACAATTTACCCTATGGTCAATTTTTGCGCCTCAAGAGAAACCGCAGTCGCATAACAGCATTTGAAGAAGAGGCGAAGATTTTAACATCCAAATTAAAACAAAGGGGCTACCCAAAAAACTGATTAAAAAATCAGCAAAAAGGGCAGCCAATAATAATCGAGATGCACTTCTAGAAGAGAAAACCAAACAGCCTCAAAGAGATCAATTAGTATGTGTTAACACATTTACTAACCTTAGTCTGAGAATTAGCCAAATTGTAAAAAAAACACTGCAACATTTTCCAAGATTCAAATTCAGGAGTACCGATACCAATGTTTTCTTATAAAAAATCCATTACCATCGGAAATCGGGTAAGCAGTAGCAAACTCAGAGAAAAAATACCAACTACTAACAGCCTGACCCGCTCCTGGGACCTTGCACCAATAAATGGACACTATCCATGTGGGCACTGTGCAGTATGTAAACTTACAGAAAAATCTAAAAATGTTAACATAGGCCTTTCCAAACTGTGGCAACAAAAACAGATGACAAACTGCAACTACGTGATCTATATAATCACATGCCCATGTAATAAAGACTACATAGGAAAAACTAACAGAAAGGTAAAAGTTAGAATGCTTGAACACAAGAGTTGCTTAAAAAACAAGGTTCTAACAGCTCCATTAGTTAAACATTTCACTGAAAACAATCATCATTTTGAAAGTTTGAAATGGACAGTACTCCTGACAGTACAGGGCAATAACCACAACATTAAGAGTAAAATATTATTCGAAAAAGAACAAAGGTTAATCTTTATGACAAAAAGTGATAAAGAAGGGCTAAATGAATCTATAGAATGGTTAAAAATCTGAGTTCTATGCCCCGTGAGAGACCCAACTATGAGAGAACATTTGAAGTCTGCAGAACTAAGAATACAAAAATGGCAGTAACCGCTCAGGTGCTTAATAAATAGCTTAAGTGTGAACATTCACAGTCTAAAAACTGAATACACCCGAGTTGAGATGCAAAATCTGTTTTTCCACCCAAAAGATCTACGCTACACTAATCAAATGGTTAGTTCGGGCAAGCAACGACAAACACTAATAAAGGACCAGAATTCTGATAACTAGAACCTCTCAAGATGGCGCCCGTACACGACGCATAGTCGGCGTCTTCCGGCGTTGATTCGGAAATCAGTCACACTAATGGAGCCCCACTAACAGAAAGCTCAGGACGGGAAACAAGACCAACCGAGTGAAACTATATCGCCACGAGTACTTAAAAGAGACAGCACTGGAACCATAGGTAAGCGGGAGCCTTTGCCTAAACGCCGGATAGATATTTTTAAAAGCCACAGACTACTGCCAAAGAGAGATGACAATAATATACAAAAAACGTTCACAACAACCATAGAGACGTAGAATTATATATACATCCGGACTATTTAAAATTCTGAGCAGTTTTTTTAAAAAAACTGTCATTAAAAAACGGTCTTTGACCATAGTCTATGTATGACTTGTTCACTGACAGATTTACACTAGTAACACCTGTAACTACGGCAATTGATACCTGAACTAACTGAACAAAAGAGACCCAGATTTACCGGACTCATCATACGGAGGTAAGAAATTCTAGCCCCAAAAAGAAACAATACGTCTCCAAACAATTTAGCAGTGTCAACAAGGAAACCTGTTTAGTAAAAGTCTTTTTTTTTAAAGAATTGCCACTCTATATATATGACTAATGGGGTCATATATTGTGAACCTGTGATCAAGCATTTCCAGAGCACTGATATGGATAACCTGGCCGTTTCCATTGATCCTTCTATTTTTATGAGTTTTTTCATAGGAACCCATAGAAGAAACTGTCTTCTTACTAGAAAACTGTCCAACTATTGTGGGCGTTTCTCCTTCCTTAGAGGGCTCTACTACACATGGGAATTCAGGTAAATTTGGTTTACCGCTGAAATTTGCCCACACACATTCATAGTGTTTAAAGAATATGAGCACAAGTGCTCTTGTTCCTTTTGCTTCTTGTTCCTTTTGCTTCTTGTTCCTTGTGCTTCTTGTTCCTTTGGTTTTTTGTCAACAGTTACCCTTCTTAATACTGAGTGAAGCCTCATTAAAAGAAGACTTTTATAACAGCAATGCATTTACTCTAAAAATCACTATTGATTACTCCTGAAGAAAGTCCCACCACCATCAAGAGGACTGAAACATGTCGAGTCTATAGTCTAGAATGAATACTAGACTATTCATAATTATCTAGAGATTGTAAATGATCTAAAACCGTGTCCTAATAGGATTTGTCCTATAGGCCGAACTATTTACCAATGAAAGATATACATTTGCTGCTTATTTGTTTTTTAAGAACTATTGTATGTATGTGCTTTGTCTTTATTAGAATCAACTCTATTCCTAGAGTGTGATGATGAATGTAATGAATATGTATTTTTTTCTCCATTTTATGAGACATTTTATGCTGAAATTATTAAAATAAATATATTTTTGTGAAATACGCATGTGGTTCGTCTTAATAGGGTATAACTGTTGACCAAAACCGTTCTCCTACCTTTCTCTATAGTAACTATATAGCTAATGTCAACAGGAAGAGATGGGGCTAGTGCAATGTCTTAAAAGGGTGAAGCTTGTTGATTGTGATTTTTCCATAAAAGTAAAGCTGGCATAAAAACTCACATTGCCAAAGCCAAAAGGAGGAAAGGTAGAATCACATCCTTAAGGGTATTTTGGTTATTGGTGTTGCAGAAGGACAAGAGTGGCAAACAAGCTGCCCTTCTGGAAGGTGAATGTTCAGATAAAGAGTGTCTTGCTTACATGAAAGTTTTGAGGAGCACTTATATGAATCTGGTCCTTTCTGAAAAGTTGTTGAAAAGCATAAAACTGCAAACAGCCGAAGCTGTTGTTAACTTGTGGTTGTTGGTAGATGTGGAACTTCAGAAGCACGACTGTGAAAAACTCTCGGGCAGGCGAGTAGACCCTTGTGGTGAATCCTTTTAGAAGTGGGCCTGGGATGAGAGAAAACCAGGTACAAGTGGAAGTGCTGTGAAGGTGTCCTGACAAAGATACAAACTGTGATTTATGCTGTTAAAGGTAGTGCTGAGAGATGCTGGTGTTAAAAAGCTGTGTTTCTTTGAATCTTTTAAGTTGTAGCAGATCATATCATTGATGCTATTTGATGGACTGAAAATAACCATTCAAGGAAGAACAGTGATATTGCTTTTGTTGAACATTGGATTAATAGAACTTTCTTTTGACCAGATGAAAGTGCAAAGAACTACGTTGGAACTTTGTTATAAACCCAGATTTCCTTGTGACTTTTTGTTGAACTTTGGAACTGAGTCCAACTTAAAACCTGAGGAAGCAGAGTTCACCCAGGTTATAAAGAGGGACTGTGAATACTTAATAAATGCAATCATCATTGTTGTGAATTGCCATATATGTTCTTATGTGTTATATGTACAAGTGTGAGGGACAGAATCCTTTTGTTAGAGTGTTTCCTTTAGTTTACTACAGGCAGGGAAATCCTTGTCAGGGTAGGGATAGTGAGGCGTTTATTGAAACCTATGATTTAATAAAATGACATTTATTGAGACATCATCTACAAATTGTCCGTCTCACATTTCTGAAGAAAGCAAAATAAAACGCTGTTTTCAGCCTACTTCCATTCATATTGCCCTAGCGGAAACGTCCAATTCAACTTGGGCACAAAGCGTTGTCTTAATTTCCCAGGACATGTTTGGGGGTTTTCCGTCCAGTAGGTTTTAAAATATTTTATGGGGAAGGTGGTGCCCACTTCTCCCAAAAATATAGCGAGATCTGCCATGGTGCTTTGCAGCAGAGAGACTTTTCAGAAATGAAAAGTCCCCAATGTTATTGCTCAATGCAAGCGATTTCCGCACTAATACTGTGTGAATGTGAAAACAAAAGGGCACCAAAAAAAGCTATTTGGAGGAGGTAAAAGGATGACATTGCATCAAGCTGGATCTGGGGACGGGGGAGGAAGAGGACATCATGTGAAGTTGGGGAGTTGGGGTGGTCTGGGGAGCCAGTTTCAGTTGAGACGTTTTGGCATTATCGGGGGAATCCCGTGGGATTACTGTGGCTACAACGGAAGACGCGAACGGTATGAAACTGCATCACACGAAACAAAGAGTGATGGGGGTAACGGGAGAGGGCTATGTAGGGAAAAAGCAACCCAGGGAGTGGGGGGACCATGGAAAGATAAGGGGGGGGGGTACTTTGTTGAGTGCATGTGAGCGCAGGGAAGAGTATTTGATTTTCAAGCATTATTGCGGCAATACTGGGGGAATACCACAGGCATGGGTAGTTCAATGCTGACGCATGTGTAGTCCTTTGACATTATCGGGGTAATATTGGGGGAATCCTGCAGGAATTTGAAGAGTTTAAAAACAAAAAAGAAATGTTGCACCTACAGTGATCACATCTACTAGGCAGGGGGTAACGTGTCTCTGTGCCAGTGCCCATGGCCAAATGTCATTACTAGTGGGCCTCAAAGAAAACTATTGGTTCAACATGTACAGTGGCCATGGCCAAAGGTCAGGGCTAGTGGGCCTCGAGGAAACCTATTGGTGCACATGTACATGGGCCATGGCCGAAGGCCATGGCTAGTGGGCCCCCAAGAAACCTATTGGTGAACATGTACAGTGTCAATGGCCAAAGGCCATGGCTAGTAGGCCCCTTTAAAAACCTGTTGGTGCAACATGGCTAGTGGGCCCCAAAGGAAACTAGTGGTGCAACATGTACATTGGCCACAGCTAGAGGGCCCCAAAGAAACTATAGTAATAGTAATAATAGTAATAATTAGGCTTTTATATAGCGCTACAAACCCTCAGGTATCCGAGCGCTGCTTATTATTACCCATAGTATATCAAAACCCTTGAAATTCAGTGAAAAAAACCTTTGTTAAGCGAGGGTTAAAATGATCAGATTTAACATAACAGAATCCCTCAAATTCAGCAGTCACATTTGGAGCAAGTCCACCTTAACTATGCACCCCCTGTTGTGCAGCATATGACCACAATAACATCACTGGTGACATCAATAATTACATGACATCACTGATGTGATGTAATGGGCCCCAAAGAAACCTATTGTTGCAAGGTACAGTGGCCACTGCTGTAACCAGTGGCCATGGCCAGTGCGCAACAGGGGGTGCATAGTTATGGTGGACTTGCTCAAAATGCGATTGCTGAATTTCAGGGGTGTTGTTGCATTAGATCTGCTGACCTGAAGGACCATGGGTACAGTACATATCACGCTAGGGATAATATTACAAAAACGCCCTGTCAGTGTCTCTTTTGGAATTTCAAAAACAACTCATGCAATACTCTGCACTTGCCACTAGATGTCGGCCTATGGAAAGCATGTGAATCTAAGCCGATACAAGCATCAGAAAGACAGTTACACTTATGTAATTGTCATACTCTTGTAGCAAACCTAGGGCCCTCTTTTCTTGTTTATACGTAGGTCTTAAAGGCACTCAAAGGATTACATTGCTTTTTCATATAGTCTGTCAGCGGTGTGTGTGCTTATTTAGAGCAGTTCTTGTGAATCTGCTCAATGTTGGCTGAATCTCGGGTCTAACAGCAAAATATGGGACTTTGTATCTCTGAGGCGGCGCACATAGTTTACCTGTAAAGCCTGCACATGTGTATGCCATGCAAATCCAGCATGAATGACACACATAACCTTGTACCCCAGATCTCATTTTTGGGGATGGTGCACATATATGTAGAGTACCCCAGCATAGGGGATGTCCTGTCTATTAATTGAGATGTTCATTTGTTCTCTTTGATTTGATGATCCATTAATTTGAGCCTATACAATTCAATCTACAAAAAAAAAAAAGGGCAACCATATTATATCATACCACTACAGGTACATGTTTAGGTCCTATAGACCGGCCTCAGGTGTTTTAAAGAAACCCATGTACATCACTGAGATGTTTTTTGGATACATCCCAACTTTCAATAATTCTCAATTTGGTCATAGCCATGTTTGTAATTCAGTAATGTCAGACTATAGAACGCCCCCTTCATGTAGCTCAAGCACATCGTGTGCACCCCATTCTCGTGTGAATGTGCTCATTGCATCTCCTGCCACAAGTAACGATGTCTGCATTAATGTTCCTCGTCATGTCAAACGCCTTCCCTCTTTCTCTTTCCGTCATTTCACCGTACGCACTCATGAAATGAAACCTTCCTGTGGCAATTTCAATGTCTGAGCTGCTACACTAGAGCGGGCAAGCTCGATTCCGGATAGGCTAAAGGGGTGTGCCGTGGTATTCTCTGCTATCTTTAAGTCAATATCCTGATAGCTTGTAAAATGAAGTCCCCATATTGTATAAAAAAAGCCAAACAGTTTATCGTGCAGAATCGTTAGAGGAAGTAGCTTGCAAGAATTTTCCACATGTTGATTTATTGAATACTTGTCCTGGAATTCTGTATGTAACTCATTCCCAGTTCTGGATGTCATCTCCGGTATGCAGGTGGCCAATGAGATGTGATTACTGATGTCGTATAAAATCTAGGACGGATGCACTGATGTTGCAGGAAATGCATTTGCCTAGAATGGGTTGGAGCACAATTCCAAAGTGCACATAAGCAAAGTATTAGAGGACTGCCTTTCCTCATTCACAAGAAACTTACATTTATATTTTTAAGGCAATGCACTTCATAACATGTGTAACTAGAATGGACATATTCTAACAGTAGGCAATACAGTATAAAGATGTGTTCCTTCCACCGCTTCACTGATCCTAAAATGGGTTCATTTTGTCTATAATATTCCTCAGCAGAGAACAAGGCGTCCATAATGAGAACACTTGGCGTCCATCCCGGGAGAACATGGATTACCATTGCACGGGAGCCGGTTCTCCATCAAAGAGAAAGCATGGCGTCCTGATCAAACCGATTTTCCAAGACACTTCACGTGTTCTCTCTTCAGGGGAACCAGACTTTCCATTTCATAGAGATTTTGGGGGGGGGGCATGAATAGAAGATGACAGTAATTGAGAGATGGAAGTCTGCTGAGCAGAGTGAAAGAAGCTGGAGATGACAAATTCAGCCTCTTCTAACTATATTCATCTATCTTGGTGTATACGATTAGTAAAAATGATTAATATTGCCGTTCTTTCCTATTTGAGATGATTAATGCTGATATGTGAAATAAAAAAAAAACAATAAAGAGCCGATAAATAAATATTCTTTTGATTGATAAGCCGTCACATGGTTTCATCCTTTTCATACAGTATGGAAAGCTATAAGCAGCAACAGGGACATGTTTTGTAGAGGGTTAAAAGAAGCAAAGTTAAGCAATGTCTGAAATGACCGACACCTTTCTGAGCCTGATACAGTGAGTATTGTTATTACATAACCCTCTTAATGTTGCATAAGTTACATTTGAGTTGTGATGTCATTTCTACATGGGAAATTCTCTTTTCTACCCCATTTTTGTCAGTCTTGACTTGTGAAGCCACCAGAGATGGGTTTGGGTAGAATTCTGTCTTGGACGGTTAAACCTCTTTAACATTTCAGCTGAACTCTTTTCTAAAGACCGGGCGCTTATTATCTTTGGTAAAAGGCACTGGGTGACACCACCCAGTAAGCCAGATGCTCACAGGCTGCTCTTATTAAAAAGCTGTGATATATGTTGTGCTAATTGGTATTCTGCTCCTATCCTTTCTTTGTTAGCGGAACGTTGCGAAGTAAAAATAGTGTCCAATATTTTAGATTAGTCCTGCAAAAGATATTTAATCAAGAAAATAAGCAAATCCAAAAATGGAGGCAAACAGCTTCCTTAGCGGTATGGGCTCATAGCCAATGCATTTGGGAGTAAAACTCCATCTTCAGGGCTGAGCAACAATGTATATGCATTAATGAGGCAAATCCAGACAAAAGTGCATTTACATAAATATGATCCAACAGTTTCAACAAAATTCGAAGGCCAAATACATTACAAATTGGTTCATATAGTGTATGGAAAAAGGAGAAAAAAGAGAGTAAAATCGAGAGAGAGAGAGAGAGAAAGAGAGAGAAAGAGAGAGAGAGAGAGAGGGACTGTCGTGGTGAGTTAATCAATTACTAAGTATGGGATACACTGTACCTTAGTAAACAGACCTTTGTGTCTGTGAACGTAACAGAGTGCTTTATTAGCATTTCAAAAGAGCAAATAGGTGTGCGATCAAGGCACATCTAAGGCAGTTACCTTTTAGATGCAATGCGCGATCCTGGAAGGCTGTTGCAGTAAGATCTGTGAAAGATCCACGCAAGAGTATAAGAAAATGTGTGTGATTGCCACGCTGGCAGAACCGGCGGCCATAAGCATGTTACTCACCTTCAATTGCGGGCGTGTAGCTCGCAGTGGTGGCGTGCGCGGGATCGCACTGCCGATTGTGTATATGCCCGTTGCCCTGATGACAGTGGGCGCTGCAGCGTCACGCACCGGGAGTCGTCGTGACGTCATCGTTGCCTCGTGTCAACGAAGAAGAACTATTGGCATGGAGCCAGATTTCTGACCTGAAAATAGCTGAAGGCCTGGCTTGCAAGTTATATAATTGAAGCCTGAGCGTGAAGGGCGAGCAGTGTTTTGCAAAAGCCTGAAGCGGGAGAAACGGATCAAAGCCACGCCCCCAACAGGTTATGAGACAAGCCTGCAGCGGTGAACCACGAGCGTGAAGGGCGAGCAGTATTTTGCAAACGCAGGTGCTCTGCATAAGCAGGAGGCCTGCACAAAAATCTCCTCTAATCCCTCTTTGCGCTGTGTGCCGGCTGGTGAACCGGATCTGTAATCTTAAGGATCCCTAACCAGCTTTACTCGGCCTTACATGGCTCCATCTATCATGTCAGGGAGTGAGACGCCTGGATTTGCCTGGACTGCCTGGATCTTGTTGAAGCACTTAAGCAGCAAAGGTAATTTGGCCTGAAGCTGGGGCTGACTGTGTGCGTCTTGTTTGATTTAAGTAGTACCATTCAAGCCCTGCTAAACTGCTACATTTCACAAACCACAAGGAGAAAAACAACCCCAAAGCGAGTTCCTATATTTTCTATGGTAGATCTTGACTTGTAGAGTGGGTGCAGTTTAGTATTTGCTCCCTCCCGTTTGTATGGATGTTGGTGGCCCAGCTAGCTGCCCCGTCTTTAACCTAACGTGTGGAGCAGGGGGGAGGAGTCGGACTCTGGAAGCCTCCTAAATCGGGCATGCCCTTCTCACAAGGGTGACATTTTTGCTTCTGTTGTCTTCACTGTCTTAACTAATTCCTACATCCTTACGATGGTCAAAAATAAGACGGATGACCCAAATCTAGTTGGTGCTTCCTAACGTAAAATATCTAGAATGCTCAAATTGATAAAAGATGTAAACCAATTGATCAGTGAAATGAAGGGCCTCTTATCTGATATTGATGGTGATGGGGGGAAGGGCTCCACAGCTACTACGACGGCCGATAGCGGATTTGCAAGGCAAGCCACCAGAGACCAACTGTGCAGTCCCTGGATTTTCAGATCTGTTCTCTTTTTGTGATGCAGCGAAAGCCATAGTTCCTGCCCCTGCTAAATTCTGCCTCGGTCCCCACATTTCTAAAAGACATCTGGGGGCCCTTTGAAGTAGCTCACAAATCAGGCCAATCGGAAGCCGTAATTATTTGTTTGAGTCATCTAACACTGGGCTGCACAGGGGGCTTGATGAGCTCCAATATGATTAAAATACATCAGCAATCGAACCCTGGAAAGTCTTTGAACTCTTTGACAACTTTGGCTGATCAATCGGAGTCTCCACAACCCCAAAATCCCCTAACATCACCTTCTAACATGTCTCACCTCCCTGCACTCTGTTATCACGGGAGCATTGTGCATTGACGTAAGTAATGGGAGTCATGGGGGCCCGGTGGTTACTGCAATGACTAAGCCTACCTCTGTATTATCTGCATTGCCCCTCAGCAATCGTTATCAACCCCTCAGTGTGTCCTCTCCAACGGCCGATGGTGTCTCTCCCCTCCCAACCTACGCAGCCTACACAGAATTCACGTCAATGGAAGTTGGCCCAACAGAAAAGAAGGCCCAATCGGGTTGGGAAGTCACCAGAGTCAGGTGCTCGTAAATCATATAGTGAAATTGGGCCCCAAACTCGTGACCCCGAACTGACCCCTAAAGATTGCCCTACTAGTTGTCCATCTGTCAAGTCAGTAGAACAAATGTTAATTGATATTTAAACGTCAATCATATCAAGAATGGTCAAGTGGGAGGGGGAAATGGGGAAACTGGTGGAAGAAATCAAATCTGTCAAGGCCAAGGTGGCTTTCCTGACCCCCGGATCTAATATTATGGTACCCACCGGCAAGCAGTACTCTGAAGGTGGTATTGGGAGTAAAGGTGTTTTTTTACCGGTCCACAGGCCAGAACTACACAGGCTATCGAGTAAGTCGTGTATTCCGGGTATGAGTTCTACAAAACCCAGCCCTGTTGCACGTTCTGTATCTGTAGCCGTGGGGGAGGTGAACTGCAGTCGGAGGGCATTCCGCCCCAACAACCGGGCAACTCCTCTGACCGGCTCTAACGCCTTTCCACTATTTGGTGAAGCACACGCCTCCGTCAGACAGGTGCACCTGAGTGGCGTAGGTGGGCGAGTTAATAGACCTTCTATAGTGATGACTAATGTTCCTAAGCTTGCCCCCTGCTCGTTTGAAGATCAAGAATCACTAACTAACAAATGCATTTACTGGTTTCACCATGTTAAAGGATGTCTTTCAGTTATTAGGAATGATATCCAGTACTGTGTTGGGGGCTATCCCGGGCATGGCCCTGGATTATATACTGTTTTTTTTGTATCGTGGCACCTTGTAGAAGGACTTTGTGGCATCATACTTTACCAGAAACACTAACGTCTTGTTAAGGTCTACTGAGATCTTTTTTAGGGTACATCCTGCGCAAGAGCCATCCATTAATCGTTCAAACCAGTCCTTTCTACCTTGGAGCTCACAGGGAGTACCCCTGCAGGGAATGTCCCCTCCTATTACCAATAACACGGAATATGGCCCTGTACGTGTATATTTGGAAGAAGTAGATTGACTGGGAAGTAGAGTTGTCCTAATAAAGGGGCCCCCAGATGAAATTAAGATGCTATGCTGAAATATAGCACGACTTAAACGGCAGCTGGACAATCCCGATTGGTGTAAGTTTGTGAGGAACTTCCACATTATAATGCTACAGGGAACCTGGGCAGTAGAGCCGCTACGTCTCCAGGAATACAGACATTTGCCATCCCAGCAATTAAGGGCCACAAGGGTCACCCTAGCTGCGGTCTGTTGGTGTGGACTGACATCACTTTGGGATGGATGGTTGAATCTTGTTCCTCGGATTGTGCGGACTTGCAAGTCCTGTTATTTAAGAAAGATTTCAAAGTCCCACTGTGTTAGGGAGAATTCTCTTATAAGGCTAATTTCCCAAACCTAGTGAGTCCCCCAGCAGCTTTGCTGGATTTTTGGGGTTTGTTTTTTTCTCCTGCTAAGAGTGAGACTCTTTTCCTCCCACTCTTAGGCATGATTTGAGGTGTGTCTTGACTGTTTGTGTGCTTATGGGCTATGGGGTCTTTTACTCCATAGGGTATCATCTGTTTTTGTATATGTGTTACACAGCACCCTCAGTGCAGTAACACAGGGGTGTCATAGTGACCCCCAAACATAGAGTCCATACCCTGGGACTGACTACTGTCTCCCAGGGCATGTAAAGTCACCATTGGCTTTATTAGTCCTAAATTGTGAACAGAACCAGTACAAACCATCATATTGTGGAAGTACTGCAAGGGGGCACTTTCCAGTCCCCCCCTTGTCGAGTTTCTGGCTGGTGGCAGTGGTTATCACTCGAAATATTCCCCCGGAATATTTCCTATGGGATTTTCCCATTCATTTTTAAACGCACCACTTTTTGGTGCAATGTTAAAGATACCGCCGGTTTATTTATTCAATATTAAATCACCGGTTGGGTCTTTTTGCCAGAACTCGGTTCCAAAATGGCGTTTGTGTCCGTCTCTGTAACTCTGACCCAGGTCGAGCCCTTTGTTCCACTATTTTGGCGGACTCCTCCACAGAAGCCCTCCAAATGGTGCCACTCTGTCTGGGGTCCACAGGATGTGTGGGAGGGGGAATAGGCACCCTGGACTGTGTTGCCTCAGCAACTCAAGTCGCACTCTATTCTGATTGGCCCAGTGGTGACAGCTAGGCTGTTGAATGGGTGCTTTTCTGCATAAAAGCAGGGCTTTGGGGACTGGCACTTCAGAAGTCGCCACAGGACCTAAAGAATCCGAAGAGGGGAGAAGCTGAGCCATCTGCAACGACGACACCACCGGTGGAGTCCTGCTGAAACGACCTCACCACTTTCCCGACGACAAGAGAAGATCTTCTGCTGGAAGAGTCTTCTTCCTTTGAGCTGGTGGGACCAACCAGTTCGCCTTTCGATTTCCAGGACGTCTCTTGTTCGAATCACCCGTGCCAAGCACCCCGGCGGCTGGATAGCCAAGCTTCACCACTGTGACCGCGAATAAAAGGAACATACCTTTTAACCAACAAACTCTGCGGCTGGTTTCATCCCTGTGCAGTGCAACGACTTCCAGTCTTCTTCCTCAATGAGATCTTCTCTTCCCCTGGTCGAAGCCACGACCTGCACCCGCTACCAGGAACAACTGCCACCGCTGGAGCTTCCTCTCTTTACAAGGTACTGTGTTCCGCCTGGCCTCCCTTTCTACGGATTGCTAAAGGAGACCCTTAAATCCTTGGCTTTCCAACTGGGTTGGCCCCAAGTCTCCTAACTTTATCTTTTGTCTCGAATCAACCTCTTCTGAACATTTTGCAAAGACTTTTAGTGCCATTTAAACTTGTGTGATCTTGGAGACATTTTGCCTTGCTCCCTTTACAGTGGGCCTGGCCTATGAACTTTGACTCTACAGTAGACTCTGCATTCACTAACTTGCTGTGGTCTCTTAAAAGTGTTGGTAACTGTTTTATTTTCGTGACCTGCCTTTTTCTCTCCCTTTAGTTTAATTATTGGAGTGCCAAATGTTACGCGCTCACATCTGTTTTGTCAAATAGTGGTGTGTTAGCCTAGACTTGTCTAATAGTTACTAAGGGAGGTGCGTATACTTTGTTGATTGTGTTTTGAACTTGCTTTGCCATACAGTGCTAGTGTAATTTCCAAAGTGTGTGTTAAATAAATAATTATATACTTTTGATACCAAAGCTCTGGTCAGTGTTTGCTTGTTCTACTGTGTTTGTAGCCCTATTGTGTATGCTCTATATACTGCCCTACTCACCTTGAGAGAAGTCTGACTGCTCCGCCACAGCTACCAGGTAAATCTGGGTGGTGCAGACTGTTACCAATTGGGTTTACTGCTTATTCCTGTAGTCTTAATCTTTTTGCAGTTTTCCCTAAGGGAACTGCACAGGATTCTGCCTTACACACTGTACCTTTATAACCTCTACAACAGACCCTCTTCACCCGTCGGTCTATCCACATTGAACTCTCTGGAGATGCCCATTAGCAATAGGCCATCATCAGTGCTCTCTAGGAGCAGCATTCTTGCTGCTGGAGATTTTAATCTCCAATTTGAACCAGTGCTGTTGAACATGTGGGAGGACCAGGATCATGCCTGGGATATTCTGTGTTTGGTAGCCACTAGCCCCAAAAGATGCCACAAACTAGCTTTTGGCCTCTTGCTGTTTGCTTGCCAATCTAAACATGAGGGCCGGCAATGGACAGTTTAGCAAAGACCAACCGGCTAAATTTACCTTCAGGGGGCCAAATGGGAACTCCCTCATTGACTATATCTTTATTACAGGTTTGGATTGGTCAAAGATCACTGATTTCGAAGTGATCGAGAGATGGGAGAGTGACCATTTTCCATTAACTGTGTAAATAAGGGCATCTGAGGCAAAACTGGGCTCCCTTAGTAATAATGTACATTCTCATCCCGTGATGATTAGCGGCCATGCCCGGAAATCCATCAGATGGGCTGAGTCGGTATTAAAGAGGCCTGACCTTAAGCCAGGGCTTTACAATTCCATACTGGCAAATCTAGAAGGTATTTGTAATGGAAGAATTAACGGCCTTGGCTGAATGATTGTATATCCAATAAGCTCATTCCCCATATCTCAGTGATCACAGTTAAAATGAGTGAGAAAAACGCCTAATCTAGACCTAAATCTTGGAGCAAGCTACGACCATTAAATAATGATAATACCGTCCAAGTAGAGCCTTATCAAACAAAAAAGGGCCTATACTAAAAACCTATTGCCAATCCTTACCGCTATGTTACAAAATAGTGTGGGATAATGTTCACAAGAAAAGAAAGAACTGTTCCCAAAATAATAGGTCAGGATGTTATGGCCAGGGTCTCCTTTCCCCACGTTTTTAGCACGGGACAAGGTGGGACTCTTGAGCACAGCACACTCCTGGGCTTCTCGGGCACGAGGTTACAGTTCCTCTTCTCAGTATCAGGACCTTCTGTGTGCAAGTCTCTTTCATGCAAAGTCTCTTGCTTCAGAGGGCCTGATATGCCATTAATGTTATGTTATTTGGCATTGTTATAGCGCTCTAATTATCATTGGTATGACCTCAAAGCGCTGGTCGGATGAACGCCCTCGGGGACCGTAGTCCAGGTCAGTTGAAAGAGTAGGGTGTTGAAGGGTGCTTGGGTGCACCAGTTAAGTTTGCAGCTGATGTAATTGCCTGATGGTAGCTGCATCCTAGCATTAGGTGTGGTGGTGTTTGGTATCGGTACAATGTTTGCAGTTTGGCCGGTGGATACCAAGACTGGGTTCTGGCTGCGTTAGGCCTGTAGGACGCTTATGTGTGCAGCTAGGCCTTTTTTTGTCATGGGGTATAGCTGCGTTCTATTAGAATAATGAGGTGTTCATTGGGTAGTGTTCACATGTGAGCAGCTAGGCCGAATTGATTGAGGGGTGTAGCTGCACTCTAATTGTGTGATGGTGTAGAGTAGAGAGTAAGCATAGTGATATATGATATGATGGTTCATCCACACAGTGCCCACTCACAATGCGCTTCAAGCGCCCGAAGTCAAGGGAGGGAACGAGGGGAAATATAAAGACACTCAGGAATGTGAAGATTAGCCACTGCACTCGGCCTAGCGACACCCAGATAGTGCAAGTGCCAAGACAGAGACAGGAGGGAACAGTACAAGAGGACCAGAGGGGCTGGGGGCACAAGCGACATTGCGCGGGACCAGGGCAGTTGGGCAGACAGCAACAGTATGGAGGGAACAGAGGGCCAGGGGGCACACAGCAACAGCATGGGGACCAGAGGGGGCACAGGTTATGTATGGACATTCACATACTCTTTTTTTTGTGTGGAAGTTTTGGAAAGCAACAAGCTACTTGACGCATTAAAAGTATCAATAATAGCTCCTGAAGAAGGGAAGAAATGTCCCAAAAACGCGTAGCGCATGTGATTTTTGTAGAAGATGATTTATGAATTGTTGAAATATGAATTTTTGGCTTATTTTGTAAAACGACAGCAAATATAAATACATACACAAAAGAATGATAATCAGGCGTTACTGCTTTTTTGTGAACAATCGTAATTACTGATCTATAAATTGTAGAAGAAAGTGACTACAGAAAGAAATCGATTTAGATGGTCTAAAATATTGATTGGACTAATTTACAATTTGGTGTGCAGGGGACGGGAGTGTTCCACAATGTTGTGGACACCTGTTTAACTATTGACACAACCTAGTGTCAGGGTTGTTTTTCTCCCCTGCACCCTACTACTAATTTAATACATTTTATATTTTTGATTTAACGAAAGGTGTGCCACTGGTCCATAGGGATTAGCAGTACAAGAGCTCAATTTGGGCAGTAAGAGGAATACAGGTCAACCTGTTGAGCAGCACTTTGGTGACGACCTATAGCAGGAAGTGCTAATAGGCAATGTCTGAACGTTTATATTTAAAGAACTAGCATGGGGCTACAAATCTTTGTCAGAACGTTATTTAGGTATTTGACTAAAGAACAAAAAAAAACACTTGCAGTACAGAGAGCAGTTAAAAAATGTATTTGGCTGAGAAGACCGACTGATCAGTAAATTCTTCAGAACAGTGTGGGGAGCCAGGAGCAACTCGCAGGAAATCAAAGTCAGCCAACTTGAAATTGAAATCTATAGAACTCGCAAAGGATTAGATTGTTGATATGCTTCCCATATGCCCACCAAAATAATTATTAGTTTCGTCAGAATCAATATTCATTTTCTTATTTAATTTGTATTGTTCTTGGTGTGTCAACATGTTCTATATACACGTCTGCGAGGTACAAAACAGATCTAAAAATCACATGCAATTCCCCAGCCACCAGCTTCCCCCTCCCTTCCACTTATAGTATGTTCCCCTTCTTAAAGACTCCTTTTCTTGTGCCAGTGCAATCAATATTTATTTTCCTTTCCAACCGTCCATCGGATGGTCTCCACGTTCTTTAATGTAATGGGACCTGCCTTAATAACGTTGCTAAGAATGTCTCTACAGTATTACATTAAAAAAAGCTGTAATATCCCCAGCTGCCAGTTTTACCATACTTTACCCCCCCCCACCCCCGCCCACTACATATATAAGATTGTCCCTTGAATATTTTTTCAGCATCAGGCCAGTGTTATTTTGGCTGGGGTGTGAATCAGTAATTAATGCAACTGTAAGCCAAGCAGCCAGGTGAATACAGTCTGCGGTAACCCCAGAATCACAAACTAATGGTCCATGGGTATCTGTAAACCACAAATCTGCTTTATTCTAGTGAGTCTCTGTTCCAGAACACCTGAGCTCTAGGGCAGGACCACCACATGTGAGTCATAGTGCATAGTGCCCCACAATTCCTCCAACACAAAATGAATGTGACTATTTCATGTTATTAGGCTGTGTGTGTTGGAAATCCCGTCAGTGATAAGAGTTGGAATACACATTCCATCGGGGGAAACTATGGTTCTGTGCCCAGATGCAAATCCATCTATCGCCATCTATGCTCGCCCCAAGTACATTTTTTCCCATTTGCGCATCTATAAAAGTGCCTCTGTCCCATCTACTCTATCCAGCAGTTTGCATTGTGTTGACACCGGGCCTTCCATTCCATATCCCATTAGCAAACACAAGCCTCAACACAAAAGGGCGTCTGCCTCTTTGACTCGATTTTTAGCAATTCAATGACATAACTGGACATAATAATATCTTTTTCTTTCCTTTATTTCAAACTGCTGCATTTTGGATTCCTCAAACGCAAGTGGAATACCCGTTTTGTAAAGTTGTGACAATCTTTTAAGACCCTCCCCCATTCCTGTGGAGAAATCGGGGTAGCCCAAAATCGGAGCTATGACACCCAGACCAACACACTGCCTAGGTATGGCTCTACTCCAATAGTGAATCGAGGTGCGGGTCGAACACCATGATGTATCACTCCTTAAAACATCTTTTATGCTTAGACGTGGAATTTGGGTCAGAGGGATCGGGGCCCTTGCCCGTTCTGTCACAACACACTTTTCTACCCAATTCACTTGGCTCTAGTACATCATATGAGAGACATGTGATGCCATGACACATCTCTGTATATCCGGAAATCCCAGCCCTCCCAACCTCATGTCTCTCATTAGGCCTCTTTTTTTGGATTTGTCGCCTTTTCTTGGCCCATATAACAGAGAAGACTGTTTGCTGTAGGACATGTATAGCCGATTCAGGGATTTTGTGCTGTAAAGTCGGGCACATGTATAGGAGTCTGGGATCAGATTAATTTTGATAACTAGTATTCAACCCATCCATGATATTTCTTGCTTGTTCCAACCGCCAATATGATCATTAAAATTATCAAAGAAAATTATCCCAATATATATTCAGGGGAGACCAGGGTACTCTGACGCTCAGGCGTTCAAAACTCTCCTCTGCCCACTGCAATGGATAGTCTCCTAGAAGATTCATCATAATGTGTGGGAGAACAGATATAGTCATGCCTTTAGATTAAGAGTAATTAAAGGAAAGCCAGATACCAACTTAATTGCCCCCATTTCCTTCATGAGTGCCAGACGTGTTGAGGAAACCTCTGCCATACTCACAGAAATGTCATCTGCATATACGAATGTATGCAATCTCCAATTCTCCTACACCCCATTATGTTTCCAGTTACTCCAGTCATCCTAGCCAGTTTCTCCAGTCATCCTAGCCACTTGCACCAGTGACATGTAATAATTGAGATTTGAAAGTTCAAAATATAGGGCAGCAAATCTGTTTGGGCCCAGCAATTTATTCTTTTTAAGGGGGCGTATTGCTATGTTTAAATCATCCTCTCACAGAGGGCATTCTTATTCTTGCTGGTCTTTATCTGAGAGCTGAGGCATATTTGCTGAACCAATACAAATCTGTTGGATCTTGGCATCTAAATCATCTCTACCAATAGGAAAGTAAAAAAGTTCACTATGAGGTCAAAAAGGCTGGCATTTCCCTAAATGCAACAATGCTGCTTGGTCCTCAGAATGCAACGGGCTGGTCTATCTGCCAAATGGGCTTCTAACTTGGCTCTGGCTATTCTCATGTCTCTGAACACCTTCCATGATGCCTTTTGCTTGTGTTCCTTTATCTGAATTTCCTTTTTAAATTAACCCTACAGGACTCTTATATTTTCAGGGAGGCACCAGTTTGGATTACAAATGTACCCCCCAAATCACTGCTTTCATGCAATTCCATATGCATGCCTTTGCGATTTTCCCCACATGATTCTTTTTTTTAATTAAAAAGATATGTTCATTGCTGGGGAGATGTTATTCCATAGAACAGGATCATGCAATATCGGATTATGTAGCCTCCATCTTGAAATGGATAAAACCAAGGTTACCCGGGCATGATCTGACAAAATGCCCAGGCCAATATAAACTGATGGAATAAGTGATGAGGCACCAGCAGTAGATTCATTCTGTGAATTATTTATTTGTACATTTTACAAAACAGCAAAGAACAGTCAACAGTAAATTTTAAAATAATATAGTTACATGCAGATAAGAGAACACATATTTACAAACAAAGAATTAGTACAGATTTAGAAATTCATCCCAAATTTTAGCATACAAGTTAAGTTTCCCTTGTTTCTTATAAATCACTCTCTCCATGTTAGCAAGACAGTACATACATTCTGGAGCAACTCTTATGGACCACTCATCCATCTGAATGTGTACACTTCCACAGATCAATTACATTATAAACCCCTAACACTCCATCTAGGGCTACTGCATTATTTAATATCTGCTGCACAAAGGTGTTTGGTTGAGGGGTGGGTCCCATGGGGAATAGAGTTTGGTTGAGGGGTTAATTTTAGGGTATACAAATCAGCCCAATTATCGTTCTTCCCTCTACGAATGAATGCGGTTAGCAACATATGTTGCTTCTCATTGGGGGCATTCAGTGAAATGAGCGTTACTAGGTGACCAACTAATTTACACTCCAGCAAAATAGATCTACCTTTAGGGTACTGAAATATGCTAATGTTCGCAAACATTATTCCCTTAGCAATGATAATAACTGATCCCCTTTGCTTTTCCACTGCAAATGCAATATATTGCAAAGGGAGGTTCCTATTGCTCAGTCTGCACATTATATTCACAGAGCATGGATGATCACAGCCAAGTCTCATGCCTAATTGTAAGGTGTTATTTGAGATTACAGTGGTCATGAAAGTGAGGTTGGGAGCTGTTGACTCTCCTCAATAAGTTGTATAGACTGATAATTAGTGACTCAATCGTACCAAGTTCACGAATTCTGCTGCACACTTTAATCTCTACTCTTAGATCTAATGTACTGTATCTTATTGTTACATTAATTGTGGTTATGAAAGAGGGGCTGCAAGCTGTTGACTCTCCTCAATTAGTGTTATACACTGTGATAATTAGTGACTCAATCATACCAAGTTCACAAATTCTGCTGCACACTTTTATTTCTGCTCTTAGATCTAATATACTGTATATTATTGTTACATTCATTGTGGTTATGAAAGTGGGGCTGCGAGCTGTTGACTCTCCTCTAAGTTTTATCTATTGTTAGAATCATTGACTCAATCATATTAAGCTCGTGTATTTTGCTGCACACTTTTATCTTTGCTTTTAGATGAATCGTACTGCATTTTATTTGATATGTTAATTGCGTAAGGACAGCTGTACTGAAGTCAATGGGCCTCATTACGACCCTGGCGGAAATCGAAAAACGTTGGCGGAAATGCAATACCGCCATCGAATAGCGCTCGGTGCGACTATGACCCGTCACCGCAAAGTACGAAGCCATTAGCGACACCGTAGTGAACGCCAACGCTAACTGCACCAAGTACGCGCGCGCGCGCCATGCCAAACCGTAAATACCACCATGGCGCAAGGGTACGCGAATTCCGACCCTAGCGGACATGTACCTAACGCCATCAAGCACGGCGGAAAGTACCATTCCGCCATGGTGAGAAGTACGGCATCGCGAATCAACCGTAAACGGCCCCACTGAGTGCCTGTACACCGCTCCCTGCCCACAAAGTACAACTCCCCGTAGGTGCAATGAAGTCACAATGCAACCAGTGAAATGTACAAGTCACCCATGGATGCCAACGAACAAAAGAATCACAAGAGGGGCCAATGGGAGCTGCAGGGCACAGATGGCACGAATACAGAAGCCATTCCAATGGACATGACCACAGTCCCCCACCAAGAAACGCACGCAAACACAGGCACCTGTGACCAGCAATATTCCGAAAATCACATCATTCCACCAGTCCACCTGGCTGACCGGCATCTGTTACACAAAACCCAATCCCCCGCCCCTGAGCATGACAACATTCAAACAGTCATATTGGCAGCCCCCATCCCTGACCTCACTGGGCTTCGTAG
The DNA here is from genome assembly GCF_040938575.1 of Ambystoma mexicanum. Classification (NCBI taxonomy): domain Eukaryota; kingdom Metazoa; phylum Chordata; class Amphibia; order Caudata; family Ambystomatidae; genus Ambystoma; species Ambystoma mexicanum. Next base: position 718,982,956 of record NC_090938.1, on the reverse strand, counting down.
GCAAACGCGCCCAGCACAGTACCACGCAACTAAACTCCGAAGCTGGAACCCAATGCAGATCTCCTCACAATACATCGCTCCCCAAATAGGAATATGCCACATCACTCGCAAAGAAGAACGCTACACGGCCCATATCAGAATAGAAATTTAATGCACAACAAAATCACCAAGCCCATACAGCCATTAGGCCATGAACTCCAAAACACATTTCACCATTGTGGGCTGCATCCGCAAGAAATGACCAGCTACTACTTGTGTGACGCCCTGTTCCATCATGGTACACAGAGCCACATTCACGTACGAAAAGGCAACATGGAAGCGCACAGAACCGCAGGGCCGTCCCAATGGGGAGGCACTAGTCCAGCTGAAAGGCCGAAATGTTGCTCCGAGCCACTAGTACTGCGTAAGGGCATGTGGCCCATTGGCGATCGTCCCATAAGATCGTAATGCTGCTCCACTGATTAACACGAAGCAGCAGGTGTCGGGAGTAAAAGCCATCTGCAGGAGTGGCATACAGATGGCAGTGGCAAAAGGGGAGGAGATACCTGTCAACCAAAAGAAAAGAAAAAGAACAGAATGGCCATCAGAACTACATTCGAACAACTCACTTCAATGATCACACTAAATCCACAGCCATATGCATGCTAGCCCACTCCAAAGGATCATCACCACCCCAAAACCACTTGCGACTCATAACCATCTATATCGAGGTGTAAACACCATCACAAACGAGTGTACCTGTGCATGCGTCTGTGAAAACAGAATCCATCAGATGGGAATATTAAAGTGCATGGACACAAGTGTCTGAAGGCGCGTCGAGACAGGGAGGGCTCAACAAGGCCAGATAGACGATGGTCCCACTATGGCAGCCCTGCATCACATAGCGCAGGGGAGGCGGACAGATTCCAAGAAGCCCTCTACATGGCAAACTCTGTATCAAATCATCTGCCCATGCATCCATTCATCATTCCCTCATCCCGGTATAAAAACGCCTGAATATTTACTCACATAACATTAGAAATATCCATTGAGTCTGTGCGTTATGCAGCCTGCAAAATCCACAGTGCCCCAGCCCGTAATTCCAGTGTTGTGAAGTAACATGTATTTGGGAACGTCCGGCCTCATCGCCCACGTCGCTATTGCGCATCCCAAACTATTCATATCAATCATTGCATCCTCGCCATGGCCCCTGTCTCAAGGACATTGAACAATAGAACGTTATATTTGCAGTCAGACCTGTGGGCATCTCCTCGCCGCTAGCTGAAAACCGAAAGCGCCGCTCTTCGAATTCCTCATTTGCAACATCACGTCGAAAAGGCATCTGTGGCCGTTTGAAATCACAAATTAATCCATCTAGTGCGGCTGTGTGTGAAAATGGCAACTGCCTTCACCCACAAATGGGACGCCCCGCCCGTCGGTGCAACTCGGTACAGTGATGCATGAGGGCCCACCGTTACTCGAGTACTACGTTCCACTGACCCTTCACAAGTCTGTTCGCGACTGCAAAGATTGCATGTGAAACAATGGGACGATAGCCGAATGTACATATCAACAAATGTTACACGGCCATCGGGTACAAATACATGATTGCAATAGCAAGATGCCATTACTCGAATTGCAGCGTTGTGTGCGGGACGTGCTCGGCCAAAGGGGAGAGCAGCTTGCACAGGTGGAATGAATCACCACAGGTGGAGGCCATACAGCCTGAAAACACATAAATTGCACACCCAGTCTCCTCCCACAACCACACCCACTCCGAAATGCTACCCGCAGGACTAGCCATGTTGGCCCTGGGGGACCTGATAGCACTGCAAGTACTCCAACTCCAGGAAGAAGACGAACACCAACTACAACCGGCCGCACGGAGGAGACGCAGGAGGAGGAGGAGGCCAAGGCAGGGCCAGCAAGGGCCGCCAGCACAGCCACTACCACCACGCAGGCAGCCCGCAATCCCACGCCTCCGAGCACATCCGTTCAACCTCACTGATGAGCAGATCCACACCCTCTACCGTTTGGACCGGGACACCATAGCCGCCATTGTGGACATGACACAGGCTGACCTTGTCAGCATGATAGATAGCCCAACCGCCATCCCACCCCTACTGAAGGTGGTGTCTGTACTACACTTCCTGGCCACAGGCACCTACCAGCACACAGTCGGACAGTTGCATGGCATTTCTCAGCCACTGTTCTCACGGACACTATTGCAAGTGCTCGATGCCCTCCTGCAGCACGCAGACAACTACATCTCCCTACCACGCTCGGAGCAGGAAATTACCAACACAAAAGTGGGATTCCATGCACTTGCCGGCATACCGGGTTGCATTGGTGCCATCGACTGCACCCATGTGGAATTGGTCGTACCACATGCCATGGAGGCCCAGTACCGCAACCGAAAACAATTTCATTCCCTGAATGTACAAATGGTGTGTGACTCCAACAGGATCATTACACATTGTTGTGCCCGATTCCCTGGATCAACCCATGATTCTATGGTCTTGAGGAACTCTACAATACCACGCTACATGGAGCGACACGCAGGGAACAGATCCTGGCTACTCGGTGAGTCTCATTTCATGCATGATAATGTGGGGTATGTGATTCGGCAATGACCTGGCAGGAAGGGGGGGGGGGGTGTGCGTACGTAGCAATGGCATTCCACATCATACGTTTATCGTCCACATACAGGTGATGCTGGATATCCACTGAAGAGATGGCTCCTCACACCAGTCCAGAACCCACGGGACCAGTGAAAGGAAGCGCCCCCAATTTCAGCACGATCCTCCCCGCAATGAGAGACAATAAAGGACTCTCCCGTAGTGGGAATAAGGCCAAGACAGAGTGCGGGTGAGCGTAAATGGGAGTTTATCCAAGAATAAGGCATGCAAAGAACTCTGCAACCTCCGAGAGCGCTCTGTCTGACAATAGCAAAGACAGGCGTATTTCTAATACAAAAAACGTCATCAACACCTAAACACTATAGGGGGCACAAGTTAATTGGGATTGGGTGTCGTCGACTAACTATAGGTGTTGCAGCAGCGTGGTTGGTCTTGGCAGGACGACGTCACTGGTCAGCCTCGTGGGTTGGGTTGGGCCTGGCAGGCCGGCTTGAGGTCATCCGTGCGGTGTTGGTATGCTGGGGCAGCCTGTGACAATGACGAATACCTTTCCTGTCTCATTTGCCCTAGGCCATGCACCTTGCAGTTATTCAGACAACGACATTTACGTTCATTAATAAATCGCTCAGCAGCTTATCTTATAAAATAAACGCAACACATGAGGAATGCACCTCGTGAGAGGTCTGGTGGTTGTCGGTTGGGGTGAGATTTACCTGTGTCCTATTGACCGGTATGTTAGGTCGCAGGACGGGGCTCTGGGGCCTGGGCCGAATGATACATGTCTGTCTGCTGCGTTAGAAGTTATTATATGGATGGGTCTCTGTGTCTTGTCCCAATGATGGGGATCGTTCTTGCACGGGGTCAGGATTCTTGGGGGGTCTAGGGGGGTTTGGGGGATTTATGAGCGGGTGCTGGTAGATCAGTGGGTTCAAACGTGGGTTTATTACCGTGCTGTAAATAACACAGGTGGCGGGCTGTGGCCTTGGTTGTGGCGCCGGGGCCTCTGACTCTCTGAAGTAACGCCAGCTTGGTTGGGGGAGGTGAGGGAGCGCGGCACAAGTCTTAGCTTTTTTATCTGGCAGGCTTGGTAGGGTGGGAGAGGGAATGGCCTTGCATATCCACAAAGGTATTTTCCTCGTGCGTTGCTGATCAGTGAATGCAGAAGTTTTATACTGTTCTGCCTTATTTTGACGTTATTTAGACACACATATATATTTCAATTCCGTTACACATTTCTTTAAGACAGTCGGTTCCAGTACCTTTTCATTACCTAACATTACATTCACTACATTGTGTGCGTATTGTATGTACATTAGACGTTATACGAGGGATATCTAGGTTATGGCCTACAGAGATTGATGCTCGCCGCTTTGGGTGATTCAGAAAACATATATGAGTTCAAGTTTCTACATGCTATTGAAAAAACACTTTTACAGATAGAGGTTACACGTTTGGTCAACATCTTTCTCCGTGGTTATAGCAGCACTAGTCCAGACCTGGAGGGATATCATATAACGTTACATTTTTATAGTTTATTCACATTTTAAACAGAGGTAGTTCATTAATACCAATACTTGAATTGTTTTCTACCTTCTTCAGATAGTGATGCATCAGCTTTTTTCCCCGTTACCCCGGCCTCGCAGTCTGGGTCATACGGGGTGCAATAGTACATTGTAACTGATAGAATGTTGCCGTGTTGGCATCTCGGGTTTAGCTCATCTCCGACTTTCTCATGGGAACGCGCTCGCAGCGGATCTGCCAGGGCTGCTGAGGCGGCAGAGATGCATGAAAGGCCCTCCAAAGGTGGGGGCCTCGTTACAGTGTGCTGAACTCACGCCATTTTTGCTAGACAAGATGGCGTCTAGGCCTAACTAAATTTTGGTAAATGCAAGGAAAGGATACGTGTGGGCAATGTCGTCGGCGGGTGAATCCTCCTCCACCTGGGCCCGGGTGGCATGAGGGGGCGCCCACCGAGTCATGGTCCTCACCTGGGGAGAAAGCTGTAGGTGAGGGGGGCCTCGCGGCCAGTCCTCCCCTACATTTCCCCCCTTTCGTTACTAAAGTAACGAATTCTTTAGCTCTTCCAATCTTCTACATTCTTGCTCCTCTATCACTGCGTCATCCCATGCAGGGGTTCCTTTTATAGGCATCCATGCTCTGCACACCCCCCTTAAACTCTCACCTCTCCTAGCATACTCGTCTGGTGTACATGTTAAATATATACAGTTGCCAGTTTCTTCCAGATCTACCCAGACCTCCTCATACCATTCCAGTTCTACGTTTCGTGGTTCTTTGATAGTGGTGTGCCATAGTTTATCTACTATGAACTTATCACGGCACATAGGCACTAACTGGTACCTGGGGGTGTTATCTGTTCCTGTCTGCACATGTACTTCTTGTGTTGCCTTAATTGTACCACTAGAGTTGCCCATTGTCACCATCATCATTGCACCGTTAGGAACTGCGTTAGCACAACATCGGAGGCCCACCTGGCACAGGCAGAACATCACAAGGACGATCACCACTATTGGTATCAGGAACTTCATTGTCACTCCAAGCCATGAGGGAACCCAAGAGAAGATATTGTCGAACCACGAGCTATCCTCAGCTCCACCTTCCATTTTCATCTTCTCGCCCAGGTTATGTACTGCTTCAATAACGTGGGACAGGGACCCATTTTCTGCTTCTTCGGAAGGTACGAACGTGCAGCACGCACTTCCTATTTTTCGGCAAACACCTCCGTCGATCGCTGTTAACAGGTCTAGAACATACCTGTTCTGCATGGTCATTAGTCGCAGAGCTCGTAGTTCCACCTTTATTATGTTGAACCCTTCTTCAGTGTCATTGGCCAACTGGATCAGTTCCCACCGTGTGATCTGGAGCCATTTTGCATTTGCTCTTGCTTGGACACTTGAGACTAACGAGGCAAAGAATGTTTCCACGGAGCTGAACAGGCGATACCTGTCTGGGACCTGTGCCAATAAATCAGATGATGCTTGCGATATGTAGTTCGAGGTTCGCTTGTTCCGTGAGAGCTCTTCTCCTTTCCCTCCGGAGGACAGGACATCAATGTGGCTTTCTGGAATCACCATTAGTGTTGAATGCAAAGTGGCCATTGAGCAGCTACCACTCCATGATTGGGGAAGGTGTAAGTACGCCTTGTTTCCGCATACCCAGTATGTGTCCATTAGTGCTGCTGTTTTTTTTTTCATATCTGGGATGGTGAGGGTTTTGTTACAGTTCGTATTCGTTCCCAGTGCCATTTTTCCTTCTCCCTTGAAACATAGTTCGTTTTGTATTTCACTTTGTAGCTTGAAGGGTTTCTCCATCGCTGTTACCCATGTTAGTTTAGGGATGTGTTCTTTCCATATTGGCAAGCACGTTTTTTCATCCACCGCAACTTGTCCGGTTGGACACCTTTCAGTGCTTCTGCCTTACACAGTACTTCTTCGTCTTTCCATTTGTTTTCGAAAAACAGTGTCCCTTGTATTGCAAAGAAAGGTTCTTTAAGACAGATCACTCCAGACGCTTGTGAATAGCACGTTTTGTTGTTCTGTAGCATTCTGAAAGAGACATCGTATGCTTGAAAAGTGTTCTTTATTCTACACAGCGTGAGATGAAGGAGACATTGGGCATCCACAATGGGCAATTCTCGTGGCAACAACACTTTAGGTGTGCCTGATGCATGGGGGATAAGCGAGCAGACATAGCAGCTCTCATTGGTTGTCTGTTTGGCTGTTATGCTCATATCAGCATACCATTTATTTGCTTGGTGAGGGTGTCGTGGGTCTTCCATTTTGTCTAACCCTAGCCCATAAAACTCCTCATGCCCCTGTCCACCAGTCTCTCTTCTCCGCCTACTTTTCTCTCTTCTTCTGTAATTCTTCGTTATAGTAGGTGAAAAACCAGGCCCCCCTTCCTCCTCCCCACCCCCCTTTTCTAATTCTTCATATAGGGACTTGTGTTCTGTCATCATAATCACTTTTCCATCCCCCTTAATAAACAAGAAATCGTTGTTTGGAATTGGGGCGGGAAGGATCGTACGGTTGTTATATGTTTCGGGTTGGGACATTGTGTCATTATTTACATTTCTGGTTCTTGATTGTGATTGGACAGCAGTGGGTGGTGTAGTATAGTATCCCCACACAAAGTGTGATCCATCCCAGATCAAGAAATCACCTTCTTTGATACCTACAGTCGGAATTATTTTCGTTCCAGGGGCAAGGGTGGTGTTGTTCCCCCCTCCCCCCTCGTTCATCTCGGTAGAGATGAACGCTATAACCCAGTGTAATACTAGACAAAACATTGAGATGAAGAACACAATAACACACACTGATAAACCACATTCAAATGAATATGTCAATCTAGCCACTAACATTTCTCTAAATCTAACATATCTATTAGTTGCAGGCTGCCCATTCGATGCCATGATAAATCCTGTTTGAGACACAACAGTTCATTAAGTACAGCATATAAACATTTCCACGTTGTAGCGTTTCGTTGATACAATATAGGATTGGGTGGGGGAGGGGGTGCGTTGACAGACAAGGTAGCCTTTCAATCATCATTATTCGTACTTTACTTAATATATATATATATAAATACTAAGGAGAAATGACAGTTTAAAACCAACGACACTAAAAAAAACACATCTTAAAGAACACAGGATAATAAAAAACCCCACGCAAAACCTTCAAAAAATTGTAATAAAAAGAAAATTTACATATACATGTGTAAATGTTTAGTCCAGGACGTTTGTTGCGCGCCAATAGTGTTCACTGTTCATCTCATAATGCACACAAAATTCCAATCATTCATTCCGCACAACTTCATCGTCCGCTGTTGCCTGTGCCTCGTCCTGCACCTCACTCTCCGCAGCGCTGTAAGCTTTACGTACGTCTGTCAAATGCACCCAATATCGCAGGCCCTTTACCTTTACTGCTGTGGGCGTGCAAAAAACTACTTCATAGGGGCCATGGAAACGTGGTGCATTCCACCTCCGCACAAAACTTCTGACATATATAAGGTCACCAGGCATTAGTTGTAGTGGTTTTTCAGGCAATTTGTCTGGTTCAGTCGCGTTCCCCTCCTCTCTTGTAGAGGGGGGGGCTAGTTGCTTTGCAATTACGCGCGCTGCCCGTGTCAGTTTTCGCAGGTATTCCGTGAACTCTTCCCCCAATATAGCTGCGCTTCTGTGTGCATCAGAACGCTCACGGAGAGGCGAATGCACTGTGTGCATTCTTCTTCCCGTGACGATCTCGTGTGGGGACAAATGGTGGTCCTTACTTGGCTGGTTTCGCAGTTCAAACAAGGCCAAAGGCAGGCAGTACATCCAAGTCTTTTTAAGGGAAAAACAAAGTTTTGATAATCTGCTCTTTAACAGCCCGTTAATCTTCTCCACGACGCCATTACTTTGAGGATGATAAATCGAGCATAGTTTGTGCTGTATTCCCAACAATGTAGTCACTTCTTTAAATAGTTCATTCACAAAATGTGTCCCGTTATCTGAGCGAATAACGTCGCAAATTCCCCAGCGCGGAAATACTTCCCGCACTAGGAACTTCGCGGCGCCCTTCGCGTCAGGGCGGGCACATGGGCCTGCCTCCACCCACCTCGAAAAGGGACATACAACCACAATCATGTATCGCGCCCCGTTACACCTTTCTCCCATGTCTACATAATCAATGTGGAGCTCTCTGAATGGGCCACTTGGTTTTGGTATCGTACCCCTTAGTGTGCGCAAAGTCATACCTGAGTTGTAAATTTGACATGTCGTGCATTCTAAAGCTAACCTTGTGACGTGTTCCTGGAGGCAAGGTGCAAACCAATTTTCTTGTATTTCTGCCATTATGTGTTTCTTTGTGTTGTGTGCGGGAAAGTGTAGTTGTTGAAATGCTATTTCTAACAGCATAATTGGCATTACCACTTTTCCTGAACTCTCTTGGCGCCATAATAAATCAGTCGGTGATTTGCTGCATCCTCTCTTAGTCCACAGCAATTTTTCCTCTGCACTAGCTCCCTCTTGCAGCTCTATTATCTCCTGTGTGGACATCATGTTGTATCCGGTGGGGACCTCTTGGCTTGCTGTGTGGTGCAACATGTACTCTCCAATTTCACCTTTTTGTAAATAGGAAGCTGCTTTGGCAGCGGCGTCTGCTGCCGCGTTCCCCAAAGATATAAAATCTGTATTTGTGGTATGAGCTTGACATTTTACGATGGCCACTGCCGTGGGGTCTTGCAGGGCCTCAATCAGTTCTTTCAATAATTCTGCATGCTGAACTGGCGTTCCGTCTGCTCGCCGAAACCCTCTCCGCCCCCACCGGGCCAACCCACCGTGAACTGTTGTTGTCATGTATGCTGAGTCTGTATATATGGTCACTGCGCACCCCTTGGCGGCATGCAATGCTTCTATTAGCGCTATTAGTTCTGCTGCTTGTGCTGAATAGTGTGATGGGAGGCGGTGTTGTACTAGTATCTCATATTCATCTTCCTCTAGTCGTACCACTGCCATACCCACATGCTTTTCTCCTGTCTCCATGTCTATTGATGCTGACCCGTCCACAAAATACACCTCACCCTCGGTCAGGGCATTTTCAAAAATCACTTGATCCTTACTTTCGTCACCTGTGTACGTGGCGCAGTTGTGGTTTTGCATGTCCTCTACGGTGCATGCCTCTGTGATGAATGTGGCTGGGTTCACTGTTTTACATCTTACTATATGGATGTTAGCGCTGGACAATATTATCTCATATGCTGTGGCGCGTTGTGTTGTCAATGTGCTCTTTGTTCGCTCTAATATTGCAAAAAGTGAGTGTTCCACAAACAGTGTCACCGGACAGCCCATCACTATCGTGGCACTTTTTTCAATCGCGAACGCGGCTGCAGCTAGGGATTGCTCGCACGCGAAATGACCTTGCATTACTGCGTCTAGGGTGCCGCTATAGTAAGCAAGTGGTTTGTGCCCTAAAGATGTTTTCTGTGTCAGTACTGCTGTCATCAGTGTTCCTTTGCAGTGTGAAAATAAGAAAAATTCGCGCCCATAATCTGGACTTGCTAGTACTGGAGCGCTTGATATCAGCTCTTTTAGGGAGTTAAATGCTGTGTTCATCTCCTCTGTCCATTCTATGTGTTTGTGTTCTTGTTGTGCTTCTTTCAGTGCCTGTAACAAGGGCCTTGTGTACGCCGCATAGTCCAATATCCATGCTCGGCAATAGTTACACATACCCAGAAATTTCTGCATCTCCTTGACTGTTTTGGGCTCCCCCATTGTTCTAATCGCCTGTGCCCTGTCTGGTATAATTCGCTTGCCATCTTTTGATATCAGCTGACCCAAGTATAGGACCTCTGTCAGACAGTATTGTAACTTCCCTTTGTCCACCTTGTACCCTTTGTTGGCCAATAATGTCAGGAGTGTTATCGAGTCCTTTCTGCACTCTTCCTCAGCCTGTGCACAAACCAATAAATCATCAACGTACTGAATCACTGTGCTTTCTACAGACAAATTCCCCAGATCTTCATGTAGTACCCTATTAAATATGCTTGGGCTCTCGCAATATCCTTGTGGTAGTCTGCAGTGTTCGAACCTCCTTCCTCCTAATGTAAATGCTGTCAAGTACCTGCTCTCTTCTGCTAGGGGAATCGAGAAAAATGCGTTTTTTAAGTCAATCACTGTGAAGTGTGATGCTGCTTTTGGAATGTTGCACAGTATAGTCGCCGGGTTCGGGACTAAAGGGAACTCCTTCATTACCACATCGTTCAGTGGGCGTAAATCTTGTATCATCCTCCATGAACCCCCCTTCGCCTTTTTAATCGGGTAAATGCATGTGTTGCATGGGGAGTTTGAGGGCACTATTATTCCTTGTGCTAGCAGTGCATCTAGTGTCTCTCTGATCCCTTCTTCTGCTTCGCGTGACAGTGGGTATTGTTTCACCCGGGGTAGTATTGCTCCCTGTTTTAATTTTATCACCACAGGCTGAACTTCATGCAGCAACCCTACATCGTGGGGGCCATTTGTCCATAAGTTAGTGGGTACTGAACTCATGTCCTCATCAAAAAATGTGTGCGGTGCTCCTACTACCGCCATTAATTCAACTTTAACTTTTCTGGCTGTGACTACGATATCGCAGGGCATTGCTAGTTCCGTCACTATTTCACCGTCTCCCTCAGTGTCAGAAAATAGCTCCTCGTCCGAGAGCTCTCTCAGCGGGATATTTGCATTTGTACACAATACTGTCCGCCACTCGCATCCGTCCATGTCAATACCAATCACACATATTCTGTTTGTTGATACATGTACTGCATGCAAATCCAACGATAGTACTGACCCAAGAGCAGTGTCAGGGCTTGCTATGGGACGAAAAAGGAATTCTGCTGGGATCCTCCACTCCACCCTTTTTAGTTCTGGTACTATGAGAGCCAATGTTCTCATACCTTCAACAAACATCTCCTCATTCCTTGGTACCCCTCTGATCTCGTTCATGATTGTGTGGCCGTGTATTACTGCTAATATGCGGAGGGGGCATATGCCTGGCGTCGAACATACGATGCCGCTCCCTGTGAACGATATTGTCATATTTAGTTTGCTTAGGAGATCTCTCCCCAGTAAGTTGATGGGAGAGTTTTCATAGTACAGTAAGGGTGCTTTCACTGTTTTACCCCCTACTGTCACATCCAATACCTCTGTGTAAGGAACTTCAATTACAGCCCCAGAGAACCCCTGCGTCTCTAACGTTCTATTAGATAACGGGAACCGGCCCTCTCTAATGCATGATTTCTCCGCTCCCGAATCCACCATGAATATGAATTGCTTGTCTCCTATCTGCGCTCCTATCAATGGTTCCTCTGATGCATTGTGGGTCGTAGATAGTACTGGACACGCAAGTACTCTCTGTGGGCTGTCCTATGCGGGGTGTCTCATTGCCCCTCCCTGATCGAAAATGTTCCCCGAAACTACTGACACTCCACTGTAAGGTGCGGGGGCGGGTGCCCCATTAGCTACTGTGGCGAAAGTGTTACCAGGCGTGTAGTGCACATTGTCATTATTCTGTGGAAAGTTTTGTGTTCGGTACTGATGTCCGTGTGGTTGTGCGTTACTCCTTTGTACTACATTGTCTGGTTGCTGGTATTGTCCCATGGGGAGGCCGTAGGGGCTTCCTGGATGGGGGTGTCCGTACTGTTCTGTCTCTTGGAAACCGTTGTTTTGTCTACTCCTGCATTCTCTTGAGTAGTGCCCCCATCTCCCACAATTCCAACAGCTCCCCTGTGGACCTCTGGGACCCTGCCACCCATTTCCTCCCCTTCGACCCCTGTACCCACCTCTTCCCCCTCTTGGGGCCCACTCTTGCCACGTTGGACCTCCGTTCTGCTCCTGCTCTGTCCACTGCCGTTGCCCTTGTCCTGCCCAATTCGCTGCTATTCTTCCTTGTATTGCTATTTGCCCCTCCTCTCCTTCCTCTCCCTCCCTCATGAGTGGGAGTCCCGCTACCGCTGCTGCGACCTTCACCAATTTTGATTGCACCAACTTTGCCTCGTCCGCCAACCTTTTCTGTGCTACTTCCCTCTCTCTTTCTTTGATCCGTTTACAATGGTGTATTATTATGCTTTGGATTTCTGGCCAGCCTTTTGCCTCAACGCCTGCTATTTTATCGAGTGCCTTTTGCACTTCCTTTGGGAGCCCTCTCTTAATGATGAAATAAAATAGAGATGTGGATTGGTGCCAGGGCGTACCCGTTTCCGCTCTCCACATCTCCTGCACCCGGAGAATGTAATCCATAGCGTCCTCCCCGTCATTCATGGTACATTGCATTACTGACTGCAAATCAGGGGTATCCGGGAAGGTTTCCCGCAGTGCGTCCCACACCCTTGCTCGCACAGTGTTAAAAGAAGCCCCATCATGGCGATCACACTCTAAAGTTACAGCTGGAAAACCCGCTTTAGCCCAAACTCTGTCTGCCTGGTCCCCTACTGCGGATACTAGTAGGCTCTTCACATCGCCTACTGCCAGCGGTATACCAGCGGTATGTTTCTCAAATGCATATATCCACTTGCTTGCCCCTCCTGACAGCTGAGGCAGTGATTTCATTAAATTAGCCTTATCCATCTGAGCCCACGGTATATAGTTTGGCCTCCTGCCCCCTCTGTGGAGTAATGGGAGTTGTAATTTCCCTTTTACCGTTGCAGCTTCCTTTTCCTTAATCACTGCTGACTCCAATGACGCCATCTTCCCCACTCTATTTCTTAGTCGTCCCATCCATTCATCTTCTATAGTCTCCAGTGAACAGGCACCATCTAGCTCCTCGCCTTCTCCTCCTATTGCCATGCTTAATCTATCACTCTCATCCACCCCTCCTCTGACATCACATAACAAATCCTCTCTGATCCCTCTTTCTCGTGATACATCACCAATGCTTCCTTCTGCTGTCCCTACTTCTATTATTCTTGTCGGTTCTTCCTCAATTCTGAACAGTATTTCCCCCTTTTTCCATCCCTCCTCAATTTGTCTAGTTTCGCTCGACGCTCTAGACGTGCGTCCAGATTGTGTAGGGGCGCATGCTGTGCGTTCACATATTTCTTTTATTCTTGAGAGTTCATCCCTCGCCACTGTAAGCCTCGACTCTAAGTCACTCGTTAACTTCTCTATATCCACCCTCTGTGTGCCTCCCTGGGCGCACTCTCTGGTGTTTTCGTATGGTGGGGGTGCAGTTGGCCTCTGTGGTGTGCTGGTCGACGGGGGAGGCACATAAATCGGGTCGCTATATCCTGCTGCAGGGGCTGGTTTAGGTAATATTGGGTACAACGTAATCACCTCCGCAGGTTGTTCTGTACTTATCTGTTCCTTTTCCTCTCGCGGGATCATTAGTGGATTGTCTGTGGTGGAGGGTAAATCAATATTTGGTGCTGGGGCTTTGGGTGGGGGTACTTCCTCAAACAATCTCCAGAGATCTAATATCTCCTTCCTATTCTGCCATTTTTTCCCCTTATATTTGAGGCGAATACATGTACATACCATATCAAGAACGCTTTTGTCAAAAGACCCTCCTTCTGGCCAAATCTGGGGCAGCCCCTCCCCTTTCAATTCTGTCAACCACTGATCATGATATTTATTTATGCGTTCAGTATATCCTGGCAAGCTCTTACAAATGTGTGACAAGGGAGTTTCAGCCCCCATCCTCTAAATCGCTAGCACTACCGCGATCACCTTCGTTACTTTTGATTAGGTGTAGATATGCGTATGTATACCTTTATGGCACAGACAAGAGTGGACTTCTCAAAATTATCACCCACTGTTATTCACTGCGCAAATCTCTTCTCACTCACCATATCTCATCTCCTTCCCATTCTCAGGCACTCTTATGTGATCTCACTTGCAATCGACCAAGTACTGGTTATGGCCACATTCTCTGGCACCACCTCGCAGCCACTCGTTCGTCTCCAACACTCGTACGGTGCGCGCACCCTTCACAATGCTTTCCACTCACACTTTTGTCTTTTTCCTCCCTTTCCTCCCTAGCCAGCTGTCCCTGTTTTCCTGCTAAGGTTACTGTGTTCACGTCTGTACGTGCCACTACTGAGTCCCCACTTTTTAAGATGTTCTACCCCTTTTTTTTTTTTTTTTTTTTTCTTCCCAAGTCTAACTACTTTATACCCTTCTCATTTTCACCCCCTACCCCGTGGAAATGGAAAAAAAGAAATAGAGAGAGAGAGCACAATCACTAAAAAATATTCCCGGTGTCTCCTTTTGCTAGGCACCAATAACTTATTTCTGACTTCTTCATATATTCCCAGTACTAGTCTAGATAGTACTATGCGGCGCCGCCTTCCACCCCCTTTCGGAGCTAGGTTTCCGTCACTTCTACCACGTCACTTATCTTCTTATTCCTAATGGCCATATGCAAAGAAAGAATAAAGAAAGTTTCAAGACCCGTCTTTAGTAGACCCCCGCAATTCTCCTCCTCTACCTTTCCCCGTTCCTCTATTCCCAATTCCCCTTCTTTTCCCCTTGACGATCACTCGCACTCGGTACTCACGTGCCCGTCTTGAACCGATACTCTCCGAAACTGGGTCCGTCCAGGCGGCGTCACCGGTAACTCAACGGTCAGCCCCTGGCTCCGGCGAGCGGCACTCAAAGGGGATTTTTTTCCAATCGGGATCCCGTACCCTTTCTCATTGAGTGCGCACTTCTTATTGTGCCGGTCGCCGTTGGCGGGCGGCCTCCCGGAGACGGCTCACCGTGCGTATCCCTTCTTGACCGGAGATTCTCGTGCCACAAGGGGGTCGTTAAGAAGGAGTTAGGAAAAATAGTTTGGAGATATCACGCTATCGGGGTCACCACTGAAAGGAAGCGCCCCCAATTTCAGCACGATCCTCCCCGCAATGAGAGACAATAAAGGACTCTCCCGTAGTGGGAATAAGGCCAAGACAGAGTGCGGGTGAGCGTAAATGGGAGTTTATCCAAGAATAAGGCATGCAAAGAACTCTGCAACCTCCGAGAGCGCTCTGTCTGACAATAGCAAAGACAGGCGTATTTCTAATACAAAAAACGTCATCAACACCTAAACACTATAGGGGGCACAAGTTAATTGGGATTGGGTGTCGTCGACTAACTATAGGTGTTGCAGCAGCGTGGTTGGTCTTGGCAGGACGACGTCACTGGTCAGCCTCGTGGGTTGGGTTGGGCCTGGCAGGCCGGCTTGAGGTCATCCGTGCGGTGTTGGTATGCTGGGGCAGCCTGTGACAATGACGAATACCTTTCCTGTCTCATTTGCCCTAGGCCATGCACCTTGCAGTTATTCAGACAACGACATTTACGTTCATTAATAAATCGCTCAGCAGCTTATCTTATAAAATAAACGCAACACATGAGGAATGCACCTCGTGAGAGGTCTGGTGGTTGTCGGTTGGGGTGAGATTTACCTGTGTCCTATTGACCGGTATGTTAGGTCGCAGGACGGGGCTCTGGGGCCTGGGCCGAATGATACATGTCTGTCTGCTGCGTTAGAAGTTATTATATGGATGGGTCTCTGTGTCTTGTCCCAATGATGGGGATCGTTCTTGCACGGGGTCAGGATTCTTGGGGGGTCTAGGGGGGTTTGGGGGATTTATGAGCGGGTGCTGGTAGATCAGTGGGTTCAAACGTGGGTTTATTACCGTGCTGTAAATAACACAGGTGGCGGGCTGTGGCCTTGGTTGTGGCGCCGGGGCCTCTGACTCTCTGAAGTAACGCCAGCTTGGTTGGGGGAGGTGAGGGAGCGCGGCACAAGTCTTAGCTTTTTTATCTGGCAGGCTTGGTAGGGTGGGAGAGGGAATGGCCTTGCATATCCACAAAGGTATTTTCCTCGTGCGTTGCTGATCAGTGAATGCAGAAGTTTTATACTGTTCTGCCTTATTTTGACGTTATTTAGACACACATATATATTTCAATTCCGTTACACATTTCTTTAAGACAGTCGGTTCCAGTACCTTTTCATTACCTAACATTACATTCACTACATTGTGTGCGTATTGTATGTACATTAGACGTTATACGAGGGATATCTAGGTTATGGCCTACAGAGATTGATGCTCGCCGCTTTGGGTGATTCAGAAAACATATATGAGTTCAAGTTTCTACATGCTATTGAAAAAACACTTTTACAGATAGAGGTTACACGTTTGGTCAACATCTTTCTCCGTGGTTATAGCAGCACTAGTCCAGACCTGGAGGGATATCATATAACGTTACATTTTTATAGTTTATTCACATTTTAAACAGAGGTAGTTCATTAATACCAATACTTGAATTGTTTTCTACCTTCTTCAGATAGTGATGCATCAGCTTTTTTCCCCGTTACCCCGGCCTCGCAGTCTGGGTCATACGGGGTGCAATAGTACATTGTAACTGATAGAATGTTGCCGTGTTGGCATCTCGGGTTTAGCTCATCTCCGACTTTCTCATGGGAACGCGCTCGCAGCGGATCTGCCAGGGCTGCTGAGGCGGCAGAGATGCATGAAAGGCCCTCCAAAGGTGGGGGCCTCGTTACAGTGTGCTGAACTCACGCCATTTTTGCTAGACAAGATGGCGTCTAGGCCTAACTAAATTTTGGTAAATGCAAGGAAAGGATACGTGTGGGCAATGTCGTCGGCGGGTGAATCCTCCTCCACCTGGGCCCGGGTGGCATGAGGGGGCGCCCACCGAGTCATGGTCCTCACCTGGGGAGAAAGCTGTAGGTGAGGGGGGCCTCGCGGCCAGTCCTCCCCTACACCAGCATGAGGAGGACTACAACCATGCCCACTCACGTACCCGTGTAGTCATTGAACAGGCATTCGGCCTACTGAAGACTCGTTTCCGCTGCCTCAGCAGGTCTGGCGGGGGACTCCTGTACCGCCATGAGAAGGTTGCAAAGATGGTCATGGCATGTGTCATGCTCCACAACATGTGCGTACGTAGAAATGTGCCCATGCCCCCTGACGCAGAACTGCAAGCACCAGAAGATGGTCATGATGAGGGTGGGGATGTGGCAGCA
The DNA here is from genome assembly GCF_040938575.1 of Ambystoma mexicanum. NCBI lineage: Eukaryota > Metazoa > Chordata > Amphibia > Caudata > Ambystomatidae > Ambystoma > Ambystoma mexicanum. The sequence goes on along the minus strand of NC_090938.1, from coordinate 718,965,837 downwards.
CCTCAAGGAGTCTGCGAGGCACCGGAGGGCCGTGACATTCGTCAGCATCTCATTGATGCATGCTTCTAGCACTCACGCCTGTTGGCTGATACATGGACATGGTACTCGTGGCACTGTGTGTGTCTGGTACATGCACAATATGGACTGTACGCCTATGATGGCCTAGTACACAAAGATCATTGTCCACACATCTCATTGGTTGATCGTGCACTGTTTATGGCATATGTGATATCATGTTGAACACCCTATCGACCCGCCACCCAAGTGAGCCCCAAACACCCCCTCCACCCTCCTACCTCCCCCCCGAACACCAGTGTCCAAAGATGCTCATTGTCAGTGGGCAGTCGCTATTGCAAGCCCCCTCTGCGGGTATCAGGGGCACCCCTGCCTGTGGAGCGCAGGTTCCTCCCAGATCTACGTTGGGGGCTGCCCTGGACGGAACTTGCAACGGATGATGTCTCTGCCTGCTCACGTCCATGCATGTCCCTAAGGGTTTGTGAGAGCTCAGTGAGCACACGGCGCACTGCGGCAAGTTCGGCACATACGTCTTTGGACGTCGCATGCAGTTCCCCCCTCAGGCTCTCGGTGCTTCTCTCCATTTGGACTCTCAGGCTCTCGGTGCTACTCTCCATTTGGGCTCTCGGTGCTACTCTCCATTTGGACTCTCAGGCTCTCGGTGCTACTCTCCATTTGTGCCCTTAGTGTCTCTGTACTTCTCTCCATTTCTGCCCTAAGTGTCTCAGTTGATGTTTCTATGTCTGCCTTAGTGCCCCCACATTCATCGGCATGGTCCTTGAGGAGCGTGGCCAGTTGCTGCTGTTGCACGATTAACTGGTCGAGGGACTGTTGCCTCTGCTGGGTCATGGCCATTTGCGATGGTGTCACAGAGGGGCTGGTGACCTCATGTTGCCTTGCCACAGGGCTTGTGGGGGATGGCCAGTCGTCGTCTTGTGGGTGCCCCTGCGTGGTATCCTCATGTTGTACGGGATGGGACAGACAGGGGGATTGGGACAGGTCATGGATGGATCTGACTTCGACATCCCCGTCTTCTGTGTCGGAGCATGCTGCCATCAATGGGGTGTCACCTATGGTGCTGCTGCCACCAGAGACAGTGCCTTCTGTGGCATCCATTGGGGGGACCTGTGGTGGTGGTGTTGTGGGCATGCTGGCTGCTGGGGTGCCTGTTGATGTTCCCTCCTCTGTGCTGCCACCTGATTTGTGCTGCTGCCGTGTCTTAATGCGTGCAGCTGAGGTGGAGGGTCTTTGGCCGTTGGTCTTGGCCCTCTTTGCAGGTGTGCTGGTTGGGGTGTCCTGATGCTCGTCGTTTGGATCGGACCCTGTGGTGGAGTAAAGGAGGGCGAGGGTTATTAATGGGTCTGTGGGAATTGGAATGGCAATGTATCACATGCATTGGGGTGGTACCTGAGGGTGATTTGGGTCGGGGCCTTGGAGGTGCTTTCATTTGTGTGTGGAGTGAGGGTGCAGTTGTTTGGCAGCCTGCAGTTAGGGTGTGCCTGCTGCACGTGTAGTGGGTGTTTTAGGGGTTTTTAATTATTTATGTATTTATTGTGAGTTTTAAAGTGCGCTATCAGGCCAATGTGTGTGGACGTTCTCCTGGACATGTGTTTCTGTTGCACTATGTGGACACATGGTACTTCACATGATTGGACATTGTGGATGTAGCTTTGTTTCATTTGGGCCACCTACCAGATTCTTCGGATGTCTGCACTCCTTTCTCCATCCCTCCGACTCCCTCTATGCTCTCCATTCCAATGGTGGAGGCACAGATTTCTTCCCAGGGGGTCAACTTGATGGGTGATTCCGATCCTCCCCCGGTGGCTGTGGCAATGTTGCGGTTGGCAGAAAGTATGCTACGGACGCGTATCCGCAGGTCGTCCCATCGCTTTCTGCATTGCTGTGGGTTGCGGGGTGCGGTCCCCACCGCACTTACCCGCTGTGCCACCAGAGCCCATATGGCCTTCTTGTTCGCAAGTGCCGTCCTGGTCATTTACGTGGAGAAGACGACGGCAGCATTCTTCTGGAGGGTCTCTGTTAGCACGGTGAGTTCCTCACGGGAGAAGTGGACCTGCCGCTACTTTTCCCATTTTTCTTGGTTTCGCTAGGGTGGATGACGGGTTGGGGTGTGTTTCAGGGTAGTGTTTTTAGTGGTTGTGTGGATTTTGTGGTTTTATAGGTGTACTGCGGGATGTTTCCCGTTCCGGGCCCATGTTTTTACTTCCGTTTCCGTATATTTACGGTCACCGTACTTTCCGGTTGGCGCTCACTGCGGTGTCCGCTGTGATGGGTGGCGGTATTGCACCTAGGGCGCCGTACGGCGGCGGTGTGGGCCGTTTTGGGGTCATTTCCGCCATCGCAGACTTTGCACTTCCGCCATGCCGTGGTGCTCGTGCCCGATGGGTCGGAATGGGCCGCACTTTGCTCCATCGTGCAATGGCGGAAACGCTATTTACGCTGTGGCGGTCCGGTCAGTCACTTTCCGCCAAGGTCGTAATGAGGGCCAATGTATTCCTTTTTAGCAAATTTATCATCCTATTCTATACTGTTATTTTATTCCCATGTACATTTATGGTTGATTAACCGAAATAAAGTTGATGATGATGATAATTGAAGGACAGGTGAAAGTGCTCTGTTGCCATGGATGCAACTACATTTCAGTATGGCATTGCTAGTTCTTTTGAGAGACAGAGATTTTTCCACTTGACCTGACCACCTGCCATTGCTCCTAAAGCTAGAAAGTGCAGAAGAGTATCAGTGCAAGTGCACAGCCTTGTCTTACCCCCACACTAATATCTATTGGTGCTGCCATGTCCCTGCCAAGACTACAATGGACTCTTGCTGTGTTACAGTTATAGAGACCCTGGATCTCATACAACAATTGGATCGGGGCATCCAGAGCGTGCAGGGCCTCCTAAAGTTTTGACCTAGGTACCTGATGAATGCACTGTTCAGATCGGTAAATGTTACACAGAGGGATCCACCAGGGGGCGCAGAGATGTGCTGAAGCATCTCAGCTCGTGTCCTCCGAAGGGCACCGTTTGAGGGTCTTGAGCCCCCCCCAGCACCCCTGGAGTGAGGAGTAAGCCATACCCCCACCTTGCCATCGTTGGTGGGCACATCACCCCGAAATTTGAACTTCCGCGATGGAGCCGCTGTGAAACCGCGACCCGTTGTAGTTTGGAGGGATAGTGACCCCTCCCCCCTTCTGCGCCGCGGCTCCACGAGAAACTACGCGGAGCCCGGGCTTGAGAGCGGCCTGTGACAAGGCCGAGCGATGCTGGCTGGCGCCTTTCCCACTTCTCCCCGGAGGGAGGTAGTGGCGGCAGGGCGCGCCATGGATGTAGCTGGACCCGCTCTCCCTGGGGCAGACACAAGTCCCCTGTAATGTCCGGGGAGGGCCCGGAGCGGCGCCGCTGGGTCCCCCTGTGTCTGGAGAGCCGCCGCGAGGCCCGTGGAGAGCGAGATCGGGCAGGGTAAGAGAGCCCCCACCGAGGGTTTACTGCGCTGTGAGAGTCACGAAAGCGGAGAGCTTGGACCTGGCCCCGAGGCACGGGGAAGGCCGGCGGGGCCCTTCCCTGGCCCGCTCAGATCGGATGCGGCATCAACCCTACGGGGTGGCACCAGCAGGCCCATGAGGTGAGGAGACCACGGCGGGACCCGAACAGCACCTTGAGGACCTCCAAGATCGTGGGAGGAAACGGAGCAACACAAGGGGTGGTCCACTACCCCTTCCATTGAACCGGGAGGGTTATTGAGGGAGTCTCCTTGCGTCTGCGGGACCCCCCGGGGAAAAACTGCCAGTCATAGACAGTATAGACTCTTTGGCAGAGGGCCTGCAACCAATTCTTTGGGCATCTCCCGCCTGGCTGGGGTGGAGAGCCCATTTGCAGGACAAGGAAAGACGCAGAAGAGCGGGTACGAGGTGGTATACCAGTGGCGGTGCACTCTGCACCTACGAGGGGGAACCCGTGAGAGACCAGGACCTCCTGCGAAGTGTCTTCGCTCCCTGTGCTTCCAGAGCGATCGGCCCCTGCCCCGAGCAAAGCCGGCGGTGAGGCCCCCTGAACACGCGCTTTTTGGAGGCAGACCCCTCGAGTCAGAGATGTCCGGGGGGGCCTATGAACTGGAAGGAGGCACTACAGAGATTTCGGCGTCTGTCCCCGGGCCCCCAAGTACGTCCTGAAATGGCGGCACAGACACACCAGGAAGCTGCGGACATCAGCACTGTCACCAGGGGCACGGCGGCCCTCCTGGAGGAAATCAGAGGCTTCAAGGCAGATATAGCGCTGCGACTGGACACCCTGGACAAGAAAGTTGACAAAATAGACGATAGAGTTTTCGCGCTTGAGAATAACACTGCTTCCAACGATATCTTCGAGACCCAATTCGATATGCGCCTTGCGGAGCTTGAAAGGAGGGAAGAGAAATGCTCCTTGAAGTTGGATGACTTAGAGAACAGGGAACGTCGGTGTAACTTGCGCTTTCTAGGTTTCCCGGAGCACGAAGGTGAAACGCAAGCGGACATCAATAAAGCTGTTAGCGCAGTGGTCGGTTTGCTGTTCGGAGGGGCCAACACGAATGTGCCCACCATCGACAGGGCCCACAGAGCGGGCGCATCCTCCAGAGGCCCCAGGTCCATTCTTGTTCGCTTTCACTATTTTGCTGAGAAAAGCAAGATTCTCGAATTGGCTCGCAAGACAGGCCCAGTGGAGTGGGAAGGGGCTCAAATCTCAATCTATCAGGATCTGTCAGCTTTTACATTGGCAAGGCGCCGCCTATGCTCTCCGCTTACAAAAATACTCCAGTCCAAGGGGGTCCGGTACAGGTGGGGGTACCCCTTCTCACTCTCTTTTGAGTTTGAGGGCTATAAGTATGCCCTGGTGACGGAGGACGACATCCAGAGAGTGTCAGGCGAACTATTGGCCGGTCCGAATATGGAACTGGGTGACCAGGAGGGTGAGCGAGCTCCGTCAGGCCCAAAAGGGACCAGGGTCCCAAGGGAAAGACGCAGGGTTCGAGGCCAAAAAAGGAAGTTCAGGAGATTGGCCCGGCATCCCTGGGGCTCCCGGACACATGAAAAGGCCCGTGGTGATCAATGAAAAAGCCCGCAATCGACTTCGTGAGTGGATGGGGGAAACAATTGTTTATACCCAAGGACGACCTTGGGGGTGGGGGGGGCTCGAGTTGTTATTAATCAAGAGTTATTGAGCCCGGAGGGGGAGACAATGGTGGCCTGGTTGGCGATAGAATGACACCAAAGACCTGCCAGGCGATCAGGGGGGAGGGGGGAGGAGTGGGGAAAGCAAGGTGGTTGGGATGTTGGGGTTACAGTTATGGAATGCCAAGTTTTGGGGTCTACTACGCACCCCCAGGGCTTTCACGAGCCTCTAATGGGGTGGGCAAGCACTGTGGGAGCATGAACTGTTGCTGTTTTTCGAGGGGAGCTACAAGCTTTTATCAGTGTATTAATGGATGATTTGCTCCAATACTTGACAGTGGGATCGTTAAATGTGCGGGGGCTCAACTCGCTTACAAAGAGGTCGTTGTTGGTGCGGGAATTTGCAAGGCTCCGGCTTCACTTCTTATTTGTACAGGAAACTCACTGGGTTCGGGGCAAGGAACCAAAGCTCAGAGCTAAAACTATTGATCAGGTATTCACAGCATCTTCTCAGGCAAAGAAGCGAGGAGTAGCTTTGGTGGTATCCCCCGGGGCCCATTTTGTGTTCAAAGCTTTGAAATCAGATCCAGATGGACGATATCTCATGGTTAAGGGGGAGGTGCGGGGTCGGCTGTTTACTCTGGTGTGTATTTATGCCCCGAATGAAGCACAAGATGCCTTCTGGGTTGGAATGAAAGAAATAATAATATCATTCTCGGAGGGTACCCTATTGGTTGGTGGAGATTTTAATATGGTTCTATGCCCCGAGAGGGATAGGAAATCTGCTAAACCCTGCCCGAACATGCGCCTTCACGAGAGACTTGCTGTGGCCTTTCGCGAAGTGAATAGGGAACTGGGCCTGAGTGACACATGCACCTGCAAGCAGGGTCGGAATCCCGACTTTACTTTTTACTCAAGGCCCCACGCAGCTTTCTCCCGTATTGATTACATTTTGGTTGAGACTTCGCTTCAGAGGTAGGTCACTGACTCGGGAGTGGAGATTGTCCCCTGGTCTGACCACAACATGGTGAAAATTAGACTGGGTCTCCTCCCTGCCCCAGCAGTAGGTTCCCGGTGGAGGTGTAAGGACCTTCTTCTACAGGACAAAGAGGTCCGCCAATCCCTTCTGGTGGCCATAGAGGACTATTTTTCCCTCAATGATAACGGTGAGGTTGGGGGAGTATGGGAGGCATTTAAGGCTAGTATTAGAGGCACCCTCATTGGGATAGGGTTGGGGAAAAAGAGGGAAAGAGCCCGGGAGGAGAAATCACTAAGGGAAAAGATAGAAGCTATACAACCAGGGGGGAAATTAAAAACACAGATGTTCCCTGGGAAATGGGAGGAATTGCAGAGGTTACGAACCAAGTTAGCGGACCTCCTTGTGGGACAGACGGAGAAAAAACTCTCTTTCTTAAAACAGAAATATATGGAAAAGGGGGAAAAGGCGGATAAGATACTGGCTTGGAGGCTTCGTGAGTTCAGAAACAGCAGAAGCGTCAATTCCATCCACACCCCGGAGGGGGACTCGACAGTGCGGGATAGTAAAATCGCTGAACAATTTAGGCGATATTATGAAAGGCTGTACTGCTCGGAATACGTGGGTGATGTGAACGAGGTTGATAGCTTTCTCGACTCCCGCCCGATCCCGGGCCTCCACCCTGACAAAGCTGAGTTACTGGAGCTGCCCATAACCCCACAAGAAACAATAGATACCATATCCTCGCTGAAAAGCGGAACAGCCCCAGGGGACGATGGCTACACAGTTAAGTTTTATAAAACTTATCGGTCCACGCTTGCCCCATTCATGGCCAAGATGTTCAATGCTGCATTGAATCAGGGCTCCCTCCCACCCACGATGATGTCGGCTTTGATTGTAGTGCTCCCTAAGGATGGAAAAGATCCCGCCTATTGCCAATCATATCGCCCCATTTCCCTTCTTAACACTGATGTTAAAATTCTGGCTAAACTCCTAGCAAATAGATTGGCGAAACTCCTCCCTTCCCTAGTACATGGCGATCAGGTGGGTTTTGTTTCGGGGCGCCAGGGATCAGACAACATTAGGAAAACCCTCGATCTCATGCATGAAGCTTCAAAACAGGAGGTGGAAGGCTACCTTCTTTCGTTAGACTCAGAAAAGGCCTTCGACCGTGTCGAGTGGCCTTACATGGGCAGAGTTCTTCGCAAGATGGGGTTGGGAGACAACTTCTGTGGGTGGATCGCAGCACTTTACAACGGCCCCTCAGCGAGAGTATTGGTCAACGGAGGCACCTCAGAGCCGTTCTCCCTTTCCAGGGGCACCCGACAGGGATGTCCCCTTTCTCCCCTTTTATATGCTTTGGCGATGGAACCCCTGGCTATAGCAGTCAGGACAGACCAGGAGATCACGGGGATAAGGTGTGGCGACTGCGACTTTAAACTATCCTTATTCGCAGATGATATCCTGGGCTACCTAACCAACCTCCGGGTCTCCCTACCACGGTTATTTGATCTCATACACTACTTCGGCTCCTTCTCGGGGCTGAAGGTAAATACGTCCAAGTCTAGCAAAATGCCCATGGGTCCAGGGTTTTTTTTTAAACAAAATGGTGGCGTCCCGCCACATATATTTACTTCAATTTGCATTTTAATTTTCTGCAAAGATTATCTCAATCGACATGCTGAATATCAAAAACATTGTATACTCATGATTAGCCGAGGTATAAATACAAAAAGAAGAATCTCAAGGTTGACTTTTAGCTTATTTATTTGACTAAGGTCAAAGCACAAGAGAAAATAGGGGTTCAGTTTCCCTTAGTATTTAGTAATTTTTATGAACAACACTTGCCTTCAAGTTGGCAAACATATTGAAAATCGAACAAAACAAAAAGCAAATTTCAGACACACTTTTCAAGTTATTTGTACATGGTCCTAGAATTGCTAGTGCATGAACATAAGAGCAGGGCAATTGTTACAGCAATTATGATCACATAGGTCATGCAACGGTGAATAGGAAACCAGAATTAGGTTTTTACAAAGAGCATCCTGGTAGTTGTTTCCAAGGTGTGTTACGTTCTGGAGGGAGGTAACCAAGTCTTTAGCCTATGTCTAGATATTGATCAGATGGTGTGTGGGGACAGGCATATCTGAGCCAGATGGTGTGTGGTCCCGTGACGTTTCGGCGAAAAACGCCTTCTTCAAGGGTGAAAACCCAGTCTCCCTGAATGGATTAAGGTTGAAGGTGAGGTTCAACTTCCACTGTTGCTGAACAGTGAAAAAAATCGCCTTGGTGTAGGGTCTGGGGAGCAAACGCTGGTATGTTCCTGTTCTTCTAGGTCGGTTAATTATGGAGGTGTCCTGGAAGCGTGTAAGAACGCTGTGGGCCAGTGCTGAGATGCTGGCAGTGAGGGGTAGCTAAGTGCTGTCAACTACAGATTGCAGGCAGATGAAGCGGCTGCATACACCTCGATAGTGGATGCGAAGTAACCCACTGAATTAGACGCGGTCCCGCTGATGGAGCATCTGCAGTTCGCTGGGTCCAGGGGAACATGAGATTGAGGGCAGCACTGAAATACTGGGGGTAAGAATAGAGCGGGAATCCACCAGATACCTGGGCACCACCATCCCCAGAGACCTCTCCCAACTATACCAATGCAATTTCCCGGGGATCTTGGCTCAGGTTAGTAGCGACCTTAAACGTTGGGCTCCCCTTACACTCTCTTGGCTGGGGCGCATGGTTACGGTGAAGATGAATATCTTGCCCCGCCTCCTTTATCTCTTTGCGGCGCTCCCTGTGGTGATACCCGAGGCCTTTTTTGAGGTACTCCAATCCCGGGTCCTCCAATTTATCTGGAATGGCAAAAGGACGAGAGTCAAGACTTCTACTTTGACCCTTCCAAAGTCAGATGGTGGGTTCGGTCTCCCGGACTTCAGGCTTTACTATAAAGCAGCCCAGCTCCGAGTGATGTTGGAACATATGAGGGATGACATGGGAACATATTGGACACATATTGAGGACATTCATGCCCACCCGAGAAAACTTAGAGACCTCTTGTGGGCCCCCCTAGGGTTCTCCCCTCACATCTCAGAACTCATCCCACCTTGGCGGCCCTCTGGGCGGCTTGGAAGCCTAACGCCGCTAACAAACAGCTAACCTCTTGGCCATCCCCCCTGACTTCGCTCTGGGGCCCCCCTATTGATCTGGGCTCCAAGGGATTCCGAGACACCCAATCTTGGTCAGACATGGGCCTGGAGAAAATCTCTCAATTGTATCGTGAGGAGGGCTTTATAGAATATGACAAACTGACCGAAGCATTGGCGGACAACCCTCCCTCAGTCTTCGAATATCTACGCTTGAAGGGGATCTTGACCCACCCTCGCTGGGCCGATCGTCTCAAACGCCCCCTCACCCCTTTCGAGACTATCCTGGCCAAAAGCACAACTCAGAGGGGCTCCTTATCTATGTTCTATAGCGTCTTGATAACAGCGGACCTGGAGGGCAGACAACCTTTCAAAAAGATCTGGAAGCTAGGCTGGGCATGCCTCTGGATGACCATACGTGGAGGGCAATCATTAAATGCATTTTCACGGGTTCTCTATATACGGCTGCTATGGACCATAACTTCAAAATTCTCCATTCATGGCACTGCCCCCCGGCCACCCTGTCCAAAATGTTTAGGGATGTGTCCCCCTTATGCCCCAGAGGGTGTCACCAACGGGGCACATGGTTTCATCTGTGTTGGGAATGCCCAGTCATTCAGGTTTATTGGTCGGAACTACTTAGCTGGATTAAGGAAATTGAGGGGTTCTGCCCGACCTTACTGCCATTGGAAATCCTCCTGGGCACCCCCACACCGGAGACAGAACTGAATGCGTTCCCTAAGGTCATTGGGGCCATGTTGAGGACGGGGAGGCTAGCGCTCGCCCAAAAGTGGAAAAGTGCATTGGCCCCGTCCAAAGAGGAATGGCTCTGCAAACTCAGGTCGATTTTCATATATGAAAAGCTTACCGCAATAACGAACGACACCATGACGGACTTTGTGCAAGAATGGACTGCAGTTCTTCTTCATGAGGATTGTATTTCTATGCGCCTGTAGACTGTATCTTAGGTTGCCTCCACAAGATGCCTATCTCCATTCTTCCTCCGGTTAATTCACAAGCTGAACCCACTGTGTCAAGTGATTTGTCTAATTGGTATTTGGCAAGCAATCGTTCTCCCCAGAGCTATTATTGTTCGTGAACTCTCAAAACTTGGTATGTTGAAATTGGGCTAGGGTGGGGGGAGGAGGGTGGTGGGAAGGGAGTTATTATTGGAAAAACTGACAACTTGTTTCTCATTTTGTGTGTTACTGGTAGAACGGACCGTTTCGTTCAGCCCTATATGTATGTTGTCAATAAAACAAATTGTTAAAAAAAAAAATGTTACACAGAGACTCATTATTCTGAGAGTTACATACTTTTGAAAGATATATTTATAGTCTAAAAGATTGGTCCACTGTGCTAGTTCCTGGATGAAAACCGGCCTGGAGGTCAGTAATAATCTTATCTTGCACCCATCCTTCAAGATGGGAAAGCAACACTTTCACATAGACCTTTCCTACTGCATCCAGCAGGGAGATAGGCCTATAATTGGCAGGGTCCTCCTGGCCCCCCTTTTTATATAATGGTACAATGATCACCCTTGTTAATGAACCCAGCACTACTCATGATTCTAGGATGTCATTTAGAAAGTAGAAAGCCAGTGCCAGGAGCTTCCCCCATCTCTGTTGTTCCGAGGCCTCATTGACTTCTGCCATTGTACATTTCAGCATCGATGGATTCGAAGGAGGCGTTCCCTGGCAATGATTATCATCCCAGGGTGCCCGTGGTGCACTGTTTAAATGTTGGTGAAGTGATCTAACCAATCCTTTTCTGGGATATTGCCCTGAATTATATTCCTGTCGTCAGATTTCATTAGTGTTATTCTCTTCCAAAGACATCTTATCATTGTTCAGAAATGTGTCTAATAAGCCTTGCCATTGGCATGCAATAAAGGCTTCTTTTTTCCTTTTGGTTGCGTTCTTATAGAATGACCATGCCAGTTTTTCGGCATGCCTATCAAGGTTGGTGCCTTCATTTCCTTGATAATGACTCCTTGTCAGGGGCGCCGAGTACATGGGGGCTCCGGGGCCTGGTGCCCCACCAGGAGAATCTGTTCAGGGCTGAGCCTTGTTTGGGGCCAGGCCAGAGAGAAGATGCAGTATGTCTCTCTCTCCGGTCTGGGCTGTGTGTGTGTGTGTGTGTGGCACTGGGAGTGTCTGCTTGTCATGTCCAACTTGGAAGCAGGAAGAGCGCTGCGCTAACCCCCGGTACGGCTGACCAAGAAGCCTGCTCTTCACTTGGTCAGGAATGCAGCCGAGGGCGACACGGGACGGCAGTAGGTGAGTTCTTCGTACTGCGAATGTGAAACACAGCTCCACCTTTCCGAACCTTAACTTCACTGTGCAGGTATAAACGCAGCATGAAACAAACACTTGGTATATTTGAAATGTCAAGAACAGCTCAAGGGCACATTATGACGCCCAGAGCTGTAGTTTGCAAGCTGCAGGTATTGGCTTCAGGTCAGGACAGTACTGTTGCAGGGACTGTCTCTTTAAGACAGCCCCACAAGTGAGAGTCACGGCAGGACGTGACGTAAGAAGAGGAGGGGGTTTTAGTGAAGGGGCAGGATGGAGAGTTCACTTCCACTTTGTATTTGAATAAAGAACGTTCCGTGTTATACCGCTGGTGTGCCTCTTTATTTCTGCGAGGTCGGAGACCTCTAACAACTGGCGACAAGGTTTATACGGCTCACCAGCATCCTCCTGCTTCCACGTGCCAGCAATCCTGCTGCGCGTCCTTCCATCCGTGTCTGTGATCCCACGGATGCAAATCACTGGGATGTGCGGCCGCGCTTCCACGCACAAGCAATCCTGCTTTGTGCTTCCTCCGGAGACAACGAGCGTTGCTCGCTCACACCAGCGATCCCGCTGCATGTGTCCTCTCAAGCCAGTGATCCCACCAGGCACCCATGCCTACAGAGCTTCCTGCTTATAAAGACTGGCGATCCCGCCAAGCGCACACGCCTCCAGCGACTCCCACTCCAGAGTCAGGTGATCCTGCCTGGTGCATACACCCAAGCCCCACTACAGAGGTCTGTCCAAACCTGCAGAAGAAGGCCCATTACACATGGACACGCCTGAACTCCTCAGAAGAAACACTCGGCAGACTCGCTACGTGCCTGCAAAGGAAGGCCCAGATAAGGCCTAAGGCTCCAGCTACTTGAGCAACCTCAAGTCCAGACGCCACACCCTGCCAAAGGCAACAGAAGAACTCTACACAAGCGCCAACCAGCCCAGGTGGGTGTCCTCAGTCCTCTAAAGCCCCCCCCCTGAGTTCACGACATCAAGAGTGAGGGGAGGTCTACAAACTGTGCGCCCATCTAATTGAGCACTCCCATACACCAGGCACACCATGTGCAGGCTGCATAAAGACCCTAAACAAAAGCACAGAGAGCCTGGACAAGCTTCCTGTATCTTTTCTTTGACCCACGCACCATGAGCACATCCCCCGATCAAGCTGGGCAGTCCCAGCACCCCCCCCACACCAGCATCCAGATCAAAATCGACGGCATGGCGCATGTCCCCACCTTTCTACATGACCCTGCAGGCAGACAAAGGCCCTCGGTTGGTCGAATGGCTTGAGGACTTTAACAACTTTATAGCAGCTGCAGAAGAAACCTCTCCACGCCTACGCAGTTCATTAACACGGCTGGCACTGAAATAAAAACTTTAATCAAAACCATCCCAACAGCAGAGCTCGCCGATTTCGCCACTTTAATAACCGCCCTAAACAAAAGACTGGTCATAGAACCAAACAGGGACTATGAAAGATATATGTTTAATCAATGCACACACCGCAGTGACGAAACAGTGGACGAATTCATCACTAGACTTCAAATCAAAGGGGCACATTGTCAATTCCACGCATTTTCCCTAGAGGAGGCCATTCGTCTACAGGTAATAGAAGGTTGCTTCTCGCCTACTCTGAAAAAGCAGCTTCTCAAGAAACCCCTCACCATTGAGGAAGTAAGCGAAATGGCTAGGATCCTCGAAAGGGTTGACAAGCAAGCCACGCAGATGACCAGCACAACAACTCTCAAGCATGAAAAACATGAAGTGATAGCGTTTCAGACAGGCAACACCAGGGCAAGCGAAAGGCCGAATAGCTCCAACTATACACCGACTCCACGAATGCAAAGACAGTGCTACAGGTGAGGAATGGCTTTCCCTCACGCAGGATCATGCCCTGCACTCACCCAGAAGTGCAGAAATTGTGGCAGAGAAGGCCACTTCCAGTCTGTTTGCAGAGAGGGTAGACCTTTTCCCACGCCACAACCAACCTCCTCACCACAATACAGATCATATCAAAGGACACTGTCAAATCAATCTTATCAGCCACGCCCTTACCAACAAGGGCCGAGAATATACATCAGAGTAGTAGAAGAACTGTACCCAGAGGTCAAAATCCAAGCATATGAGCCACAAGAGCTCGACACACGGATCCGAGATGAATATGACAATCCACCCCGCCACGACCAAGCTATCACACCATATCTCAAAACACCCAAGACTATGAAAGTGCCCATTTTGATTTGTATGCACAAAACGAGTTTGTGAACCTAATCATGGACGAGGATGAGGCACATGAAGCACCGCGAATACCAGTAGACATCTGTGACAAACAATTCTGTTTCCTCATTGACTCGGGAGCCACAGTTAACATTATGGGGGGAAAAGAGTTCCAACAACTTCAAGACAAACCACCACTGACGCAGACGTCATCCAGAATATTCCAATGGGGTGCCGACGGCCCCCTACAAAGTGTCGGGTCGTTCAAAAGACAACTCATTCACAGGGGCAAGTGAACAACCACTGTAATACACGTTATAAGAAGCCCAACAAAAGGACGATGCCTCCTGAGCTACAAAACGGCTACCTCCTTAGGCCTCATCAACATAAATGTACTGGAAGGCGACATGATCAGCTCGACTGCGCCAGGAGACGTGTTCCCTGATCACATATACAACATGGACCATGCACCACACACGGGCCCAGTCATCACGAAGGATGACAGCCTGAAAGAATTTCCACAGCTCTGCCAGGGCTTGGGCAATATGAAAGGCCCACCCGTCAAGCTACACATTGACCCAGCGGTTCGTCCAGTCCCACAAAACCCGCTCAGAGGGGGATTCCACCTTCAAGAGGCTGTATCAAAATAACTAAATCAGCTCCTATGGGACAATATGATAGCCTGGGTCTCCCCACTTGTAATCGTCCCAAAGGAAGGAGGTTGGTTGCGACTATGCTTCGACATGAGAGTAGCCAAAACAGCTATCCAAAGGGAACGCCACCCGGGACCCATGATTGAGGACATGATCGTTCAATTGAACAAAGCAATTCTCTTCTCAAAACTGGACTTAAACCAAGGATACCATCAGTTGGAACTCCATCCAGAGTCACGACCAATCACCACATTTGCATCCCACGACAGACTATTCCGTTATAAACGACTGAACTTTGGGATATCGTCAGCGGCCGAAATTTTTCATGAAACCATCAGGCAAGTCATCCGACCTGTAAAAGGAACCCTCAACTATAGTGATGACATCCTCGTGTTCGGGAACACTCGGAATGAACACGACGAGGCACTTTGTGCTGCCTGTACAGCTGTACAAGACGCTGGACTGACTCTCAACCTGGAGAAGTATCGATTCAGTAAGTCCAAGCTCAAATTCTTTGCACACATCTTCTCAGCAGACGGAATGACTCCCAATCCAGACAAGGTCTCCACCATATATCACCTGCAGAGACCCGAACAGGCTGCTGATGTAAGATCATTCCTAGGAATGGCCGGCTATTGCGCCCACTATGTACCCCACTTCGCCACAATTACTGAACCCCTTCGACGCTTGTTGCAAAAAGATGTCCCGTTTCCTTGGACAGATGCATGCCAAGGAGCATTTGACACCATTAAACAAGCCCTTGCGGAAGCCCGAAAGCTTGCTTACTTTGACCCCGACTGACATACCGAAATAGTAGTAGACGCCAGTCCAGTGGGTTTGGGAGCGATTCTTGCACAAACCAGCGGCCCGGACAACCACCCGAGACATGTAGTTGCCTATGCTAGCAGGGCGTTGGCTCCTCCCGAATCGGCGTATTCCCAGGTGGAGAAGGAAAATCTGGCAGCTGTGTGGGCCTGTGAACATTTTCACAACTTCATTATCGGAAAAAGCTTCACACTTATAACGGACCACCAGGCTCTATTATCCCTCTTCGGGAACCCAAGAACGAAAATGCCCCCCAGAATTGAACGCTGGAGCATTCGCCTACAGGAATATGACTTTGAAATAATCCATCGACCGGGAGGCGAGAACAACCCTGCTGACTACTTGTCCAGGCACCCGACGGGGAATCCTGTTCCGAGGACAGGAGATGCCGAATACGTAAGCTATGTAACCGCCAACGCGTTGCCCCCAGCCATCTCCATTGAAACCATTGTAGCCGTCTCAGCAGCAGATCCCTCCATGGCTTTAGCAATAAGCCTGACAGAGAACAATAAGTGGAAAGACTTTCGCCGAGCAGTCCAGAGACACCCTGGCGCATACAGAGATGAGCTCGAAAGGCTGGCCAAAATACACACCGAATTGGCGGTCCAAGACAAGACAATCCTACTAAGAGGATACCGGCTAGTGATACCAGCAACACTCAGGGCGGAGATCATCAAGACAGCACATGAAGGCCATAGGGGCGCGGATAACACCAAAAGGCAACTCAGATGCCATGTTTGGTTCCCGTTCATGGACGATATGGTCGACAGGTGGGAGAAGAACTGCACAGCATGCCAATGCAACACAAAAGCGGAACCACCAGTGCGGCTTCGAGTGACCACAATCCCGGATCACCCGTGGGAACGTGTCCCGATTGATTTCTACGGGGCACTCGAAACTGGCGAATACTTGCTACTATTCATTGACGAACACTCCAGGTTCCCTATCGTGAAGAAAGTAAGATCCATGGCATTTGCACACGTAGGCGCCACATTCGATGAGGTCATCAGCGAGTGGGCGATCCCAACATAATAAAGTCGGACAATGGTCCGCCATTCAGCGGACACGAGTTTGGGGTATTTACAAAGCACATGGGGTTCATACACCAAAAGATCACACCACGCTGGCCCCAAGCCACTGGGATGGCAGAAAGGTTCATGGTCTCAATTAAAAAGACTATGCAAAGTGTTGAAGGGTCAGACCCACACCAAGCATTGTGTAGAATGCTGAGAGACTATCGGAACATCCCCCACGAGGTCACCAACAAAACCCTGGCTGAACTCATGATGAAATACCAGGTCAGAACCAGACTCGTCAACAACCCTGCAACCCGGCATGAACCAGATCAAGAGGTCATCAGAAGGGACGCCGAACGGAAAGAGAAAGCCAGAATCCAGACAGATGGGAGGAGGAGAGCGCAGGAAAAGGAGTTTCAAATAGGAGATGAAGTCTGGGTGCAACAAACATTGAACAAGAAAACAGACTCGCTGTATGCACCAGAGCCACTTCAAGTAATTGCCGTCAATGGGACAATGATAACAGCAGCAAGTGAGTCAAGGGAAGTGACCAGAAACAGCTTGCTGTTCAAGCATGTCCTGAGGGGAAAGGAAGAGAGACCGCCGCCGGCTGACCCGGACCCTGAACTCTATGACACACAGGACGAAGAGTGGGTTCCCCTTGAACAGTAGGTTCTGCGTCAGTTGAATCCCCAAGATCAGACTGACGGTGACTCAAACCCAGAGTCACGAGGACCACCTCAAAGGGTCATCAAGAGACCCCCAAGAATGGTGGAAGAGTGTTAAATTAAAGTTAAAAAGGTTTCAGTTATATGCCTTGCAAAGACATTTGTCTGGGGGTGTTGTTGCAGGGACTGTCTCTTTTTATTTTTTTATTTTTTTAATTTAATATTAGCTCGCAAGCCTCGGGCGCAGATACAAGGACACAATACAGACAAACAGTGACTGAAGCCAAGGAAGACGGGACGACCATAGAATTTACTCTGAACTAGGCATGGACTGGGAATGTCGTTTATTTGAAAATGTGTGTTTTCACCAGTTTGTGGAAATGGGTGTAGTTGGTTTCCAGTCTTAAGTGGTCCGGAAGATTGTTCCAAAGAGGGTCGGAAAGGATCTGCCTAGGCCACTTTTAAGTTTGTGTGGGGCCGCTGAGATTTTACTGAGGTGGGATTTTACTCAGTGTTCTACTTGGAACATATGGTTTAATTCTGGTTTTTAGGTAAGCTGGAGCCTTTCCGTAAATACATCTGTGAACGATGGTTAAGGTCTTGAAATGAACCCTATCCTCGGTTTTCAGCCAGTGAAGCTCCCTTCTGGAATTGCTGATGTGCTCTGATCTAGTTTTGTGCTTAACAATTCTAACTGCATTGTTCTGGACAACTTGGTAGCTTTGCAGACACTGCTTAGAGGCACCCAGAACTAGAGCGTTGCCATAGTCAAGGCGCGACATAATAGTTGCTCTTGCTATGGTCGCACAGTTGTCCTCTGATATGAAGGGTCTAATAGCTTTTATTAATCTGAGGTGTTAAGAACAGTTTTTTTATGTACTGTACTTGGGCATCCGCCCCAAGTGATGCTTCTAGCATCATACCAAGGGTTTTAACCTTACCCAGGACCGGTATGGGTGTATCTTTGATCTGGAAGGACGTGTAGGAGGAAGATAGTTTTGCTCTGGCTGAAGATGAGCCGAATATCATGAGCTCTTTTTTTTTCCGTTGAGGCACATCCAATTGGAGTCCATCCATTGCTCCACGTTGTTGTAGATCATGGTAAGTTGCTTGCTATCTTTTTGATAGTTGCCACTTAATTCAAACACCAGCTGTGTGCCGTCAGCGTAGTTTGTAAAATAGGTGTTGATATGATCGAGGACAAGGCATAGGTACCTCAGGTAGAGGTTGAATAACAGTGGTGACATGCTAGCGCTTGGGGGACTCCACAGAGGATTTCCTTTTCCAAGGAGAACTTGTCCCCCCAGTTCACCGTAGATATCCTATTTTTTAAGAAAGACATTATCCAGCCGATGGCTTCATCAGAACAGTTGGTGGTCTTTTTTAGTGCATTCTGGAGTAGGTTATGCTCGAGGAGGTCAAACGAGGCGCTGAGGTCAAGGAGGATGAGGAGACCTGTTCTACCCTTGTCAATAATGCTGAGCATTTTGGTCTGTAGGTCTAACATGGCTTTCTCAGTGCTGTGGCCATGGCGGAAGCCCGACTGTTGTGTGTGAAGGGAGTTCGAAGACTCCCCACTCCCCTTTAAGACAGCCCCACAAGTGAGAGTCACGGCAGGACGTGACGTAAGAAGAGGAAGGGGTCTTAGTAAAGGGGCAGGAAGGAGAGTTCACTTCCACTTTATATTTGAATAAAGAACGTTCCGTGTTATACCGCCGGTGTGCCGCTTTATTTCCGCGAGGTCGGAGACCTCTAACAAGTACTATGAAAACGTTGCCTTTGCATCAGCTTGAAACCCCACACAAAGCACACACTTTATTTTGCGTGGCTACATTAAAGGCTGACTCAGTGGAACCGCCAATTTGCAAATTGCACTTGTGCAGTCATTGCAGTGCGCTGACTTTGCAAATGCAATGTCTTGAAGGCTGTGAGGTATTGGGCTGGATGTTTGCAGCTAGGAAGCCTGGGACTGGAGGAGGTGGAGTTTGCCCGTGCCCAGGTTGCTACTGCTCGAATATTCCAGATGCACGTGAAGTCAGATAGTTTGCGCGCCCAGCAGCCTGAACCATTTCACGGCCCAGATTATTTGGAGTCCTGCGCTGCGGGTGTTGGTTGGTTCCATTGGCCTTTGCCACTCTGACTTATTCGTGCCAGACAGTGCCACTGCCCTGCCTAGACTGGATTTGGAATCTGGTGGTTGGGAGTGAGACCGAGCCTCACCTGGTCTGCAGTGTCATTGTGTTGATACTACACCACTGCTCCATTCAGTTATGTGGGTAAGGGGTTCCCCTTCATAGCTAGCCTAGAGCTCCCTCTCTGCCTCTCTCCCTCTCTCTTTTATCTTTTTCCTATCTTTTCTCCTCTCTCGTCTCTCCCTCCTGCTTGCTTCATTAACGTTGTCACGTTGACAACGTTGTTGTCCCTTCAGGAGCGGCTGAATCTCAGGACCTTAAATTCTGTGTTATTATGCCACAGTTGCGCTAATTTAAATATGGTGTTTTAGGTCATGCCTTAATAAACCCATCAAGGTCGTTTTACAGGGATATTCATGATACTGCTATCAGGTGATTTCCGCTTTCCTCAAACGTATATTTTCCTCAACCCACAATTCATATCCAGATGCAGCCCAGCGCCATTAATATGATCCGCATTTGATTCTCTGGAGGGATCATCCATTTACAAAGAGGCAGCAACTGAGCAGACAGCTCTCGCCCCTGCGGCACAGGGAAATCACAGGACTAGTACCAACCGGTGTTGTGTCTGAAAACAGCCCTCAAAGTCCAGACTCCATGTCACCACTGACCCCTGCCCACTTCTCAACGCTTACCTGCACTGTCAAAAAGAATAAACAGCACCCCATGTAGCCTGAACCAGTGTGCATGTCTTCCATTGGCAGCCATTACTAACCATTTCCCTTTCTGACTGCTGTATTCTACTATGAACTCATGGCAGAGGAGTAGGGAATTCATAACCTTGAGTTTTTATTTGATTTGTGTTTTATTACTGGTTGGTGCTACATGTCCTTCACTAATTCGAGCCCCACCCCCCCCCAACCAGTGTGTCACGATATCACTTCCTCTCCCTGCACCTCTGAATCCTGCCCCACCATTGAACACAGGCTGGTTGCTAGGTCTGGAAAAGATCCGGGGCTACGGCCGCTAATGGGACCGTCGGGACTCAGGGCTATCTGGCCTTTTGGGTATAGCCCCTCAGCTTTCTATCCGGGTCTACAACCAAAAGACCGGAGGCTATAGCCGCCCCAGCCTCTCCTAGTGACGCCTCTGATTGAACCAGTGCCTGAGTTTCCCTCCTGTCTCTACTTAGATGTGCAAATTGCTTCTTGAATCTCTCGTTTTCTTTGCGTTTTTCTCTTCCTTCAGGTTTTATTCCTGCCATAAAAGAGCAGCAATGGCCGACCCATCCATTTTCTTGATTTATGCTGCTTTCAGCGCCAACCTAAGATTGTGGTTATCTGAAGGTGCGTTTTCTCTTGCTGTGAGTTAATGGAATGCTTTTTGCACCGTCACATTATCTTGCAGAAACATTATGAGGCCGATTCATGGAATTAATGTGCGCTGTAAATTCCTGCGCAAGCGTGCGAAAGCGTGCGAATCGCAGCGCAAGTGCAAAAATCGCAGCGAAACCCGCGCACAACGATTCATGGTAGTCCGTGCGCGTGTAAATACATGGATGTGCGCTAAAATCCTGCGTGGCGCACGCTGGCGCACACGTCTTCAAACAGCGTGCGCTACGCGCACAGCGAAAGCACACATAGCGAAGCGCACACACAAAAGTAGGCAGAACATGGGGCGTAACACGCGGAATGGGGAACAGCGCGTGAAAATGTGGGCATCACGGGGGAAGTACAGGAGGCAAATGCGCAGAACGCCCACACGCGCGCCTACAACACGTATTCATGGAATCGAACTGGGCTAACGCGTGCGCCAAAAAAGACACGCTAATCCGGAAAAAAGTACGCCAGCAGGAAGCAGGTGTACGTGGACCCGGGCAGCATAAAAGTGCGTGCAAACAACAAACAAGCTCAGACGCCAAGATGAATATACCGTTCCTCGCTGCAGTGGTCTTGGGATACCGCAGGAGGAGGAGGAGGATAGTCAGGCCCAGAATTTTTACACCCAGAACCAGCCTTTTTGGGATGCCTGATGACCAGGTGTATGGGAGGTACAGGTTTCCACCTCACATAATACTCGACATGGTGAGTGAGTGGGAGGATGACCTCACATCACCCACCCTGTGCTCCCAAGCACTGAGCCCCTTGGAAAAGGTGCTCAATGTACTGCACTTCTTGGCCACTGGTTCATTTCAGCGGACTACTGCAATAGTGGGGTGGTCTCACAGGCCACGCAGTCACGCTGCCTGCACCAGGTTTTGGCCATCATGACTGCACGGCCATCAGTCCGCAGGCATATATACCTGCCCAGAACACCTGCAGAAAGGCAGGCTGTCCAGGATTTTTATGGGGTGGCACACTTCCCCAAAGTGCTAGGTGCCATTGACTGCACCCATGTGGCTCTATGTCCTCCCAGGGCAACTGAGCACATCTACAGAAACCGCAAGCACTGGCATTCCATCAACGTGCAGGTAGTATGTGATGCCAAGGGAATCATCACCTCACTATATGCCAACTATCCAGGGTCCACCCATGACAGTTTCATTTACAGAATGTCAACCCTAAACCGGGACCTAGAAGCTGGGAGGCATGGCGATACATGGCTGCTTGGTGAGTATAAATGCCCCTGCACATGCATGCATGTCAGACACTGAGTAATGTCACAACCTCACTAATGATACCCATCATCACCTCCCCAGGGGACAGTGCCTACCCTCTGAGCACCCACATGATGACGCCAATTCGGAACTCCCACACCACCCGAGGTAAGATACAACACAGCCCATATTGCAACCCGGGGCATAGTGGAGCGCACATTCGGAGTGCTCAAGTCACGCTTTCCCTCCCTTGACCGCTCTGGTGGGCAGCTGCTATACGCACCCCCAGTAGTGTGCAGGATCATAGTGGCAGCATGTGTCCTGCACAACGTTGCAACATGCCGGGGCCTGCCCGTGGACATGGTGGTGCCCCCACATCCCCAACCACAAGCACAGCCGCTGCGCATGGGAGGGGAAAGGGCACGTGGTGAGGCAGCCCGTACGCAGCTGGTGGCTAACTACTTCACCTAAAATCACACCCCTTTGGAGTGCACACAGCCATGGCACATACCTGCTGACAATCAATGATGATGACATAAGGGACAGTCAACTGTCACAACCATACCAGCCTGAGATTGGTCACCTGGAATTGTTACATTGTGTGCATCCCTACCTGCCGAAAGACAACCAATGCAACCAATGCTGTGTCACAAAAAAAACACACATTTATGCTGCATGAATGACTACCCCCTTGCAAAATACAACATGAAAATAGCGCCATACCACCCAACACACCATGGCATGTCATGCAATGTGAAAGCAAACAAAGCAATGCACAAGACCTGATACATGTGTCACAAAGTGCACTGTCCCAAATGGAAACTGCCCACAGACAATATGCTCCTAGTAATCAATAACAAACAGCACACATGAACAAATACTTACCACCAACACAATACAGCACCACACCATGAAACATTGCAAAAACATGACAGTACTAAGTCAAAGTAGTGGTAGTCTTACAACCTGAATAAGCTAGCACATCGACCCCTTCCAACTGTAGAGTGTTGCTGCCACGCAAATTTGTCAGTGTACTGCATACGACATGAACTCCATCTGCAAAGGAGACGGCCTTGTGAAGACATGAGGAAGGAACCTGCAAATTAGGAGGAAGACATGGATGCAC
This sequence comes from Ambystoma mexicanum, assembly GCF_040938575.1. Classification (NCBI taxonomy): domain Eukaryota; kingdom Metazoa; phylum Chordata; class Amphibia; order Caudata; family Ambystomatidae; genus Ambystoma; species Ambystoma mexicanum. Next base: position 718,943,021 of record NC_090938.1, on the reverse strand, counting down.
AAGCACATATCAATACACCATGCAGTGTACAATACAACAACAATACCCACTAGGGATGTACACACAGTATTGACTACAGACTGCCCACACAGCTCATGGGAGCCCAATGCCACTGTGTAAGTCACTGTCACTTGGTCACACCCTTTGCAAGCCCATGGAAACGGGAAGCAGGAGGGGTGTGTGTGTCACGAACCCAAGCATCTAACCCAAACTCAGGACAAGCCTGCATGTGCCAGCCGGAATACAGCGGATGCCCACGGGAGCCACACAAGGCAACACATTGTAAAAAAAATCAAAAATGGCCATATGGGGTCAGGGGGGGGCACCCAGGAGGTTCGAGGACAGGGTGCACACCAACACCCACCAGCGTGGATGTTGCAGAAAAAAAAAAAATACCTCCATGGGCTCTTGGCCTGCACGGCTATGCCATTGTGGGAGAACTGCTGTCGGTCCCTTCACCCTCTGCTGCTGCATCAGGAGGTGGTGACACTATGGGAGGCAGCCCACGCAAAGCCCTGGTATGGTCCTCCATGGCAGCAAGCATGCGGGTCATTTCTACTGATGCTGCCTGTTGGGTTGCCATACCGTACATGGAGTTTTCCCATACAGTATTTCCTGGTGGCGCACGGCCACCGCGTCTGCGGGCACCACACCTGTTTGGGGCAAGGCGATCTGCACCTTGCTGTGCTGGCACTGCCTGCCACTGCCTGAGGCTGCAGGACTGCATTCCCCCTCTGATCTTCTGGCCGAGGAACAGGATCAGATGCTGTGGAGTGTGACCCTGCATCCGTAACCACCAAAGGCGGACCTACCAACACTGACATCCCCATAGAGGGTTCTACCCCTGGTCCAGGTGGGTTGGACAGAACAGAATCCCTGCCAGAAGCACTGCCCTGCGACAGCAAATGAGTCTCATCATCCGACTCAGCACCTGAATAGAGGTCTGGGGAGCTGCACCCAGAGGCACCCCTCGACAGTATGGTCTGCAGTACCAAAGTGTTTTCACCCACCACCACACCACGTCCCCCACTGGTGCCTGGTCGTGGCTGAGAATCCTCCTGGGTCTGCACCATCTCCTGAACCTCACTAGCATCAAGTGCGTCGTCACCTGCAAAAACATGAAACACAAGAAATGGAAACAGGCATGAGCACCATAGCACACACATAGGCCTGACAAGACAGAGATCCTATACATGGTTAACACATGTCCCACATGACTATAACCCTGGCATGCATGCACTGTCAATGATTCTGAAGGGGAGTCAAAAAGGCAGACAATGAGGACACCAAGATGGAAAAGCAACACATTCGCAGCATGTCGTGTAGCACTGGCATCACACATCAGCCTGTGAGTGGCATGTCCAATACACATACATGACACATGTCAGCACACAGATGTCATGTAGCATAGCGATGGTAAATTAGACAACTACAGCGATATGTCAGTGAGTGAGTACTGTCACACATCCATGTCACATGGACATGATGAGAAGATTAATGCAGAATAGGGTTGCAAAATATGCATGTGCCGCACACTGCAACACATCCATTGTACAATTAGACAGTGATTGTAGGCAGATGTACACATCAATGGTTGGTCACTTCAACATGACAGGAAAAAAACTATCATGTTCCACATGCAAACAGGCCTAAAAAATAAATTTCAGCAGGCCAATACTCCCTTGCCCTGAATGGTTTAAACATTCACATAACCAGGTAACTAAAGTGGCACAATGTGGGGTGTAAACAATGACAGAAGCATGTCATATATGTGGCATTAGGGATGAAAAAAGCATATGAAAAATGGGATAATCTAAAGAATCAGCCTGAACGAACACAGAAAAAATCAGAATAATGTTGTTGCAAGATGATAGTTCAAGTGCAACAGCAGTAATGTCGGGCTAATTGGCTACTGTGGGCAGAAGGGATACTGTCATACCCAAATCAAAGGCACATGAATGGATTGGAGGAAGCACATGGGTGACCCATTACACTCAGGAGTACACACCCTCACCTGGCACTCAATCAGAACCCGTCACCCAAACAACATACACATGGATTACACACAAATGCATGGGCACTCACCGGACAATGCCTCGTAATCAGGTAGCTCTCCCACGCCTTGGATCTGTTCCTCTGTGACGAATGTCCCAGCAACAGACTCATGTTCAGTGAGTTCGTTGTCCTCTGGTGGAGACCCACCGCCAGTCACCAGAGTAGCGGCATGATTTGAGGCCAGCTTGTCCTTTGCTCTGCGTTTCAGGTCATTCCACCGCTTGTAGCAATCATCAGCTGTGCGCCTCACAAATCCAAGGGCACTTAAGCGGTCCGCGATGGTCTGCCAGTGTGCCCTACGTTGACCAGGTGTGGTCTTGCACCCTGCAGTCACCACCATTTCGCGGCTATGCGCCGACACATAGGTCACAAGTGCATCAAGTTCGGGGTCATTAAAGCTAGGCTTCCTTGACGTGCCGGACTGTGTAGCCGTGTCTGGGGTCCCAGCCTATAGTGCCATAGCACCCTTCTTCCTCTTTTTCAAAGGTGGAGCAGAGCCTGAGTGGCTTGCACCGCTCTGGTCAGTAGGGGCAGAAGCGCAGGTGGACTGGGTACTGGGAGTGTGGGAAGGCACAATGACCATAGGTCTTGGTGCAGGCATTGGCTGAAGTGTGATGTTGGCAGGGGCAACGTCAGTTTGATGGATCAGGACCGACACTGTCCCGGCTGGGGTGGGTAGAGCTGCCCCTGCAGCCTCCCCACCCTGCCTACTTGGGGCAGCAGATGACATTGCTGCCCCAGATCCACTTGGCCTGGTGACACCAACTTGCACCAGCACACGTGGCTTAGACTTGCTGACCTGGAAGTCAGCCTGGGAGTCATCCTGTGCCGGGTCAGGTGCCACAATGGGCTGGTCCAACAAGGGCTGAGCTGGGATGGTGTCAGCCACATTTCCCTCAACCATGGGGGTGAAGCATGGGTGTCCCTGATTGGTCCTCCACACATGGGGGTCTAGGGGCACCCTGCAAATCCTGGCCACGTACCCTACCGTGCCCACCACGCCCACCTTTTGGAGGTCGGCCACCTTTGCCCCCCTTACCACTTGGTCGCCTCCCAACCATGGCACTGATGTTGTTGTGCGTATGGGAGTTGCAGTAAACAATTGTCCTGGGCAATTGGGGGTGAAAGGGGTAGGGTACTAGATGGAATTCGTACCCTAGTGCTCTAGCAAGGCTGTCTGTGACCCCTGGGGGAAGATGACGGGTCACGCAACGCACAGGCACCCTGAAAACAAAAAGTAACGTGCACGCAACCCCTCGTAGACCACGTGCGTGGAAAAATTAACCCGTACTATGCTGTGGCACCCAGAAACACAAAAATAAGCGTACGCGTGTTACACGCAGCCTACAATGACCTCTGAAGGGGTACGCAACACACGGGGCAAGCACAGTTGGTAAATGCGTGCGCGACTCACCGTCTGCCTGGAAAAAGAGCGTGAAAAAAACACGCGTGTGCGCATTGGCAACACCCCCGCCAAAAGAAGAATTGTACGCTGTCTGAGGAGACCGGACAAAAGAAGAAGTGAACGCTGTTTGAGGAAACAGGGCCAAAAAAAATAAAGAATGCTGTCAGAGGTAACAGGGAGTACGAACTTGAAACGCTGTGAAGTAATCGCGTGTGAACCGACAAGAAGTTCAGAATTCACCCACTCGCTCTCCACGAAAAGCACGTACAAGGGAATGGGGTCCTACACGTACCTTTTAAAGTGGCCCACACGTACAGCGTCACTTACGCGGGTACGCGCTAAGGCCCTTGCCTCCAATTACACGAACTGACACTCGGACGTGCAGTTTTTGGACGTGTACGATGAACATGCACCCGTGTTGATGGAAACGCAAGCGCGCGTCACGTCATTTACGCGCGTAGGCCCTTTCCTCGGATTACACGCATTCACACGCGGACGTGCAGTTTTTTCATGTGCGCTGAACCACTATGCCCACGTCACGAGGGAAACGCCCGCGCGAGTCACGTCACAGAAGCGCTTACGCGCCAAGGGCCTTTGGTCCAATGAAACCGCGTACGTGTGCTGACGCGCTTACGCGCGAAGGGCCTTTCCTCGAATTACACGCTGACGTGCAAGATTTTCACATGCCAAATCATTCCGTATCAAGCTGGCCACGCAACAACACACGGAAGACCACACTCCTGCCCAGAAGGCCCAATTACTGCCCCCCAGACCCCCGAGCACACTCCCACCTGCCATCTGATGCTGCCTGACTGTCTGCTGCCCACGTGCCCTGCTATTTGCTGCCTGCACGTCAGCCAGGGGTGCAGTTGCTGTGACCACCCCTGCTGGAACCGAAGACTCCCGACTGGGATACCATCGCTCCACAGCCCAGCCCCAGGACCCAGTTGCCCACCCACTCCTGCTTCTGGGGTTGCCATGTCGGCCACAACACCATCTGGCACCACTGGCAACCCCCAGCCAGAGAGGCAGAGGGCCACCAGCTTCAGTGCCAGGGAAGTTGGTGTCCTGGTGGAGCAAGTCCTGGGGCAGTATGATGCCCTCTTTGGAAGTTTGCGCACTGACAATGAAGGACGGACCAGGATCTGGATGGACATCATGACTGCCATCAACGCGGAGGGGGTGGCAGTCCGCGACTTACAACATGTCAAGAAGCACTGGGAGGACTTCAGGTCCAGGATCCTCAACAAGGCCCGGCGCCTCTTGAAGGCAGAGGATGCCGAGGGGCGCCGGGGCCACCTGTCCGACCACCAAATGAGGATCCTGGAACACATATGCCCAGCGCTCCACGTACAGGTCCTTGAGAGGCAGACCCGTCTGGAGTCGAGCGGTAAGTGTACATGCATACTGATTGGACGCTGTGCGTGTGGTGGTGTGCCAGTAGTGTGCAGGTTGCACATGTGTTTTCGTAGGGCCATGTAGGGATGTGTATGAACAGGGGAGTGAGGCTGCCACATGTGAGTCCTCTTAGGTGTGAGACACATCGATGGTGCACACATGTTTGATTTTCTGTGTATGTACTTTGGCATGGTTGTGGTGTCACACATGGATGGTGGTTCCTGCTGCATGTATCTGCACTGTGTACATGTGCATGGGTGTGTATTTGACAAGTGTGCAACTGTGATGCAACATGGATGCACGTGACACTGATATGTAGAAGGCTGAATGCCAGATGTGACATGTATGGCGATCTCATCACTGCGACAGTTGGAGGAGATGTAGACATGCATGTAAGTGTGGTGGCGTGTGTGCATGTCTAGGGCACTCCCTGTGTTTCATGTGATGTCAGGCTCACCTTCGGCTGTTCATGCTGTTGTATGTGTATGGATGGTGCTGCCTGGTGCAATATTGTTGTGGAAATGCTCATGTGTGTGAGTTGAAATGACATGTGTGTCGTGGAGTGTGATGCCATGTCTGAAGTTTGACACTGCCACTCATGTGCAACTGTCATGTGTGTATCAGTCCATTGGACAGTGTCCTGATGTCTGTGTTTTATCTCTCACTGTCTGCAGCGTCAACTGATGAAGAGGGCGGAGAGGGTGCTGTGGAGCACAGCGGCAGGGATCGCACCACCAGCCGGAGACGCAAGGCCCGGCACTCCTCCCAGATTGTCATCTCGTCGGGGAGTGAGGAGTCTGGTGCCGCGTCCCAGGCCGCAGCTGCCGAGGTTAGGTCCAAGAGGCGGAGGTCGGAGGTGGAATCCTCGGCAGCAGAAGGGGCAGCTGAGACCCCACAGGGTCCAACGGAGGAAGATGTTATGGCTCTGTAGTATACAGATAAATAAAGCTGTTGTAGCACCAACCTTACAACAAAAGTCCACAACCAGCTCACCTTGACAGATCGATGAATCCAAATGGGAGGACCAATGCAGCTGGGAAAGCTCCCCTGTGACAGCCCTGGCCTCTCCACCCAGGGTAAAGTGACCCAGGAGAGAGGGCAGGACTCCCAGGGAAACCCTCTATGGGAAGAAAACCCTGGACGAGTTTCCACTCGTGCGGATCGGGAGGAAGTTTGAAGAATAAGCGTCTCCGACGGCAGAACCAGGAAGTCACTCGGGAGGCTTCTTCTAAGTACACGGGAGAGGAAGAAAAATAGAAGAAGGTTAGAGGAGAGACCAAGGAGAAAGAAAAGAATGGGAAGCAGAAAGTATTCCTATCACCAACGAAGGAATGAAGTTAGAGGAAGAGTGTTCCGTACTGGAGATCGGAGGAATCGTGAAGCTTCGGGAGACTCTGGAAGGAAAACAGCAAGTAAGAATCCTAACCGAAAGGAAGTGGGAGCCCTAACGGATCTGAACTTACTCTAATGGAAGTCTGGCAGGAACAGGAAACAAATAGGTCTGCCAGAGATGGCTGACTGAGAAAGAGACGGGAGAATGCTGCAGGTTGAATCTGAATAGGGGAAGCAATACAGGGTTAGAAAGGAACAAGAGGCACAAGAGGAATTAACTAGCAGAAGTGAGAAGGAGATCTCAGAAGCGAACTCACGGAGCGCCAAAGGCAGAAGCGACGCGAAGCACTGTCCGCTTCGTTTCCGGATAAGAGATCACGTGAGCCGTTGGCCGTACGTCAAATGAACGTGCAACAACTGGACCGCTACAGGCAGTACGGGGAGAATCACAGACATCCAACTTGGAACTGTTTGGAATCAAAGTGCCGCACAAGCGGGTACGTGCCCACAGAGACCACTTGCGGCGATGTGTAACAGTATGCCCCCTCCTCCGGGAGGGTGCCCCGGGTTTACCCGGATGAAGTAAAAAGAAACGCCTCACCAGACGAGGTGCGTGAACCCCAGAAGCCGGCTCCCAAGTTCTTTCAGCAGGTGAAAAACCCTTCCAGTCGATCAGAAACTGCAACCGACCACGTCGGAAGCGTGAGTCACAGTAGCAGCCACCTCAAACTCGGGACCACTGTTCGTGAGTACCGGAGGCGGTAGAGAACCCCCATTTCGGTGAAAGCGATCCCGCACCACCGGTTTGATCTGAGACAGGTGGAAAACCGGGTGGATCCGAGCCCAGGAAGCCGGTAAAGAAAGTCTGACAGCAGCCAAACCGATCTTGGATAGAACTTGAAATGGACCAAAGTACCTGGGAGACAGTTTTGGAGGAACCAAATGACGGGGAAGGAATTTGGAAGCCAACCAAACCGAATCACCAAAGGTAAGTTCCATAATGTCATGACGGTGTAGATAAGCATTCCTTTTTGCTCGATCCTGAGCCTTCTGTAAAGACTGCTTAGCCAGTTTCTGTCCTTTGTGGATGTCAGCAATTAGGGAATCCACACCCGGGCAGCCAGAATCAGAAGGTGACACATTTGGAGCAAAGGATGGATGATAGCCATAGGAACAAAAAAAAGGGCTGGTCTGGAGAGCGGAATGCTCGGAATTATTGTATGCAAATTCTGCAAACGGAAGCAGTTCTACCCAATTATCCTGTGCTGCCGAAATAAAGCATCGTAAGTATCCTTCGAGGGTTGGGTTCAACCGCTCAGTTTGACCGTTAGTCTGGGGATGATATCCAGAAGAGAGGGCATGTTTGATGCCCAGAATGCGATAAACATGCTGCCAAAAGAGGGAGGTGTACTGGGGTCCTCTATCCGATACTATAGTATCTGGCAAACCATGGCGAAAAAAGACATCAGAGAGGAAGACCTTAGCCATGAAAGGTGCACTGGGTAGTTTTCACAAAAGGAGTAAAGTGTGCCAACTTGGTGAAGTAATCAATAGTTACCATGATCGTAGTCTTATTTTCAGATAGTGGTAGATCCGATACGAAATCAGTTGAAATGATTTGCCAAGGCCGGTCTGGAATGGGCATTCTTGCTAATAACCCCAACGGTGGTGATCGAGGAGACTTGGCATGAGCACAAATCTTGCAGGCTGCAACGTAGTCCTGGACGTCAGATCTTATGGATGGCTACCAGAAATGTCGTTGGATGAGTTCTAAGGTGGGGAGGACGCCCCGATGCCCTGCAGCTCGTGAGTCATGGCAGATCTTTAACACTTCCAGTTGTAAGGAAGGAATGGGAATCAGTACTTGAGTACCATGAAAATAATATTCGGTTTCCTTGGTTAGATGATGGGTAGATGCGAGACCTTCACAGAACGCTTTATTAAGGTTGGTGGCTGTTCGTACTTCTTGAAGGAAATCGGTCAGCACTGCAACGAATCGAGCATTGGAAAACATCTTTTCAGAGCAGAAAGAGGAAGTTGGAGAATCCTTACGGGATAAGGCATCCACTCTCAAATTATGTCTGCCAGGCCAGTAAGTAAACTCAATCCGAAAGGGCAAAAAGAAGTACGCCCATCGGGCTTGTCTACTATTTATGGTATAAGCGTTCTGAAGGACTTTGAGGTTTTGGTGATCCGTGCGCACCCTAACTGGAAAAGGAGATCCCAAAAGTGAATGTCTCCATTCCTCGAAAGCGCGCTTGCTAGCCATCAGTTCCTTCTCGAAAACCGAATAGTTTAACTCGGCAGAATTGAAAGTCTTGGATAAGTATGCCACAGGTCTTTCATCCCCCAGTTCTGATAGCTGTAACAGAACAGCCCCCAAGGCATTCTGAGAGGCATCCATTTCAACAATGAATTGTTTGGATTGGTCAGGGGTGATAAAGACGGTTTCGGAAGTAAACATTTTCTTCAACATGTCCAATGCCTTCTGAGCTGATTCATTCCAAGAAAATGAGACACCTTTCTTGAGAAGTCGAGTCAAGGGAAGTATGATTTCTGAGAAGCAAGGAATACATTTTCGATAAAAATTTGTGAATCCTAAAAACCTCTGTATGTCTTTTATCCCAGCAGGAACAGGCCAGTCCACTACAGCTGATACCTTTTTTGGATCCATAGAAATTTCCTCAGAAGATAACACAAACCCTAGATAGGTAACTTGTTTCTGGTGAAATTCACACTTGGAGGCTTTACAGTAGAGACGGTTTGATTGAAGGCGTTCTAGAACTGTATTCACATTATGAATGTGATCTTCCTGGTTGTTGGAATAAACAAGGATATCGTCAAGATAGATGATAACAAACCGGAACAATATGTCAGCAAATAGATGGTCCATGAACCTCTGGAAGATCGCTGGAGCATTCACCAAGCCAAATGGCATTACGTGGTATTCATAATGACCAAAAGGAGTACGAAAGGCGGTCTTCCATTCATCTCAGGGCGCGATACGTATGAGATGGTATGCACCACGAAGATCCAACTTTGTATACCAAGAAGCCCCTCGAACTGCTTCAATGATGTCCGTAATGAGTGGCATGGGATACTTGTCGGCTGTGGTTATTTTGTTGAGACCTCGACATGGACGGAGCTCATCCGAGTCTTTCTTGGGAATAAAGAATAACGATGCTCCCACTGGTGACACTGATTCAGTAATTAGACCATTCTGTAAATGGGTTTGAAGATATTCTTTCAGTACTAACTTTTCTCGTTGAGAAAGAACGTACATACGACCAAATGGAATGGGTTGATCTGGAAGTAAATCTATGTGACAATCATCCCTTCTATGAGGAGGCAGAGAAGAAACTTCAGGGTTTTCAAATACCGATCGGTATAGCACGTGACAGTCAGGAATCTCAAGTTGGTTTATGGAGGATACTGCAGATTTGAGTGTCTCTTCAGAAGGTATGCGGATCCCCACTGACTCTTGAGAAAGACAGTGATGGACACAATACTCCGACCCTAGAAAAAGGGTTCCAGCAGACCAATTTATGAACGGGTTGTGGAGTCTCAACCAGGGGAGCCCTAGAATGATTGGGTAATGGGCCGTCCCAATGACATCATAGACTAGGGTTTCCTTATGAGTTGCCAGCATGCAAGTGAGCGGAATGGTCTGTTCTTTAATAGGACCAGAATTTAGAGGACTACCATCCACTCCCTGAATGGGAGTGACAATAGTCTTTGGCACCTGAGAGATTCCGTGTTTCTTTGCCCACTCCACATCCACAAAATTTCCAGCCGCTCCGCAGTCAATTAAAGCAGGGATTCCCGGTATGATGTTTTCTGATAATATAACAGATAAAGAGAATACCACCATGGACTGGTTAGTTGGAGAATTATCGAGCGACATACTTGTCTGATACGGGGAAGAATGCTTCTGTACGCTTACCGGTCTTCCCCTAACGGTAAGGCTTTGAAGTTTCCCGCCTTCGGGTTCGGAGAGCGGCGTGGAGGGACCAAGTGGCAATCTTTCAAAACATGAGAAGAGGATCCGCAGTACATACACAGCTTTAAGGACCTTCTCTTCTCCCTTTCAGTAGCCGGAATCGGTCCTCGAACGGTCCCGATTTGCATGGGTTCTTCGGTCTGAGTCAGATTTTTCTGGATTGTAGGGAAATACTCTAACTTAGGTCATGTTCCTTTGCTCTTTTTTCTTTCGTATGTCCGTTCATGCATAGGGTAATCGATTTGCATGGATAAAGTGATCATATCCGCTAAATTAGCGGGACAAGGGACCTTAGAAACCTCATCCTTGAGTTCATCCGTTAGTCCTCTCCGAAAAATCGTGAGAAGGCCCTCATCTGGCCAGCCCAGTTCGGAGGACAGTTGTTTGAATTGAGTAATGTACCAAAGTAATTCTCTACTTCCTTGTTTTAGATCGAGAAGCTGTTCTTGTGTGGCAACCGAAATTTCCTTCCTACCAAACATGGTTTTGAGGCTGTTGGTGAAAGCGGAGTAGGAGTCAAGGATTACGTTGTTGGAGGTAACTAACGGGGTTGCCCATGCTAAAGCAGGCCCAGAAAGATGTGAAATAACATAGCCCACCTTATCTTTATCGGTAGGGAAAAAGCGAGATTTGAAAGTGAATTGGATAGTGCAGCTGTCGAGGAATTCCTTTAATTTGTATGGATCACCGTCATTCATAACAGAGTGTAATGACAACGGGGGAGTGTCAGAAAAGGCTCTAGCTACTTGATGCCGTAGTTGTGCATTGTCTTGTTTTAGGGATTGCATCTCTAAGGACATGGCCTGCATTGCCACCATTAGCTGCTGCATTTGTTGTTCCATTTGGGACTTCGGCTGTCAATATTTTTTATGGCGTCGCTTACTGTTATGACTCTGTAGTATACAGATAAATAAAGCTGTTGTAGCACCGACCTTACAACAAAAGTCCACAACCAGCTCACCTTGACAGATTGATGAATCCAAATGGGAGGACCAATGCAGCTGGGAAAGCTCCCCTGCGACAGCCCTGGCCTCTCCACCCAGGGTAAAGTGACCCAGGAGAGAGGGCAGGACTCCCAGGGAAACCCTCTATGGGAAGAAAACCCTGGACGAGTTCCCACTCGTGCGGATCGGGAGGAAGTTTGAAGAATAAGCGTCTCCGAAGGCAGAACGAGGAGGTCACTCGGGAGGCTTCTTCTAAGTACACGGGAGAGGAGGAAAAATAGAAGAAGGTTAGAGGAGAGACCAAGGAGAAAAAAGAGAATGGGAAGCAGAAAGTATTCCTCTCACCAACGAAGGAATGAAGTTAGAGGATGAGTGTTCCGTACTGGAGATCGGAGGAATCGTGAAGCTTCGGGAGACTCTGGAAGGAAAACAGCAAGTAAGAATCCTAACCGAAAGGAAGGGGGAGCCCTAACGGATCTGAACTTACTCTAATGGAAGTCTGGCAGGAACAGGAAACAAATAGGTCTGCCAGAGATGGCTGACTGAGAAAGAGACGGGAGAATACTGCAGGTTGAATCTGAATAGGGGAAGCAAAACAGTGTTAGTAGGAACAGGAGGCACAAGAGGAATTAACTAGCAGAAGTGAGAAGGAGATCTCAGAAGCGAACTCACGGAGCGCCAAAGGCAGAAGCGACGCGTAGCACTGTCTGCTTCGTTTCCGGATAAGGGATCAAGTGAGCCGTTGGCCGTACGTCAAATGAACGTGCAACAACTGGACCGCTACAGGCAGTATGGGGAGAATCACAGGCATCCAACTTGGAACTGTTTAGAATCAAAGTGCCGCACAAGCAGGTACGTGCCCACAAAGACCACTTGCGGCGATGTGTAACAGTATGTCCCCTCCTCTGGGAGGGCGCCCCGGGTTTACCCGGATGAAGTAAAAAGAAACGCCTCACCAGACGAGGTGCGTGAACCCCAGAAGCCGGCTCCCAAGTTCTTTCAGCAGGTGAATAACCCTTCCAGTCGATCAGAAACTGCAACCGACCACGTCGGAAGCGTGAGTCACAGATAGCAGCCACCTCAAACTCGGGACCACTGTCCGTGAGTACTGGAGGCGGTAGTCAACCCCCACTCCGGTGAAAGCGATCCCGCACCACCGGTTTGATCTGAGACAGGTGGAAAACCGGGTGGATCCGAGACCAGGAAGCCGGTAAAGAAAGTCTGACAGCAGCCGAACCGATCTTGGATAGAACTTGAAATGGACCAAAGTACCTGGGAGACAGTTTTGATGGAACCAAATGACGGGGAAGGAATTTGGAAGCCAACCAAACCGAATCACCGACGGTAAGTTCCATAATGTCACGACGGTGTAGATCAGCATTCCTTTTTGCTCGATCCTGAGCCTTCTGTAAAGACTGCTTAGCCAGTTTCTGTCCTTCGTGGATGTCAGCAATTAGGGAATCCACACCCGGGCAGCCAGAATCAGAAGGTGACACATTTGGAGCAAAGGATGGATGATAGCCATAGGAACAAAAAAAGGGCTGGTCTGGAGAGCTGAATGCTTGGAATTATTGTATGCAAATTCTGCAAACGGAAGCAGTTCTACCCAATTATCCTGTGCTGCCGAAATAAAGCATCGTAAGTATCCTTCAAGGGTTTGGTTCAACCGCTCAGTTTCACTGTTAGTCTGGAGATGATATCCGGAAGAGAGGGCACGTTTGATGCCCAGAATGCGACAGACATGTTGCCAAAAGAGGGAGGTGTACTGGGGTCCTCTATCCGATACTATAGTATCTGGCAAACCATGGCGAAAAAAGACATCAGAGAGGAAGACATTAGCCATGAAAGGTGCACTGGGTAGTTTTCGCAAAAGGAGTAAAGTGTGCCAACTAGGTGAAGTAATCAATAGTTACCATGATCGTAGTCTTATTTTCAGATAGTGGTAGATCCGATACGAAATCAGTTGAAATGATTTGCCAAGGCCGGTCTGGAATGGGCATTCTTGCTAATAACCCCAACGGTGGTGATCGAGGAGACTTGGCATGAGCACAAATCTTGCAGGCTGCAACGTAGTCCGGATCGTCAGATTTTATGGATGGCTACCAGAAATGTTATTGGATGAGTTCTAAGGTGGAGAGGAAGCCCCGATGCCCTGCAGCTCATGAGTCATGGCAGATCTTTAACACTTCCAGTTGTAAGGAAGGAATGGGAATCAGTACTTGAGTACCATGAAAATAATATTCGGTTTCCTTGGTTAGATGATGGGTAGATGCAAGACCTTCACAGAACGCTTTATTAAGATTGGTGGCTGTTCGTACTTTTTGAAGGAAATCGGTCAGCACTGCAACAAATCGAGCATTGGAAAACATCTTTTCAGAGCAGAAAGAGGAAGTTGGAGAATCCTTAAGGGATAAGGCATCCGCTCTCAAATTATGTCTGCCAGGCCAGTACGTAAACTCAATCCGAAAGGGCAAAAAGAAGTACGCCCATCGGGCTTGTCTACTATTTGTGGTATAAGCGTTCTGAAGGACTTTGAGGTTTTGGTGATCCGTACGCACCCTAACTGGAAAAGGAGATCCCAAAAGTAAATGTCTCCATTCCTCGAAAGCGCTCTTGATAGCCATCAGTTCCTTCTCGAGAACCGAATAGTTTAACTCGGCAGAATTGAAAGTCTTGGATAAGTATGCCACAGGTCTTTCATCCCCCAGTTCTGATAGCTGTAACAGAACAGCCCCCAAAGCATTCTGAGAGGCATCCGTTTCAACAATGAATTGTTTGGATTGGTCAGGGGTGATCAAGACGGTTTCGGAAGGAAACATTTTTTTCAACATGTCGAATGCCTTCTGAGCTGATTCATTCCAGGAAAATGAGACACCTTTCTTGAGAAGTCGAGTCAAGGGAAGTATGATTTCTGAGAAGCAAGGAATACATTTTCAATAAAAATTTGCGAATCCTAAAAACCTCTGTATGTCTTTTATCCCAGCAGGAACAGGCCAGTCCACTACAGCTGATACCTTTTTTGGATCCATAGAAATTCCCTGAGAAGATAACACAAACCCTAGATAGGTAACTTGTTTCTGGTGACATTCACACTTGGAGGCTTTACAGTAGAGGTGGTTTGATTGAAGGCGTTCTAGAACTGTATTCACATTATGAATGTGATCTTCCTGGTTGTTGGAATAAACAAGGATATCGTCAAGATAGATGATAACAAACCGGAACAATATGTCAGCAAATAGATGGTCCATGAACCTCTGGAAGATCGCTGGAGCATTCACCAAGCCAAATGGCATTACGTGGTATTCATAATGACCAAAAGGAGTACGAAAGGCGGTCTTCCATTCATCTCAGGGCGCGATACGTATGAGATGGTATGCACCACGAAGATCCAACTTTGTATACCAAGAAGCCCCTCGAACTGCTTCAATGATGTCCGTAATGAGTGGCATGGGATACTTGTCGGCTGTGGTTATTTTGTTTAGACCTCGACATGGACGGAGCTCATCCGAGTCTTTCTTGGGAATAAAGAATAACGATTCTCCCGCTGGTGACACTGATTCAGTAATTAGACCATTCCGTAAATGGGTTTGAAGATATACTTTCAGTACTAACTTTTCTCGTTGAGAAAGAACGTACATACGACCAAAGGGAATGGGTTGATCGGGAAGTAAATCTATGTGACAATCATCCCTTCTATGAGGAGAAAGAGTAGGAAATTCGGGGTTTTCAAATACCGATCGGTATAGCACGTGACAGTCAGGAATCTCAAGTTGGCTTATGGAGGATACTGCAGATTTGAGTGTCTCTTCAGAAGGTATGCGGATCCCCACTGATTCTTGAGAAAGACAATGATGGACACAATACTCTGACCCTAGAAAAAGGGTTCCAGCAGACCAATTTATGAACGGGTTGTGGAGTCTCAACCAGGGGAGCCCCAGAATGATTGGGTAATGGGCCGTCCTAATGACATCAAAGACTAGGGTTTCCTTATAACTTGACAACATGCAAGTGAGCGGAATGGTCTGTTCTTTAATAGGACCAGAACTTAGAGGACTACCATCCACTCCCTGAATGGGAGTGAAAATAGTCTTTGGTACCTGAGAGATTCCGTGTTTCTTTGCCCACTCCACATCCACAAAATTTCCAGCCGCTCCGCAGTCAATTAAAGCAGGGATTCCCGGTATGATGTTTTCTGATAATATAACAGATAAAGAGACTACCACCATGGACTGGTTAGTTGGAGAATTATCGAGCGACATACTTGTCTGATACGGGGAAGAATGCTTCTGTACGCTTACCGGTCTTCCCCTAACAGTAAGGCTTTGAAGTTTCCGGACTTCGGGTTCAGAGAGAGGCGTGGAGGGACCAAGTGGCAATCTTTCAAAACATGAGAAGAGGATCCGCAGTACATACACAGCTTTAAGGACCTTCTCCTCTCCCTTTCAGTAGCCGAAATCGGTCCTCGAACGGTCCCGATTTGCATGGGTTCTTCGGTCTGAGTCAGATTTTTCTGGATTGTAGGGGAATACTCTAATTTAGGTTGTGTTCCTTTGCTCTTTTTTCTCTCGTATGTCAGTTCATGCGTACGGTAATCGATTTGCATGGTTAAAGTGATCATATCCGCTAAATTAGCGGGACGAGGGACCTTAGAGACCTCATCCTTGAGTTCATCCGTTAGTCCTCTCCGAAAAATCGTGAGAAGGCCCTCATCTGGCCAGCCCAGTTCGGAGGACAGTTGTTTGAATTGAGTAATGTACCAAAGTAATTCTCTACTTCCTTGTTTTAGATCGAGAAGCCGTTCTTGTGTGGCAACCGAAATTTCCTTCCTACCAAACATGGTTTTGAGGCTGTTGGTGAAAGCGGAGTATGAATCAAGAATTATGTTGTTGGAGGTAACTAACGGGGTTGCCCATGCTAAAGCAGGCCCAGAAAGATGTGAAATAACATAGCCCACCTTATCTTTATCGGTAGGGAAAAAGCGAGATTTGAAAGTGAAGTGGATATTGCAGCTGTCGAGGAATTCCTTTAATTTATATGGTTCACCGTCATACATAACAGAGTGTAATGACGACGGGGGAGTGTCAGAAAAGGCTCTAGCTACTTGATGCCGTAGTTGCGCATTGTCTTGTTTTAGGGATTGCATCTCTAAGGACATGGCCTGCATTGCCGCCATTAGCTGCTGCATTTGTTGTTCCATTTGGGACTTCGGCTGTCAATATTTTTTATGGCGTCGCTTACTGTTATGACTCTGTAGTATACAGATAAATAAAGCTTTGTAGCACCGACCTTACAACAAAAGTCCACAACCAGCTCACCTTGACAGATCGATGAATCCAAATGGGAGGACCAATGTAGCTGGGAAAGCTCCCCTGCGACAGCCCTGGCCTCTCCACCCAGGGTAAAGTGACCCAGGAGAGAGGGCAGGACTCCCAGGGAAACCCTCTATGGGAAGAAAACCCTGGACGAGTTCCCACTCGTGCGGATCGGGAGGAAGTTTGAAGAATAAGCGTCTCCGACGGCAGAACCAGGATGTCACTCGGGAGGCTTCTTCTAAGTACACGGGAGAGGAAGAAAAATAGAAGAAGGTTAGAGGAGAGACCAAGGAGAAAGAAGAGAATGGGAAGCAGAAAGTATTCCTCTCACCAACGAAGGAATGAAGTTAGAGGAAGAGTGTTCCGTACTGGAGATCAGAGGAATCGTGAAGCTTCGGGAGACTCTGGAAGAAAAACAGCAAGTAAGAATCCTAACCGAAAGGAAGGGGGAGCCCTAACGGATCTGAACTTACTCTAATGGAAGTCTGGCAGGAACGGGAAACAAATAGGTCTGCCAGAGATGGCTGACTGAGAAAGAGACGGGAGAATGCTGCAGGTTGAATCTGAATAGGGGAAGCAAAACAGGGTTAGTAGGAACAGGAGGCACAAGAGGAATTAACTAGCAGAAGTGAGAAGGAGATCTCAGAAGCGAACTCATGGAGCGCCAAAGTCAGAAGCGATGCGAAGCACTGTCCGCTTCGTTTCCGGATAAGGGATCACGTGAGCCGTTGGCCGTACCTCAAATGAACTTGCAACAACTGGACCGCTACAGGCAGTACGGGGAGAATCACGGGCAACCAACTTGGAACTGTTTGGAATCAAAGTGCCGCACAAGCGGGCACGTGCCCACAAAGACCACTTGCGGCGATGTGTAACAGAAGATGGCACAGAGTCATCCAGGTTGGTGGGGGGTTTGTTGGAGGAGGAGGCCAGAGAAGGGACACACACAGGGTCTGGAGGTGGGGATTCCACTGGTGCTAGTGGTGCAGTGCAGGGGCAGGGACAGGAGGCAGCACAGGCCGCCGCGGAGGTGCCTGTGTGCAATCCTGTCCCTGATCCTGTCACTGCATCATCTGGCACCAGCAGGGATGCCTACGTCCCGACCCGTTTTCAGGGAGGGGATGAGCACACAACAACTGGCCTTCCTCTCCCTGCGGATGTGGCTATCCGGGACCGTGTTGAGCCTGTCCTGGCTGGGATAGCGTTGCGTCAACGGGGCATGCCTCTTTGACCACGTTGACCTGCTGGGATGGGTCACCAGTGCTGGATTCCTCCATGTGCTGGACCTTCTTGTGACCCCCTCCTCACCTGAACCCCCTACGCGCGCCAGTTGTCCTCCATGCCACCTTCCCACCCATGTATCACCTGGGTACCCTGTGGAGCTGCCTCTGACCCAGCGGCCAGGCTGGTGGAGGACACATCCCTGCCACAGTCGGGAGTCGGACGTCCAGCAGGGGTGGCCACCACGACAACTGCACCCCAGCCAGAGGAGGACGTGCAGGCAGCAAGAGCCAGGGCGCAGGCACAGGCACAGCAGCAGCAGCGACATGGTGGGAGCAATGATGGCTCGGGGCCTTCAACATCGGAGGAGCAGGCATCGGCCAGAGGGCAGGAGGACCCAGGATTTCAAGTGTCTTCCGTGTGGCAGCGGTTGGGCCACGCCATAGATGCGGAGCGGCTGCGGGCGGAAGAGGCACGGCTCACAATGGTCAGGGCGGAGAACTCCATGTGGAGGGCACTGAGGCGGGCCGAGTGCCTCGAGGCAATTCGCAGGGAGTTAGAGTTGAACATGTCGTCGTCCCTGTGAACCCTCGGGGCCATGGAAGAGGACCGCCTCCAGGACATTGTGCCGGAGTTCGATGATGCCCTGGCCCGGGACATCAAAAAGTGAGCCGTCGGACTAGCCCGCTGCCATTGTAAATAGTTTTTAGAGTTAGGTTTCCTTTTCCTTTTTCTTTGATTTGTGGTGAATGGACTATGCCACACCCATTTGTATATAGTTGTTTTATTAGGTAGTTTATTAGGTAGGTTTCATTTCTTTCGTTGGGCTCATGGACCCTTGACAATGGATTGTACATAGTTGGACAATGGATTATTTTGACCTTTTTCATTTGATTTCACCATGGATCAATGGAGTTTTCTTTTTACGTTTCCTTTGGATTTGCGTTGTTGGAGGGAGAGTTTGGACTATTTTTCTTTAGGATTTGTTTGGATTGGTTATACTTTTCATTTACTCATCTTTTGCACATGCTTTTCATTTCATGTTTGCTGTTTTTTTATGCTTTCATGTCATTGATTTTTTTTTGTACATAATACATTTTCATATTTTAGTTCCATGTGTGGGATTCGCTCATTGGGTTGATGCATGTGAAAATGTGGGTTTACACAATCAATGCCAACCAGTGTGGGTGTGTGATGGACATGTGTTGATGTACATAGTTGACTATTGGTTTGTGTCTTGAGATAGGCATGTCAGTGTGGGGTGGATTGGGAAATCATTGCGTCTCAAGAATGGGGTGGCGTGCTGTGGTATTTTGGTGTAGAAGTGGGACATGATTGTGCATCTGTATTTCATGTAGGGGGGGACATGAGTGGGGGCCTGCTGGCAGGTGCCCCTGACTGCTGGGGGTTGGGGGTGCTGGGGGACATGAGTGGGACATGAGTGGGGGCCTGCTGGCAGGTGCCCCTGACTGCTGGGGGTGGGGGTGCTGGGGAACATGAGTGGGGGCCTGCTGACAGGTGCCCCTGACTGCTGGGGGGTAGGGGTGCTGGGGGACATGAGTGGCACATGAGTGGAGGCCTGCTGGCAGGTGCCCCTGACTTCTGGGGGGTGGGGGTGCTGGGGGACATGAGTGGGGACCTGCTGGCAGGTGCCCCTGACTGCTGGGGGGTGGGGGTGCTGTGAGACATGAGTGGGACATGAGTGGGGGGTGGGGGTGCTGGGGGACATGAGTTGGTGATCACTAGTGCAAGGTGACATGTGGCCTGGTGTTATGCGCGCAAATTCCCGGAATGGGATACGTACTGTTCGTTTCATCAGTAAAAACACGGGACTCAACCGAGTTTTGCGCTGTGGTTCACAGAAAGGAATATCCCGAACTACGGGCCTCCGAGGTGGCTGGAGGTTGCCATGGAAGCTTAGCACTGCGTTGCTAAGGAGAGGCAACGTGCGTGTCGGTTCACGGCGATGATCATGTGACATTGGATATTTAACCCCGCCCCCCTGCTTGTTCAGTGCTTCTGATAAAGCATTTTGGCGCTACTTGTTTACTGTTTTGCATCTCGTTTACCTGGTATCCTGAACCCTTGCTTCCATAACCGACCTTGCTTTTGGATAATCCTAGTCTGTTTTGGTATTTCAGTGATCTACTGGTTTTTCGACCCTTGCCTTCTGCTCTCGGATTTTGATTATCGTCTTTTCCTCTAGTTTACATTTGCTCGTATGGATTTGACCCGGATTGTTTAAAGGACTTCTCTTGAATATATATATAGACTACTCCGCGGGACAGCCTCTGCTGCAACGTGGGACAGCATCGGCTGCAACGTGGGACAGCATCGGCTGCGCCGCGGGACAGCCTCCGCTGCTACATGGGACAACGTTTGTTGCATCACGGGAGTTGCACATTAGGAAAAAAACACTTTGACTTTCCGTATTCCTCCCAATTCATCTTTCTCTTGCATCACGAATATTTACCATGCATAGTTAAACCCTGGATTCCCTCCGGTAAGAATCTCTGTGCTTTTCTTCTTATTAGTACTGTAGTGTAAAAGGGAATAGTAACCAGAGAGGTCGTTTGTTTTGCAGAGAATTCCTATTGTTTCCGGTTCCTGCTAGATCGAGGTTAATCAACTTAAGATCTGTTCTATCTCTAAGCAGGTTAGTGTGGGAGGAGTGTTAGTACTTAGAGAAGACACACGGTATACTTGGATACTAATTATGCTTCTTTCCTTCTACAGCTACGGTGGTCTCTGAGGGAAATCCAAACATCATTGAAAACATCTTTCAATTAATTGATCCCTCTGTATGTGAATTATTACCATTCAGAGGGTTACATTGGTGGGAAGAATTCTTCTTCTACACTACGGGGTCAACCAGTGAAGAGGAATTCTGACATAATCAGAAGCCTTAAACATGGACCCCAATGAGACCCTAGCTAACCTCCTCCAGTTAGTGGCGGATTTGAGAACGGATATGGCTACCGCTCATGCCGCCACTCAGCAACAAATTCTAGAGCTCCAGACAGCCATACAACCCTTGCCTCGTGCAGCACCAGCTTTACCAACCCCCCCGGTCGTTGAACCTGCACAGGCGGGGGCCGGTCCTGTGTATGTTACTTCCCAGTTTCCGTTGGCTCCACCAGAAAGATTCCATGGGGACCCAAAACATTTCAGGACGTTTCTAAATCAATGCCGTTTACATTTTTTATGTCGACCAGGCTCTTTTCCTGATTCTGCTACTAAGGCAGCCTTCTTGTTGTCCCATCTGGGGGGTACAGCCGCTGCTTGGGCTAATCCTCTTTTGGAGGAGGGTAGTCCGTTATTGTTCGATTGTGATGCATTGATTGAAGCCATGGGGAAGGTGTTTGATACTCGATACAAAGCCCAAGTCATGGAGTTGGAGTTATTAAGCCTGCAACAAGGGGATATGACGCTGTTGGCCTACGTAGCCAAATTCAATCAGTTAGCTGCTGAGACGGCTTGGCCTGATGATAAGAAGGCCTCCTTGTTCTATAAAGGTTTGTCTGAAACCTTAAAGGATGCTCTTGCTATAGTACCTGTAGTTCCAACAGCCTTTCCAGAACTACTGGAACTAGTTTTTCAGATAGACGCTCGGAAAGCTGCTAGAAAAGGGGAGAAACGTGGTCTGATTCCTGAAATCCAAGTCAACCCTTTATCTTCCCCTAGTACATCCGAACCAATGCAAATTGGGGCAGCTATACGAGGTCCTCTTTCACAAGAAGAAAGAGAGCATCGAAAGAAGAACAACCTATGTTTCTATTGTGGTTCTGCGGAACACTTATTGAAAGTTTGTACCAAGAAACCCTCCAAGAAACAGGGAAACGCGAAAGCTCGGCAATGAAAGGAGTCCGGTTGCCGAGCAATTACGTATCCAAGGATTCCATATCTGTCCAACCAATTGAGGTAGCGGTAATTTTCACGTTACCGCACGATAAGATAGTTCAAGCCACAGCAATCATAGATTCTGGCGCCACAGGAAACTACATTGATTCTTTATACGCCAAGGATCTGGGTCTTCCTACCATTGATAAAGCAAATCCTGTTTTGGTAAACGCTGTGGATGGTTCTTCCTTGGTTTCCGGAATGGTCATCCAGCAGACAGAGGATTTGAAAATGGAAACCTTAATGGGGCATTCCGAAATGATCTTCTTTGATCTTATATCTGCACCTCAGTTTAGGCTCATTTTGGGTCTTCCCTGGTTACGGTTGCATAACCCTATCATTGATTGGCACTCGGGCAGTATAGAACTTATGTCAGAGTTCTGCGAGAACCGATGTTGGAAGGACAAACTCCCAGTGAGCAGTCCTTGTCGTCCTCTTTTGGATATCGCCCCTACTGTTGGAGCAGTTATCACCAGTGTATTGCCTAATGAATGTTCAGAATTCAAAGATGTGTTTGATGAAGGAGGTGGTTTGGTTTTGCCTCCACACAGACCCTACGACTGTCCTATTGATTTGATTCCAGGGGGTAAACTACCCTCCGGTAGAATTTATTCATTGACCCACAAGGAAGACCTTATTCTAAAGGAATACATTGATCAGTCATTGAAAACTGGGTTCATTCGCCCTTCTCGTTCACCTGCGGCCTCTCCTTTATTCTTTGTACCTAAAAAAGAGGGGGACCTCCGCCCGTGTATTGATTATAGGGCTCTCAATTCCATTACTGTTCGGAATCAATATCCTATTCCTCTCATCTCAGTACTTCTGGATCAGCTGGGTTCCTCCGTTATATTCACCAAATTAGACCTACGTGGTGCTTACAACTTGGTAAGAATCCGTAGTGGAGACGAGTGGAAAACAGCCTTTAAAACCAGGTATGGCTTGTTTGAATACAGAGTCATGCCGTTTGGGCTCTGTAACGCTCCCGCCACATTTCAATATTTCATTAATGATGTGTTTCATGACATGATGGACCAGTTTCTTATAGTCTATTTGGACGACATATTGATATACTCAGCATCCTATGACTTACATGTTACACACGTTTCCCGTGTGTTACAAAGGTTACGTGAGAATAATTTGTTTGCTAAGCTAGAAAAATGTATTTTCCATGCTTCGGAAGTGGAATTTTTGGGATATGAGATAACCAGTAAAGGGATCCAAATGAGCCAGTCTAAGGTCAAGGTGGTTTTGGAATGGCCTCCGCCCAACTCTTTGAAAGCCTTGCAATCTTTCTTGGGTTTTGCAAACTTTTACAGGCGGTTTATTAAGGATTTTTCCACTTTGGTCGCTCCCTTGACCTCTTTGACGAGCAGTAAAACGGCTTTTATTTGGGACGATGCGTGCGAACAGGCTTTCCAGACTCTCAAGACAGCTTTCACCAGCGCTCCGGTGCTTCAACACCCTAATCCGAATCTGCCATTTGTTGTAGAGGCCGACGCTTCAGACATTGCTCTTGGTGCCATATTGTCTCAGGAGTGTCCTGAAACCAAGGGGTTGCATCCGGTGGCATTTCATTCAAGGAAACTAACTTCCTATGAGCGGAACTATACCATAACTGAAAGAGAGTTATTAGCGGTACGGGATTCCTTTTTGACCTGGCGTCATCACTTATTGGGTACAGCGTGCCCTGTTCATGTTTTTACCGACCATAAGAATTTAGTGGCCTTACAGTCCGTTAAGTGTTCCACTGCTCGGCATGCTAGGTGGCATGAATTCTTTTCTATGTTTGATTTCATCATTACATACCGGCCCGGTTCTTTAAACTCGAAGGCCGATGCACTTTCACGCATTCATGGCGAGTCGTCTTATCCAAGTACGGATGGTCGTCCGCTATTACCACACCAAGTGATTTGCGCATGTACTTTACAACCCACCTTGCGGGATGGATTACAGGATTGGGCGAGAGACAATCCTGGGGAGATCGCTAGACTTAACATTGAAGTCATACAAGGGTTACCTCACATCAAGGGTCTGCTGTTTCTTCCGGATGAGGATACGCGTATAAAGGCCATCAAGTGGTGTCATGATTCAATGCTAGCAGCACACCCGGGTATAAAGAAAACCATTGATCTCTTACAACGGTGGTGCTGGTGGCCTTCTATGGCTAAAGATGTTACTAAACACATTGCTTGTTGTTACGTTTGTGCCCAATGTAAAAGTTCTCGTTCCAAACCGGTCGGCTTGCTTCAATCTATGCCTGTTCCTGATTATCCATGGTATATGATTTCCATGGACTTTGTGGTGGATTTGCCCCCGGTTTCGGGCTTCAATACCATTTGGGTGGTCATTGATTACTTTACTAAATTGGCATTGTTCGTACCTTGCCAAGGACTCCCTACTGCTCCTATATTGTGGGTTCTGTTTCTTAAACAGGTTTTTCGTTTCTTTGGTCTCCCTTTCATTATCATTACTGATAGGGGCTCACAATTCACTTCTCGTTTCTGGAAATCTCTTACCGCTTCTTTTGGTGTTGATGAGCGGTACTCCAGCTCGTACCATCCTCAAACGGATGGACAGACTGAACGTCTCAATTCAACCATGGAACAGTTTCTTAGGTGTCTTACTCATCAGTATCAGGACACCTGGTTGTCCATGCTTCCTATGGCAGAGTTTGCTTATAATAATTCTCTCCATACCTCTACACGTTCTTCGCCGTTTTTTGCTTTATATGGCAGACATCCTAGGTCGATGCCCCTTTCTCCGGTCTTGCCC
Source organism: Ambystoma mexicanum (assembly GCF_040938575.1). NCBI lineage: Eukaryota > Metazoa > Chordata > Amphibia > Caudata > Ambystomatidae > Ambystoma > Ambystoma mexicanum. The sequence continues at coordinate 718,918,682 of NC_090938.1, read as the reverse complement.
ACTCACCACCCTGCAGCCTCCTCTTGCATCCAGCAACTTGTTTCGATACAGTCACAGGTTAAATTAAACCTGGACAGTGCTCAGTCTACTGCCAAACGATTCGCTGACGCCCATCGCTCTACGTCTCCTAAGTATGTTGTTGGGGGTAAGGTTTGGCTCTCCACAAAGAATTTGCGTATCCCTGGTAGACGAGCTCTTCTCCCACGTTACGTCGGTCCGTTTGCTATCACGGCGGTAATAAACCCTGTCGTTGTACGACTATCTCTTCCTGCCAAATGGAAGGTACACCCTGTTTTTCATGTGTCCCTTCTCAAGGCCTTTCATCCTGATACCTCTCTCCCTTCCCGTCCGCCTCCCCTGTCTGTGCAGGGTGAGGAGGAGTATGAAGTCCATAAGATCCTAGATACCAAGGTTTCCAGGGGTGTCAGGATGTATTATGTAGATTGGAAGGGTTATGGTCCGGAAGAAAGAACGTGGGAGCCTGTTGGTCATATTCACGCTCCTCGTTTGTTATCTGAGTTTTGGGCCTCGAGAAGACGGGGCCCATCTTTGGGAGAGGGTACTGTTATGCGTGCAAATTCCCGGAATGGGATACGTACTGTTCGTTTCATCAGTAAAAACACGGGACTCAACCGAGTTTTGCGCTGTGGTTCACAGAAAGGAATATCCCGAACTACGGGCCTCCGAGGTGGCTGGAGGTTGCCATGGAAGCTTAGCACTGCGTTGCTAAGGAGAGGCAACGTGCGTGTCGGTTCACGGCGATGATCATGTGACATTGGATATTTAACCCCGCCCCCCTGCTTGTTCAGTGCTTCTGATAAAGCATTTTGGCGCTACTTGTTTACTGTTTTGCATCTCGTTTACCTGGTATCCTGAACCCTTGCTTCCATAACCAACCTTGCTTTTGGATAATCCTAGTCTGTTTTGGTATTTCAGTGATCTACTGGTTTTTCGACCCTTGCCTTCTGCTCTCGGATTTTGATTATCGTCTTTTCCTCTAGTTTACATTTGCTCGTATGGATTTGACCCGGATTGTTTAAAGGACTTCTCTTGAATATATATATAGACTATTCCGCGGGACAGCCTCCGCTGCAACGTGGGACAGCATCGGCTGCGCCGCGGGACAGCCTCCGCTGCTACGTGGGACAACGTTTGTTGCATCACGGGAGTTGCACATTAGGAAAAAAACACTTTGACTTTCCGTATTCCTCCCAATTCATCTTTCTCTTGCATCACGAATATTTACAATGCATAGTTAAACCCTGGATTCCCTCCGGTAAGAATCTCTGTGCTTTTCTTCTTATTAGTACTGTAGTGTAAAAGGGAATAGTAACCAGAGAGGTCGTTTGTTTGGCAGAGAATTCCTATTGTTTCTGGTTCCTGCTAGATCGAGGTTAATCAACTTAAGATCTGTTCTATCTCTAAGCAGGTTAGTGTGTGAGGAGTGTTAGTACTTAGAGAAGACACACGGTATACTTGGATACTAATTATGCTTCTTTCCTTCTACAGCTACGGTGGTCTCTGAGGGAAATCCAAACATCATTGAAAACATCTTTCAATTAATTGATCCCTCTGTATGTGAATTATTACCATTCAGAGGGGTACATTGGTGGGAAGAATTCTTCTTCTACACTACGGGGTCAACCAGTGAAGAGGAATTCTGACACCTGGCTGGGGGGCATGCCCATGGTGGATGGACTGGCTGCGGCACATGACCAGGGGTGCAGGGTAGTCCCCTGTGGTGTGGGCTGCCTGCAGGGGCCGTGGAGGGTGTAGTGGGGACACCTGGGAGGACCTACAGTGCTAATTCACATGTGGGACTCCACACGCACCCCACTGGATACACGTACCCCGCTCTGACAGCGTAATCGCTTGTGAAACTTCCCGCGCACCCCAGTAATACACGTACCCCACTCGCACAGGGCCTATCGCGTGTGAAAGTTCCCGCGCACCCCCAAAATACACGTGCCCTGCTCCAATCGCGTGTGAAAGTTCCCGCGCACCCCAGAAATACACGTACCCCACTCGGACACGGCCTATTGCGTGTGAAACTTCCTGCGAACCCCAGTAATACACATACCCTGCTCCAATCGCGTGTGAAACTTCCCGCACACCCCAGTTATACATGTACCCTGCTCCAATCGCGTGTGAAACTTCCCGCGAACCCCAGTTATACACGTACCTTGCTCCAATCACATGTGAAAATTCCAGGGCACCCACGAAATACACGTAGCCCGCTCCAATTGCGTGTGAAACTTCCCGCGAACCCCCGAAATACACGTACCCCACTGACACAGGGCCTATCGATTGTGAAAGTTCCCGCGCACCCCAGTAATGCACGTACCACACTCGCACAGGGCCTATCGCGTGTGAAACTTCCCGTGCACACCCGAAATACACGTTCCCCGCTCCAATCGCATGTGAAACTCCCCGCGAACCCCAGTTATACACGTACCTCGCTCCAATCGCGTGTGAAACTTCCAGCGCACCCACAAAATACACGTAGCCCGCTCCAATCGCGTGTGAAACTTCCAGCGAACCCCCGAAATACATGTACCCCACTGCACAGGGCCTATCGCGTGTGAAAGTTCCCACGCACCCCAGTAATGCACGTACCCCACTCGCCCAGGGCCTATCACGTGTGAAACTTCATGCACACCCCGAAATACACGTACCCCGCTCCAATCGCATGTGAAACTTCCAGCGCACCCACGAAATACACGTACCCCGCTCCAATCGCGTGTGAAACTTCCCGCAAACCCCAGTTATACACGTACCCCGCACCAATCGCGTGTGAGGCTTCCCGCGCACCCCAGTTATACACGTACCCCGCTCCAATTGCGTGTGAAACTTCCCACAAACCCCAGTTATACACGTACCCCGCTCCAATCGCATGTGAAACTTCCAGCGCACCCACAAAATACACATAGCCCACTCCAATCGCGTGTGAAACTTCCCGCAAACCCTCGAAATACACGTACCCCACTGGCAGAGGGCCTACTGCGTGTGAAAGTTCCTGCGCACCCCAGTAAGGCACGTACCCCACTCGCACAGGGCCTATCGCGTGTGAAACTTCCCGCGCACCCCTGAAATACACGTACCCCGCTCCAATAGCGTGTGAAACTTTCCGCGAACCCCAGTTATACACGTACCCCGCTCCAATCGCGTGTGAAACTTCCAGCGCACCCACGAAATACACGTACCCCGCTCCAATCGCGTGTGAAACTTCCCGCGAACCCCACTTATACACGTACCCCGCTCCAATCGCATGTGAGACTCCCCGTGCAGCGGGTACGTGTATTCGGAGGGGTGCGCGGGGAGTTTTACAGGCGTTTTCGTGGTTGGGGGCCTGTGCGCCATGTACGGGATTTGTGCGTGGTGCATGGCGCACGGGGAGGGGTTGGGGGCGTAACGGGCGCTGCTGCAGGGTCGCTGCACCACTCTGCGCCACGGCTGGTTTTGGAAGCTAAAATCCATGAATATGCTGTGCGTGGAAATGGATTTTAGCGCACGCGGCTGTCGCAGAAAGTCGCATGCGCACTCTGTGCGCCAGCCGCGTGCGCCACTTGTGCGCTGAATTCTATGAATTACCCTCTATATTGGTTACTTGTGCAGGCAGCAGGTGGTGAGATATTTTCCTCTGCAGTTTGTGACTTTGTCCACTGAGATAGTTGTTCATTCGCTGTGCAATCTAGCAGTGTGTGGTCATTCACACACAGGCTCCTCGCATTCCATATCATGTGTCCTTCTTCTAATGAGCGCATGCTGCTGCAGTGCAAACTGAGTGTGATCTGCAGGTTCGAATCCCGGCAAGTCCAACTCAGCCTTTCATCATTCCGACCGAGGTCGATAAATGAGTACCAACTTCAGTTGGGTGGTGATTGTGTGTGTGTGAATATGTCCTCTGTACATTATCTTCCACCACTGTGACTGTGGATATGCCGAGGACATGAGGCATCACACTGTTCCATCCCCACACCCAAGGTAAGGCCTGAAGCAGTGTTTAATATACATCTGGCCCATGCCAAGGCATAGCTCCGGGTCCCCTAGGTCACTATTAAAGAGCCACCTTGTAGTAAAGTTGAAGGCTTTCAACCATGAATGGTTAACAACACTGCTTCCTCTTGTAAGGATATAGAGTCAGGCTGTCATCTTGGAGATAGCAGATCTGCCTTAGGCATCTTGCTGCACTGTGCTCCAAAGCAATTACATTTTGGGTCGGTGCTTGGGTGGATATATGAATGGAGAATGTCCTGACACTCCACTTCATATGTTCCGTGACCCAGAAACAGGACAACAGTATAACACATACTGCACACTTCCCTTTTGAACAAAACAACAGCAGCGAAGATCCAGTTCAGAGTTCCTATCATTTGAACCTTGCCGGGCTTCTCCTTTCTCGTACCATTGACATGGCATTCCTCCATAGCCATTTGTGCTGCCAAATGTGTCTGAACAGCACTCGGGTTCCACCTGGTCAGTGTCATTGCTACTTTGCTTATCTGCTTCTGCAAGACCGTTTGTACTCTCACTGTGTTTGCTCTGTGACAGTCCAATTCATGTTTGTTGTTGTGGATAATTTTGTACTCTTCGCATACTCTCGTACAAAGCTACCGTTTCCATTTCCAGACACTGTTGTCATCTGGGATGACATAGTTCCTTCCAACCCTGAGTGCTTGTTGGATCTGATTGTACCAGGACAATATTATGTTGTTCTAGTGGTTCAACTTCCCCCTGACCTAATTGCCTGGATGTATGTCAGTAACCTCACTGCGTGCTTTTGGTTGTATTGATGCTTTTGTTTCGTTTGTTTTATCTTGACACGCCACTGTTTATTCTTTACTAACTTTACTAACACAATCTCAGCTAACCAAAGGAGAATAAAACAGGGGTCGACCCTTTTACCTCATATTAATTGGAACGGTGACACACGTGTGACAGAGCTGGTGCAAATGCCTGGGCTGAGACTGCCTTTATGTTAATAATCGTCACCACATGTCCTTCAACAGTACCCAGTGGCCCTAAAACACATTATAGCCTGGCCAGTTCTACGATAGTCGGCTTCCCCAAAGTAGTTGGGGCTGTGAACTGAGGACATGTGGCCCTTGTACCGCCCAGGGAAAGAGAGGAGGTCTTCTGAAACCGATGCATACAACCCTCCATGAATGTGCAGATTGTCTGGGACAATGACGTGCACTTTACCCATGTGTGTGCTATAATTCCCAGCTTAACCCATGACTCCATGGCTGAAAGCAGCCTGCCTCACATCATGGATGACCTGCAGCAATGCCGGGCATGGCTGCTGTGTATGAGGAAATCCAAACCTTAAAACACGCATGCCATAAAGCCTGTGGCCCACCTCCACCCCACTGTGCACACCAGGGGTGGATTGGCCTATAAGGAACTCTGGAGATTTCCCCATAGGCCTCTGTACTCTGGGCCTCTTTATGTGCCATTTCTACATTTTCTCATAGGAAAAGGGTTGGGTTTGCTTAAAATGTGTAATATTGGGCCACTTTGAAAACTATTTCCAGGGCCTCTTTTGTTTCCCAGTCCACCCCTGGTGCACGCAGAATACGCATGCCTCTCTCTGAGTATGTGCATGAGTTCTGGGTGAGCAGAATGTAGAATGGTAGAAGCGATTATTGCATTGAATGTGTTGGCTGGCACAAGTTCAACATCAAATTGATACTCGCATACCTTTGACATATGCAATGTAAGGCATGCTTAAAGTCAAACGTCAACCTCAACAGTATTCAACACTTTACTCAACAGCTCATGGTTGGTCTTCAATATAATATGTGACCCCAATACAAGTAGTTTATTTCCATCTGTATCAATGTCCTGGTCACGTAAACCAAAGCATCTTTGCCCACACCATGCCAAGGATCTCAAATAAGGATCTGCACACTCTTTATGCACTCAAATGATCCCAAGTCAAGAGCCACTGCTAAATCTAGCTATATCTATCTGCTGTAAAACACTCAAAGTGTCAACTAGATTTCTAGGTAAGTTCGTTTTTATTGTAATTTTGAATCCACTAAAACGTGCATCACTTCATTCTATCCGAACCTCATTATGTAGTTGCATTTTTCCTACAACATGTTTGCTACTTATGTACAATGCCATTTTCTTTATTAGTGTTATTTACCTCTCTTGCCCATGTCCAGCATATGAAGTAATATGGTTTTCAAGGGAGGCTGTGCAGCATCCATGTATTAGGCTCTTTTGTTTTCTTTGTCCTAGTGGGGCAATGTGTCACCTCCCAACCTCCTACGAAACTCTAGAGACAAATACACCCCCCCGCAGCAGTTGCATTTCCTATTGTGCATAGGAGATATCATGCCAACGGCCTGGGTTGCAATTTCATTGACTTATTGCCCCCCCTCCCCCTTTAGGTTTGCAGTGAGGGACTTCATCAGAGGTCCATGGTGGTGGCAGTCAGAGTCTGAGCGTCTCGTCTGCTGTATGGTACACATCCTCATCCCTGAAAACAAGGTAAGACGTTATCAAACATAAGTAGGGTGTAATCTCGTCTGCTGTATGGTACACGTCCTCATCCCTGAAAACAAGGTAAGACGTTATCAAACATAAGTCGGGTGTAATTGTTTTATTGACTCAAGGAAAGTGGGTGTTTTAAAAAAAAATTGAGACGCGCATGGATACAACTTTAGACTGAGAGTGCTTCCGCCGGGCCCAAACTTTACCTGGGTGCAGGGTGAGCCTAGGTAACTGCTTTTAACATTGTACACTACTTTACCATAATTTCTAGTAAACTACAATGTTAAAAGCAATTAACGCTCCCCCCCCCGTCTGAAACCACACGCGATTGCATTATACTTCATCCGGACCATCTGATGTGTGTGTCCACAGTGAGGTTCACAGAAAGTGTTTCCTTACTCCCCCCCCCCAGAAGCTCAATGTCTCTAGAGCTCTGGTTCTCTCTAGGCTAGACTACTGCAACAGCCTTTTCCTTATTCTACCCTCTTCTTTTCCACAGCTGCAAGACTTATCCTTGGCCTCAAGCCCAGGGACTGCATCTCTCCAGCCCTAAAATCTCTCCACTGGCTCCTGGTTGCTGCAAGGATCAAATTCAAATGCCCTTGCATAATCCATAAGGCTGTCTGGGGCCAGGGACCAGGGACCACACTATCTACAACTGGCTCTCACTAAATACTCTCCATCCAGATCTTTATGTTCCTCCGGCACCAACTCTCTGAAGAAGCTCCTCAAGAACTTCCTTTTCACCTACTCCTTCCGCTCCTCCCTCCTCTGCTAAACCCCTCAGTTGCTGAGATTGGTGCCCAGGTGTGTCCTCCTGGGTCCTGGCCTCCCACACCCAATCTCCCCGCTCCCGGCACTTGCCTTGGCACCCACTGGCCTATGCCACCACAGGCCTGCACTTATTTATTGGCAGCGGACCACTCTCACCTAGTCACTTAACAGCTACTCACTCCCTAGCACTTCCCTCTTTGGTACACCCCTAGCACTCACCCCCCACTCCCTCGTCCCTTCTCTCTCTGCACTTGCACATTCTGAATGCTCACAAGGCCTAGTAGATCTGCCTCTATCTTTCGTTGTTATATTTGCTTTTTATTCCCATGTTCTCTCCCTGTGGGCGCTTTGAAACTCAATTTACTTGATGTATAAGCGCCTTACAAATGCACAATAAACAAATAAATACAATAAACAAAGTTACATCCCTAACTATTTGTGAACCTGGTGACCCAGAGGTAACATCGTAGCAACTGTCACTTGCACAATGCGATAAATTGATTGATGATAAACGGAAACTAATACAGCGTAATGTCAGGAAACTCAAACAGAAATTTAAGAAAATGTCTTGCTTTTAGAGATGCTTTTTTCATGAATTACAGCATCCAGCTTTCTTTCTTGCAGTTGTATGTCAGTTAAACGTTTTCTGAGACAGTATACTTAGCAGCGACCGCTTTGCCCACGTCCCATGGAAAATATGCATCTGAAACCACAAAGCCATTGTGGAGAGATTTATCCCAATAACCCATGCTAAACCAAAGCAGATGTCCCATGTGTCTGACAAAGCAGTTGCCGCAATTTCGAGCTCCACAGTTGCATCAACCTGCCAGGCACAATGCGTGCAAAGTATACCAAATGCACCTACAGTCAGTGATGTTGGCGGCAGCAATGTGACACAGGAATGCTCCACAAACATGAACAAATCAAATGTTTTAAAGTCCTAGCAGGGCCGCACTTGCCAAAAGAAAGGGTTAGAACCTATGATTGGCTTACATACGATGAGTCTGTTGGAAAAATGTTCTGTAAAGTATGCCAGTCTGCTAATGAAAAGGGTATGCCATTGCTAAAAAGTGGTCATAATAAGGATGCCTGGAATGCTATCATTAAACATGGCTTTAAAGGGATGGTCTAGTAAAAATGTTTATTTAAAAAATAGATAGGCCACATAAAAAAAAATACTAGCATCCTCCGTTTTAAAACTTCCTATGTAAAATTTGAACTATTCAAGCTCAAAATTCGAAAAAGGAAGCACAGGGGCGCCGCCATTTTGTGAAATGGAGGCCCTCCTGTGCTGGCTTTTGCTTTTGCGGCACTAATGAAGGAAAAGCCAGCCAGCTGTAGTAAACAAAGTCTACCGCTGGGTGGCTTTCCCTTCATTAGTGCCGGGACTCGGAGGACGCGGACCGGAGACCAGAGCAGGAAAGCTGCAGCTGAATCTCGGTAAGTGCTATTTATTTTTTTTTACAAAAAATAAGCACTAGCTGCGGTTTTTTTTCTAAGTTTTCCGGGCTGGAGGAGCCCGGAAAACTTAGAAATAAAACCGCAGCTTTAAAAACGTATTTATGTTTGCGGTCGCTTTTGAAGCGACCGCAAACATAAATACAACGTTATTGTGTTGGAAAACGCTGCGGTTTTTCGTTCCAAGTTTCTCAGGCTCCTCCGGCTCAGAGGAGCCTGAGAAACTTGGAAAGAAAAACCGCAGCGTTTTCCAACACAACCGCATGTGTTTCTGCCTGCTGTGGCTATCACTTTGGGTCTCTGGTGCTCCCAGGGGAGCACCGGAGACCCAAAGTGAAAGCCACAGCAGGCAGAAACACACGCGGTTATGTTTACATGCCGCGTAGTGTTTCTACCTGCAGCTGATTTCCCATTTGGGGCTCTCGGGCTCCCCGTGGGGAGCCCGAGAGCCCCAAATGGGAAATACTAAATGCTGCGTTGTCTGCCTAAATCTGCTTTCCCATTTGGGGCTCTCGGGCCCAAATGGGAAAGCAGATTCAGGCAGACACAACGCGGTTGTTTTCCGCAATGCCGCGTTGTGTCTGCCTGAATCTGCTTTTCCATTTGGGGCTCTCGGGCTCCCCGCGGGGAGCCCGAGAGCCCCAAATGGAAAAGCAGATTCAGGCAGACACAACGCGGTTGTTTTCCGCAATGCCGCGTTGTGTCTGCCTGAATCTGCTTTTCCATTTGGGGCTCTCGGGCTCCCCGCGGCGCCCCTGTGCTTGCTTTTTCGAATTTTGAGCTTGAATAGCTCAAAATTTTACATAGGAAGTTTTAAAACGGAGGATGCTAGTATTTTTTTTTTTATGTGGCCTATCTATTTTTTAAATAACATTTTTTACTAGACCATCCCTTTAACCATTCTAAGAAGGCCATAGAGAGATGTAACGGCCATCAGAGTTCACACCTTCATGGGGCGGCTGCAATGGCGCTAGCATCTCTGCAAAGGGGTACCAATGTTGCAGCAGCTCTGTCGTTGGGCCACCTCAAGCAGATGAGGGATAACAGAAGTGCGCTGGTGAATATCCCGACCACATTGTTGGCTTTAGCTCAGCAAGGTCTTGCAATTCGGGGCCACACTGGCGAGGGCTCTAATCTAAAGGCAATTCTGTCGCTTCGTGGCAGAGATGTCCCGGAACTGCAAACTTGGCTTCAAAGAACAGAGTACAAATGGATGTTGCATGACATATTAAATGAAATGCTGGCAATTATGTCACATAATTTGTTCCGTGGCCTGATGAAAGAAATTCATGATGCTAAATTATTTTCTATTATTTTAAATGAGACTGCTGGTGTGTCAATGAAAGAGCAGGTCTCTGTAGTCTTTCGCATTGCAAAAGAGGATCTTCAGGTAGAGGAGATTGTTTTGGGCTTTTATCAAACGTCTAGCACTACATCACAAACTCTGTTTGCCATTTTAAAAGATGTTCTCCTGAGGTTTGGCTATAAAATGGAAAACTGTCGGGGGCAGTGTTATGAGGGTGCTTCTAATATGGCTGGACATCGACAGGGTTTGCAGACATTGGTGCAGGGGGTGGCAGCACGAGCTATTTATGTGCACTTTTTTGCACACAATCGGAACTTAGTAGTTCAGGATGTAGCTATGGGAATGGACACATTCATGGATCTATTGGTTTTTGTAAGGGACTTGATTGGGTTCATTTGAAATTCCCCAAAACGCCCTGCTTGGTTTGAAAGTTGTCAAGAGGAAGGGAGTGTCAAACTGCTTCCATTCTGTCCTACCCGATGGACAGTTCGAGCAAAATCTTTGAAGACTGTGCTCGCTAACTACAGTTCTGTTATAGAATTTCTGGGACTTGCAGCCGGTGCCCACAATGAAGCGGGAGCAAAAGCCCATGGGTTGCACTTGCAGCTCCTTAAAGACCCCTGTTGAAAACAGCAAACTGCTAGTTAAAAAGCACACCATGCTAGCTCGGCGGTGGGCGCCACTGTGTCTGCAGGCTCTGTCTGCACTGGACGTCCTCAAGCTCGTGTTGGTTGTTCGTCTGATGTCCGGGCCGGCTGTGGGGGATGTGCTGGTGAATTTCCGATGCTACAGTGCTTTACTCAAATCCAATACGTGGGGTATGCACAAATGGGACAATATCAGCAACATTTCAATTAGCAAGTCTGGGTTGCCCTCTCTCCCCTGCTTTTTGCAGTAGTTGTAGACTCTCTGGCTGACTTAATAAGAGATAAGCATAAACACTGAGGCATAGGATTGCGTGTGTCCCCTGAGACAAAAGTGCCTGACCTTTTGGGTGAGTTTGTTTTCAACAGGATTAAAGCAAATCGCAAGCTCCATGCCTGCTTGGGCGGCGGGCGAGCACAGGCGCCAATGTGTTTCCTCGAGTCAAGCCTTGCATTAGCTTAACCGAGAGCGATGCACGATTGCGCCTTTTTATCAGAGCCCAGCCCCAGGGCCTGGCGCTGGCTGAGACTAAGGAAAAAACGTACTGATCGCGGCGCCCCCCCCGTGGCGGGAAATTAATCTTAATTTGATGCCCAGGGTGCCCTGAGCATCCAATTCCAGCTAGCCTGGACTTGGTGTGTCTCTGCGCAGAGGCTGGGCACCACCAGATGAGACCGACTCCCGCTCACCCCTGCCAACTGCTCAGAGGGCAGGTGTTGGCCCCAAAGGGCAGAATGATGTCTGCGGCTGTGTGGCGGCTACAAACAGCCTGTGGGTGATAGTCGCGCGATTGTGGGCATGCTACCTTTGTATGTATCTGTACGTGTGTGTCCATTTTATTTAAAAAATGACACACACTGTACAAACACTGCTGGTGCAATTAAACTGTCTTCTGTTGGCTGGAACCATTTCATATGCGCCAAGTAGGGTGGGCACTGCTGCCGCTTGATTGGCATTAGCATAGTCTCATTTTTCTCCGGGTATTGTGTTAGGCAGGATCTCTCACGGTCTCTCTGTGGTAGGAGAAGGTTTTGGCTTGCCTCAGCTGGATATAACATTTATTTACAGCTAATGCTGCTGTTTTTTTCTTCTTGAATGGCTCATAGCAATGGGTTTTTAATCACATTTATTGATGGCGATGTAAGCACAGATGCTCTGCTATAGGTGAGAGAGAATGATGGGGACCTGGCTTCTGGGCCTTATCTTTGACCCATTTGGGGCCCATTTCTCCATTCAGCACCAGGTCCATGCTCCACCGCCTCCCCACAACCCCCTTCAGGTTCTCATGCTGCATGCAAGTCACGTGTCCAGCCTACATTTGTAAAGTGTGTCCCCAGATGACCTTTGGCAGAAGGTGCATTTGTCCATTGAAGATGAAGGCCCCTGTTGCTCTACAGTGGGCATTACTGCAAAGAAGGCTTCTCTCTTTAACCTTTTGTGAGCATTCATCCAGTAAGATCAGATCCATGTCCTGCTATTAAACCTGTATGATCCGCTGCGTTGAAAGGGGGCTGACCGTGAAAATACTTTTAGAACCAGGGGCAGTCCCTGATATTCTGAGAAGCGTCTGGGATATTCGCTAGCAGCGGTGTGGCTGAAGGTTATATATCAGAGGGAGGTTCACCAAAGCAGGGGGCAACCCAAGAACCTTAAGATGCCACAGGCTTTATATTGGTAAGCACAGGCCCAACCTCTACGTATTTAAACTGCACGTATTGAGACATCCAAGAACTTGTCCGGCAAAAGTCATCAACGCAGCGGTTACTGTGAATAAAGAGGTGGGGCTAGTGACACCCTCTAATAAAATCACTATTTATTTTCCAATTAGTGGGAAGAGCTGATCCACAGCCGTTTTCGGATGGATGCATCAACTTCATTGCCATGTTTGGGTACAAAAATATGTGTTGCGACTGACATCGGAACTAACTGATGAAATATCGAGTACTCAACTTGGGATAAATACAGCTGAGGAGTCTGTCAGGCTGGCTGGTCTGCATCCCTCAGGTGAATCCAAATAGGTGGCTGAGGAACGGCGCGCTTTTCAACCTGCGGCCTCCTCATTAGGTAAGCTTTGCACAGAGCGACTGCTCTTTCGCAAAGATAGTGCTGCTTTTGCACTTTTTATGAATTAAAAGTTGTAACCCTGCCGTGTGCGGCTTGTACCTTCCCTACTATCAGATCTGAGCCTCTTCCCCGTTTTCCACTCCCCAGCCCGCCCCCAGTCCACCACTAAACCCTGTTTGGACCTGTTGCCCCCCCCCTTTGCAACCCTCAGGTGAATCCAACTAGGTGGTTGAGGAACGGCGCGCATTTCCATCCGGCGCTGCAGGTGGGTGTATCAAGACCATAGCAGGCCTGTGGGCCTAATCGAAGGCTTTATATTAAAACTGCATCCAGCGCCTACCGCGCTCTCTGTGCTCTGGCCTCCCACTAGACCTGACTTGCTGATCCCCACCCCCCCCGCTCCTCCCTTCCACCTCACCTGGTTGGTGGACAGAAACCCCCACTAAACTGACCAACCCTAACCACCTTATTAATTTCACACCTAGCCTGATTGTGCCAGATAAACTGATTGTGCCAGATAGCAGCATTTCACATTTAGCCTGATTGTGCCAGATAGTCCGATTTTGCCAGATAGCCTGATTGTGCCAGATAACATTATTTCCCATCTAGCACTGCTGTGCCAGATATCCTGATTGTACCAGATAGCAGCATTTCACATTTAGCCTGATTTTGCCAGATAGCCAAATTGTGCCAGATATCCTGATTGTGCCAGATATCCTGATTGTGCCCAGATAACATGATTGCGCTCAGATAACCTGATTGTGCCAGATAGCAGCATTTCCCGTTTAGAATGAATGTGCCAGATAGCAGCATTCCACATTTAGCCCGATTGTGCCAGACAACATGATTGTGCCGGATAGCCTGATTGTACCAGATAGCAGCATTTCACATTTAGCCTGATTGTGCCAGATAGCCAAATTGTGCCAGATATCCTGATTGTGCCCAGATAACCTGATTGCGCCCAGATAACCTGATTGTGCCAGATAGCAGCATTTCCCGTTTAGCATGAATGTGCCAGATACCAGCATTTCACATTTAGCCCGATTGTGCCAGATAACATGATTGTGCCAGACAACGTGTTTGTGCCAGATAGCCTCACTCCACATTTCGGCAGATTGTGCCAGATAATCTCATTCTACATTTAGCTGGATCGTGCAAGATAACCTGATTGTAACAGATAGCCTCATCTCACTTTTAGCCTGATTGTGCCAGATAGCCTAACCTTGCCAGATAGCCTTCTGACTGAGCCAGAGAACCACATTTGGCATTTAGCCTGAACTGTGCCAGATACCCCAACTTTGCCTGATAACCATAGTTCAACTAACTACCTAGGAGACTCAAATCTTGGGGTGTCTCTATAACTACTGTGCTTTGAAAGGTAGGCCTTCTTCACACTATTCAGGAAACACAAATGTAGGTGTCTCTCATTAACTACTATATCTAAAACTTAGGCAACCCTTTATAGAGATAACCAGAAACCCCAAGAATAAGCCTTGAATCCCATCAAGCCTAGGACCTCCCCATCGTATACCATCCCTAGTAAATCCAGCTGTAAGGCAAGGACCCTGCGGCTACTTCCCGACCTCCACCACAACCACCCGACATATCAGGCCATTAGACCACCCGACGCTAACATTTAAAAATTAAAATTAAAGACCACCCGACACTAAACCATTACGCCTATAATCACAAACGCAAGGAAGCCAACAACTATCACAAACCAACCAGGAAGGCCAGGGCTGTCGGAAGATGTGGTGAGGCCCGGGGCAAAACATTTGGTGAGGCCCCCTTACAATTTTTTGCACTCAGCCAGCGGCAGCACCTCCGCAAACAGGAGACTCGAGAAATCTCCCTTTGAGTTTGTGTGCAGTATCCCAAATATGGTTTATTAATACAACTCCAAATCAACTACAACAAAGTTAGATTTCTCTACTGAAGAAAGGTTTATGCAGGACTAACTTTTGTATCATATGCATAAATATATATAGGATGGCATGAGCTCTCCACTTCGCCACCTCCAACTCTCTGAGGGTCAGTCACTTTTCCAAGCAAAGAGTTTGGGGCAGATCTCTTTCTTCGGCTGGGGCCTCCCTCTGAAAACAGCCTCCCTGCCTCTCTTAAACTTGAGCAGAACCATCTCCGGTTCCGGAAGCAACTCAAGACCTGTCTCTTTGCTTTTGCCTTCTCTCTTCCTCTCCCCTGCTGATCACCTGCTGATCCATGCACTGGTCACCTGGTCAAGCTCTGAATTCGGGCCAGGTCCCTGCCTGTCCTGTTGCAATCCCGCACTGCCTCTTGGCTCCCCTGCACTTGTGGTCTGTATCTGTAACCCTACAGTCCCTCTCTTGCACTTATTCTCCACCCATTGGCTGCACTTATGAGTGCCTACACTTGCCACCCGTTGGCTGCACTCTTGTTTCTCCTTTGTTCCTGCAATTCAGCATCCTACCCCACCCTCAGCACTTCTCCCCTCCCTGCTCTTGCGTGATCTGAATGGCACAAGGCCTGGTAAGATCTGTGTTTTGTCCTACTCTTTTGTTTCCCCCTCCTTGCCTTGTCGCGCCTAGAAGCACTTGTGTACAGGCACGTTATAAATGCCATATCATATCATTAAGGAGCACACTGCCCCTGTGTGCGCATTAAAACACACATCATACACAGTGACAAATGATGTACAGTGGAGGCTGGTACATTTCTGAACTTAAGAGGCTTAAAAGTGTGTGCCAATTAGGCAGGATCAACAGAGCATAGTGAGGGAGCCCAAACCAAACAAGGGTTGCTTGAGGGGGGGTTCTCACTCCCCAGAAAATGTTTGAAACATTGGGTTAAAATTATGCATCTTACAGCACTTTCTTCGCAAAATTGGGTAGAAATCCATACAGTTTGCAATTGGTTTTGTATGGAAGCACATGGAAAATCCCAATAGTTGCAAATCACAAACCGTGCACAGGAACATTTTTCAATACATTTAATGCCGCCTTTCCATGCAAGATATGCTAGTCTAAAAATATATTTATGCTGGTTGTTCTCATGTATGTCCATGCAGGGTGCATCAATGTATGACATTGTTACCATGTACGGGCTCCCAACCAGTAAAAATGCCATGCCACAGAAAGTATATCCAGGCTGACTGTGTACCATAAGTGTTATTACTGGCTAGATTGGCCTACATTCAATGTGGGCCAATTTAGCCAAGTAGTATGTTTGCTTTAACCTTGATGCATAGTCCTGTGCATCAAGGGTAAAGCACAAACAGCATTGGCAATGCTAACAGTTTGGGCATTCGTGTAGGCATGGGAAAGGCACTTCTGTATTGGTATTAGCTGGCCATTAATAGTGCCAGTGCAAAATGGTTTCAGTACCTGAGCAGCTAATAGCAGTGCCTGGCAAATGCCTAATACTTATACACAAGCAAAAACTGTTGGCTTTGCCAATGCTTGTTTTTAACAGGACTTCAGCGAAAGACACGCAAGGTGTTTTTTAAATCGAGTGGCCAAAGGCAGACCTGATTAAGACATTTTTATTACACCAGTTCCGTGTTTACAACTCCAATGAAGTCATGAACTCTCAGACGACTCCTTTGAGAAAACACTTGCAGGCACATTGAGGGCAACGTTTGATGGCAAGGCGTGTTTAAAGCTAGCTCAAAGAGTTCCAGTGAGGAGGTGTTTTGGGTGGGGAGGGCAGGAACTGGGTGAGAATTGCCATAGGGATTATCATGGCCATGAGAAGTCAATGGGTGGGCAAATAACTAAACAACATCTACAATTACCTCCTCATATTGCATATCTGTAATCAATGCTATCATTGGGACGGATCTTCCCAGACCCAGGATCTGGCAAATAATTACTCACCAGATTGGAACTACAGCTCCACAATCTGGGAAAATCTGTGCACTATATCTTTATTTTAGAATGCTCTGGTGTGTTCGTGCTTTAAACTATGTTGGGCAGGGATTTAAACCGTGGCCGCTAGGTTCCAAAGTGAGACACTTCCCCACAAGACCACTTGAGGGTCTGAGCGGGAGCCCTGTGAAATCCCTTTTCAATGTTGCACTGTACTGGAAATATTGATGTGCATTTTTTAGGTTTAAAAAAGGGGCGCAGATTTTGAACTTTGCTGACGATAAATCCTCTGAGTGGAAGAGGCAAATGTTCATGGGGTGACTAAAATACCTGCCCTACACCCTCCTAATCCTCCCGTCGCTGTGCCCGGCCTCTTTCACTGCGGTAGGAGGTATGCCCCAGAAAAAAAGTCTATTTCCACCACTGTCTGTTCGCTAAAGCAATAGTTTTGGCTTATTGGTGGCACACCTAATAACCCAAACAAAAAGAATGCCAGGCAGTGGCGCAACACCATTGAGCAGATCGGGCTCTAGCCCCTTCCTGAAATGTTGGGCTTTGTTGACTGGACCTGGCTCCATGGGCGGCGCCAGCCCTGGCCACTTTGAGGCAGAAGGCCTCTTTCGATGTGTCGCCAGCCCGTAGCACTCGTTAAGGAGCAGCATCAGCATCAAATATGCAGAGCACAAAAACCTATCCATGCAATATCAACAGACTCACTTTGATAAAGCCAAAGTCTTAACTTCTGGTCTCAGCTTTTAGATGGCCCACCTCTCCAGATATTAGCATAGCACTATGAAAGTAAACAGCCTCTGAATTGGGGTGAAAGGTACGACTCGTGGCCAAAGGGAAGGTGAAATAGCATTTCAGCTTCCTAGCTGGGCTCAGGGAATTCAGAGGGAAATGGGAGCAGGGCTAGCTAAAGATGTGTCAGGGCTGGTGGGGTCCCATTTCTTTTTGATGTTTGGGGCACCCCTTACAGCTCGGAACAATGGTCCAAGGCACCTGTGGAGTGATTAAATGAATAATAAAGTCAAAATTATGCAGAAAGGTAGTTCAAAGCTGCAGATTATCGGTAGGTTTCTGTGTCATAAGACTGCCACCATGGGGGCAGCTACTTGGGGGCCCATTTCAACTGTAAAAGGTGAAAGCCCCAGATGCCATCCCTCAGGGGGGAGACCGAAAGTGCAATGGGTTTATTGGCCCCACTCACTATCTGCTTTCAAAACGGTCATCCAGCCCCTGCCAGGCTGACCGACAGAGCCGTGGTCAGACCAGACAGGACACAAACGTTAAATGGTGCCTTGGCTTTGCTGTTAACAAAGGCCCTGCAATTACTAACATAAACCATTTTACTGTTAGCACCTGCATTCATATGCATACATTTTTAGGTAATTGAAATCGTGATGTGGGGTTAGCACTTGCATGCTAGGGGAGTGATTAGAAGGGAAGTGGTGACATGAGACATCTCATTCTCACAGCAGTCCTTAAGTGTGACGTTTCAGAAATGAAGGCGAGAGTTAGCTGCTTGTAACATTGAAGCTTCACCAGAATAGTCTCATTCGAATTAGAAGATTGCCCCTCCCTCACAGCCTCTGATGTTAGCGCCTCTCCCAACATTTGAAGTGTTAGTCCCCATACCCCCCACCCCCCGGCCGACATTTTAGCCTAGGTGCACCTCTGATGCCATGAACCCACACCTGAATAAAGTGGCCCCCAGGGCGGCTAAATTTAGGGGTGGGGCTGAACACACATTCACATAAAACACTTTGACCCATGCATTCATCCACCAGTTACACAACTCCATACATACATGCATGCATACATAAAACCAAACACAGCATTGGCACAAACACCAACATGCACGCATGCATTCATACATACACATACACATACTAATTTAATTTAAATACACATATATACACATTTAATTTAAAATAAAAAACACTTACCTTGCTTCCATGCACCCTTCAAAAGCACCCAGGCCGCCATGGCACTTCGACACGTGGACACAGTGCCGTCACTGTGATTGGCTCGGCTGCTCACTGAAGCATGAAGGAAACGCCGATATGCCACCCCGTGTGTGTGTCAAATTTAACACATGAGAGACATGTGGACTTTTTAGTATCGAAATAACACACACAATTGGAGATTTCTCTGGAGATTTATTTGGGTAGAAAATGTCGCGCTCCGTTCTTATCACCAACCATTAACGAAGAGGTGTTAAGTGGGAGCCCTGCAGACTTTGCTGCCAGAGCAGTGTACCTCCCCACCCCCCCTCTCACAGGCATCCTCTGCTGGGGGGAGATGGACACAGCAGTTCAGGGCAGTACATTTTAATACAGGTCCAGACCAGTGCCGAGGTTTCAAACTCTTCCACATAGACCGCGAAGAACACGCACACTCTGGGATTCCAGGGTCGGTGTCTAGGCAGGTCTGAACAAAGGGGGGAGGAGGATGTGAGAGGATGGAGAGGATGATGTAATAGGACAGAGGCAAAGGGGAGAGCAGGATGTGGGTGCAGGGAGACAAAGGGAGGAGAGGAGGATGTGAGAGAAGAGAGACAAAGGGGAGAAGAGGATGTAATAGGACAGAGATAAAGGGGAGAGGAGGATGTGAGAGGAGGGAGACAAAGGGGAGAGTAGGGCGTGAGAGGAGGTGGACAACAGGGATAGGAAAATGTGAGAGGAAAGAAACAAAGGGGAGAGAAGGATGTGGGAGGAGGGAGACAAAGGGGAGAGAATGATGTGGGAGGAGGGAGACAAAGGGGAGAGAATGATGTGGGAGGAGGGAGACAAAGGGGGAGAAGGATGTGAGAGAAGGGAGACAAAAGAGAGGGGAGGATGTGAGAGGATGAACACAAAGGGGAGAGGAGGATGTGAGAGCAGGGAGACAAAAGGGGAGAGGAGGATGTGGGAGCAGGGAGACACAGGGAAGAGGAGAATGTGAGAGGAGGGAGACAAAGGGGAGAGGAGGATGTGGGAGGATGAAGACAAAGGGAAGAGGAGGATGTGAGAGGACAGAGGCAAAAAGAAGAGAAGGGTGTGAGAGGAGGGAGACCTAGAGGAGAGGAGGATGTGAGAGAAGGGAGATAAAGGGGAGAGGAGGATGCGGAGTAAACCCAAGTAACAGGTAGAAGAGAACATGGGGGAAAGCAAAGTAGCAGAGAGAGCGTAGAGTGACAAAGGGAAGAGGAGGGAGACAAAGGGGTGAGTAGAATGTGGACCAAGTCAAAATAACGGTGAAGGAGTGAGACACCGGGGTGAGCAGGATGCAGGAGAAAGCCAAGTAACAGGGAGTGGAGAGAGACAAAGGGACGGGGGATGTGGAGAAAGCCCACCTGGAGTGGAGGGAGACAGAGGAATGAACATGACGTGGGAGAACACAAAGAAACGGAGAGGAAAGTGATAAAGGAGATTTGAGGTGGGTGACATTAGACTCACGGGCAGAGGACAGACAAAGGAGAGAGCACGGCACAGAGAAAATCAAACGGGAGGAGAGACACAGGGACATGCTGTCTGACAGGAGATAACTCCTCTCATATCAGTCAGCATGTTCAATCACACTGAGCAACGTGAACACACTGACTGACAGGAGAGGAACCCTCTCATGTCATTCAGCATGTCTACGTAGTCAGCTGAATAACGGGAGGCAGCAGAGCTCACTTCTGAGCCCTGCTGTCTCCCATTATTTTGCTGTTTGTTGCGGAGCCAAACAGCTTTGCAACAAACAGCAAAATCATTGCAGGGGCAGATAGGAGACAGCACAGTCCCCCATGTGAATTAAGGACACGGGAGACTGTGCTGCCTTCTCCTTAGGAGAGGGGGCCGCGAGGCCCCCCGCAAGCGCGAGGCCCGGGGCAGTTTGCCCCCCCTGCACACCCCTCGTGACGGCCCTGAGGAAGACATTGCATGTGGGCCACCACCCCTGCAACCTAAAACGCAACCTAAACGCAAACAAACGTATAAGCCAACCAAACCCAAACGATCACAACACCAAAAACCCAAAAGCAAAGAAACATCTAAATCAACGTACCACTAAGGAACGCAACATGCCACGAAAACTAACAGGGCCACGCGAAAGACAACCAAGAGAAGGAATAAACCAAATGGAATCACACCACATAATCACAACTGCGGAACACACCCCTGCAAACACGGTCGACAACAGAACAAATGCCAAGAAAAGAGAAAAGTTGCTATACTTAACACCATACCTCACGACCAACCACTCACCAGAACAAGTCAATACGACGACCAACCATGCGAGACGTACCAACAACAAAAGAGAGCCACACAGAAAAAGAACAGCAACATCCAGAAGGAATACAAACACAATCGATGTCCTCACTCCATATATCACAAAAACACGAGGACACCTCCCTCAAATACAACAAAATATAGAAGAGGAACCTGAAGAAAACAAGAACCCAATACTTAACCTAGTAGACCTACTCAACGACGACAGAGATGCGACTGAGCCACCATCACACCCTGAGAGCAACATGGGACCAAACCAATGCAACAATCACAAGACAAAACTGATATTAAAAAAACAAACCAGGCCAAAAGAATCCACTGCAAACTAATCAACGCAAGATCAATGTCAAAACACGCCACAGAGATGTACGACCTGCTCTGCGACGATGGCATCAGCGTCGTATTCATCACAGAAACATGGTTGGACGAACTACAAAATCACACTTGACAGCTGCCTACCCGACAACTTCAAGTGCACACAGTTAAACAGAAAAGGAAAAAAAGGAGGAGGTCTTGCAATAGCATTCAAGGAACACCTGAAAATAAAAACAGATGAACCACTAAACATCAAAAACTGTGAATCCATGGTCCTTCACTTGACAGTAAACCCAAAAACAAACATAAAATTCATACTGATTTACAGACCACCGACATACGACGCAACTTTCGTCAACAACTTCATAGAAGCCATCACCAACATAGCCATCCAACATGAACATCTGTGAACATCTGATAATACTCTGGGATTTCAACATCTGGTTTGAAGAAGTAAATGCAAACGAACAAAAATCGCTAATCGAGCAACTAAAAACCATGAAACTACGACAATTGGTCAAAGGAGCAACACACACGGCGGGACAAACACTGGATGCAATCTTCACCAGCAAAACTCTTATCACCACTGCACCACCAATACAGATACTCTGGAGTGATCACCTCATCATTCCATTTGGGATCAGGCTACCAACTAAGGTAGCCAAGCTGCCTAATGAACTCCCAACTACCACAAAAAGAAACTGGAAGACCATCAAAGAGAGCAACTTAATAGAACAACTTGAACTCACAAAACCAACTACCATTAACCTGGAGGAAGCTGACCTCGATGGAAAAACCGAGCTACTTCACAATGGATCGCTGAAACAATCGACGGCATCTTCACTGAAAAACCTTTCACCCCGTCACGAAAGAGAGCAATGGCAAAATGGTTTACCCCACTGCTCAGCACCATGACAAAGAACAACAAGAAACTCGAACTAGAATGGAGGAAAGAATACGACCAAGAAAAGAGAGCCCAATTCCAATGACAAATCCGGTCTTTCAAAAAAGAAATCCAAAAGGCCAAAAACCAAACACTATGACAGCATAATCACCAAAGCCACCAACACCCAAAAAGAACTGTTCAACATCATAAATGAAATGAGGAACCCACCGGGATGAAACAACACTCCAATACCTTCACAGAAATTATGCAAAGACCTAGCGAAAGACTTTAGAAAAAAAAAAGAAATCAGCAACATCCATCAAATTATACAAAGCAGATCAATCAACCAAAACATACAAGCAAACCTGACAAACGTAAAACCACAGCATAAACTCCAAAGATTCCCACAAATATCAGTAGAGACATTCGTTGAGCTGATAAGACATATCAACAAAGCAGGCTCCCCCATGGACCCTTGCCCCCCAGACATTTACAAATCCATCCTCACACAGGGCGCACAACTGGAATACTACAGAAACCTTTTTAACCTGTCACTCGCAACAGGGTAAGTACTGCGATCATGCAAATTGGTGCATGCCAAACCACTCCTCAAGGACACGAGAGGCGACGTGGAAGACCTCTCCAACTACAGACCTATTTCAAACATCCCCTACCCAGCAAAATTACTAGAAACCTATGTCTACAAACTAACACAAAAACATGTAGCAAAACACCAATTGCTGAATCAGGCACAAGTCGGCTTTAGACCCGGGAGAGGAAAAGAAACGGCACTCCTATCTATCTGGGATGACCTAAAGACAAACGCAGACTACAACACATCTGCCCTAATACTACTGGACCTCTCAGCAGCGTTCGACACAGTCAGCCATGACATCCTCATCAAGAGAAAAGAAGAAATAGGAATAACGGACTTAACCCTACTCTGTATTAAACCATTCCTAGCAAATAGAACGGAAACTGTCTGGATAAAACCCTTCAAATCTGCTCCATGGGACACCGACTGTGGAGTACCACAAGGATAATCCCTATCCCCACTGTTCTTCTACATCTACCTGGCTCTGCTAATCAAGATCATCAAAAAACACAACATTACGTGCTGCAGACGACACACAAATCATCTATGAAATTGAAGATACACAATAAGCGAACACAACGCTGGGAGAATGTCTCAAAGAACTCTACGACTGGATGAACACAACCAGCTTAAAATTCAACCCAAGCAAGACAGAAATCATGATTATATCCAAAAATCTTGAAAATAACATTTATATCCCATGGCCCACAGAACTAGGAACAGCACCAACACCATTGAAAATAGTAAAAAAACATGGAATCCTAATGGATAACGTGCTAACATTAGAACCACAAGTAAACACAATAATCAAGAAATGCTTTTTCCTCCTACATTCGATAAAAAGAATCCTGCCTTTCCTGTCCTTCACCCATAAATCACTGACAATCATCGCCCTCATCATGTCAATAATTGACTATGCCAAACAGCCTCTACCTCGGAACGCCAGAACACCTGCTGAAGAAACTACAACGTATCCATAACGCAGCAGCCAGATTCCTCCTCAAACTATCGCGAAGAGACCACATCACCCCAGCGCTAAAAGTTTTACACTGGCTTCCAATTAAACAACGAATCACATTTAAAACAATGTGCATAACGCACAGAGCAATCCATGGCCACGGAGCAGAATTCCCACAAAAGAAATTAACGATTTACCAACCGACAAGAACATTCAGATCAAGCAATAACATCTGCCTAGAACCAAAACCATTCACAAGGAAAAGCTAGAGGGATCCTCCTTCTCTCACCTGGCAGTAAAAACTTGGAATACCCTCCCGAAAGACATACGCAATACAAAGGACCACCTAAAATTCAGGAAACTACTCAAAACCTAACTCTTCACCACAGAACCAGACAGAATCAACTGAAATGAAGAAAAAAATAAGAAAAAACAAATCCCCAGGACTCACCCTCCCAAGCCAAACCCTGTCGCTAGGCAGAGCCCAAGGGACAGGGAAGTTGCTGGAGACGAAGGAGCATTAGTCACTAACTAACACCTGACAGGACAGGGAGCGCTTAGAATTCGTAGGGAAGGGACCACGCCTTAGGAGCTCAGGGAGCCGAGGCAAGGAAGAGCCCACTTACGACCAAAGAGCAACCCATAACCATAGCAATCTCAACCGTGGGTGGGGGAGACCCTCACCTCCTTTCCCGCCCACAGGTCACTAGACAGCCACAGGGATAGGCCACCACCTCACGCAGAACCAGGTGAATGAACCGCAGAGGAACGTTCCATCAGACAGCAAGGCCAAAGACACCCAACAATGACGCCCGAAAAAACAAGATAACCCCAAAAACCCATCTGATGAAACCACTACTCTCTGCACAAGCCTCTCAAACCCTAAACAAACACAACCACTCTCTTGCACTGCAAACCGCAAGCACTTCACTACACTGCAACAACAAAACAAACCACACAGTCTCGCACAACAGCACATGGGAGCCCACAAATCCGTAAACCGCACCCATGCTCAGCGAATGGTGCAAACCGAACTGAAGCTGCCAACAGAACATCACAAATCTTGCTCTACCTTTATCCCGCTCCACCCTAGTAACTGATCCTACCCTCTTAACTTTCACATCCTCCAGAGCACCGGGGGACCACTCTGGTGGTGATAGTGCACGGTATAAATATTCTTTGACATAACACACACCCATTCACACATACATTACATAACACTCCATGCACATATGCATTCATACATACATAATGAGCTAACATGCAGCCCTTTAACACTGCTAGTTTCCGGAAAGGCCTCCCTTGCCCCTCTGCCTAACAAAATGGACATGTTTCCCACACAATGTGTCATTTTAGCAGCTTTTGCTACTCGAAAGCACATCTCAGAATGTCGTATTTCCACACACTTTTTATCACAAGCTCAGAATCAGGCCCCCAGACACTCTTGTACAGAACTTGAAAAAAGGAACACGTCTAGAGAGATGGACAATCCTAAATAAGACCCTTGTCTCTGCGCCGTTCTTCTTGTCAATGTTACACTTTCAAAAGACATCTTATTCTCCTAATTGTTCTACAGCAGCAGCAATACAACTGGTGCAGCAGAAGGACATCCTGATGCTGGAAGGCAGAGTGCAGAGAAGGCTTGAAGGTTGAATCTGGGACAGGGTCAATTTAGTAGCCTCTGTCTACAGTGGAACAATGAATAAGGAAAGATTGGGGATTAGAGAAAGTAAGTGGCTTAATCACAGGCTCATAATTGCCCAATATAGATGCAAGATTAGGAGAAGTGCATGTCATCGAAGATTTACACAGTATCACACAAACAGTATTAACAAGTCTAATATTGATCATCACAATTGCAGGTCAAAGGATCGAGAAGGTCATCGCTTACAGAGCAGTGGAAGATTACCTGCACGTCCAGCTCAGATCAACCTGCGATGATTTCAAGCACCAGTCATGGCCTATGGCATTAAATGAAGATTCAGGAGTCTAAGTGATGCTGCGGCCCAGGAGGAATGCATGGAAATGGTCCAAATGACACTGCAGCATTGAGACGGGAGGTGTTCCTTCAACAGGTAAGCTTGAATGCATCGGATAATGCTAGGGATATGGGTGAGCTGAAGATAGGACGGGGTGGTCCTTTGAGACATCTGGCAATTGCAAGTTCCTAGAGAATCCAGTTATGTGGTCAGCATTCCCCAAATGAAGAGAGATTTGTGGATTGTAATTGGAAACTACATGACATTGCGGCTGAGAGAGCCCCCGCAAATCTAATGCACCAGCATGGTGAAACCAGGTCCTATTCTAACTGTCGAAGATCCAATTGGCTGGGAAGAAGTTGCCAAAGGTTTAATGCTCAATAGAACTCGAATGTGTATCAAAAATAATAGTTTCATGGGCCTGAAGAAAAGACTTGGACTTGATGTGAGTTCCCGTTATTGGCTATAACTGAAAATGATGACATATTCTGGCCAGGAGAACTGAAATTTGAAGTTCATTTAAAAGATGACGTTAAATTTAATTGGTTTGCCATTGTTTCCTATATCTTTGATAATATATTGGAAATTGTGATCAATGTTCAGAGACTGTTATTAAGAAGGAACTATATGTATTGCAAGTAACATTTAACATGAAAAGAATGCTATTGAACAGTCACCCTCTGTACTATACTGCATGTGTTGTGTCACCTGTGATGAATCTGATAGTATCATCACTTCCCTCCCTGAGGGAGCCTCTCCCTATCTGGCCAGGGGATGGCAGCTGCTACCTGATCCTGACCCTGGGGGTAACTATATGAGGGAGGACATCTGGGGAGAGGCGACCATCTGGGGAGAGACATGAAATCTTCAGGGAAAAACATGTATCCCCCACTCCCTTTCAGGGATGTTCCCTCCATTCCTTAAGCCTTAATGGCTTACTGCACCACTAATCCTCATCCACGTACTGAATCCAGTATTAATATTCCCCGACATGACAACCAGAGTAATACATTAATTACTAAAATGATGAAGAGGCAGGGAGCAGTAATGTTTACTCCTAAAATAATCCCATACCAGCTTCCTCAACAACACAAGGAATCCTCCATCAACTACTGAGACGAGGAAGAGACAAAGAACAGTAAAGATCACTAATGCCGGGTCTAGTCTTTGGAAACTTTTTTATCAGACTGGGAAGCTTAAAACACACACAGCCGACAGCATGAAAGAGAGCTGCAGTCGCAGAGCTGCGCGGTAACCGGCACAAGCACCGGCCGGAGCGTTGGGAGAGAGACGCTGCAGGAAATGCTACCAGAGCTAATCTGCCCAGCAGGATAAGATACCAGAGTGGAGAGGATGCGCTGCCTGAGACGGAAAGGCTGCAGAAACCAAAGACTGGTACAGCTGATGCCCAGTGGATGACTAGTCGCCCTCCCGAGCCCACAGTGCAAAGCGAACATAAACCGAGAGCCGCTAAAGACACTTGGAGCAACTGGTAAGCCAAGGGAAGTGGAAAGGGGTACCGGGTTGCCTGAAAGTGTGCGCTGCTTCAAAGTAGCTATCCGTAAGCAAAGTGAAGTATGTGAAGAAGCTACTGACATCTTCAGGGAAAGACATGAATCCCCCATTCCCCTTTAGACATGTTCCCTCCATTCCTTAAGCCTTAATGGCTTACTGCACCACTCACCCTCATCCATGCACGCAATCCAGTATTAATATTCCCCAGTGTTAGGAAAGATTTCCATTTATGTGTAATTTTCCCTCCAGTTGTGTACCCCCAACTTTTTTACTGCTGTTTAACACCATAGTCTGACTTTGCCAGAGAAGCACAGCCTTCAGCTGCACTTTTCTGGGCTTTCGCTCACTTTTTATGGGGAAAATGACATGCCCTTCAGACAGTCAGTACTGGGAGACTTTGTTTCCCTTAGTCCTTTTCTGTGTTGCAACTTTTCTGCAACATGTGACAAGTGCACAATGTACCTTCCAGTACAGTGCACTTCAGTCTCTTAGTCATTTCCAAAGGCCCTAGATACTCTCGAAGGATTTTGTAGGAGATATGCAGATATGTCACAGACAGGGCTGGTGGCAGCTTATCTATTCATATAATTTTAACCCTTTCCTGCCAGGTAAACTGCGATTACCACATTTGGCACGAATAGGTGGCCTGGCTCCAAAATGTCCATGCCACGATGTTCGTTGTCCTGTCCTTTGGCCATCTTGCTCCTTCCCCTTCCCCAGGTCGAGCCGACCCGGGTCAGTCCTTATTTGGGCATGCATTTTCCCACAAAACGCAAAGCTTTCGCGGGCTTCTGCATGTCTTCTTGTGTGTGTGCCTCCAGGATGTGGGCTGGGATGTCTGTTCCCAATACATATCCTGGGTGCCAGAGAGTCTGGAGTGCTGTGAATGCCTGAGACCACCGTGGTCCATAATTGGTCCACGTATGGTATGCCTGAATGTGAGCAGATCTCCCATTGGGTCCTCTTCATTTTGGCGCGAAGGAGATTCTGGATAAGAGAAGCCCCCAAACAGCCATACCATGTCGATCTCTGGAGTTCTCACTGAACGAAGGATAGGATCCAAGTATCCTGAAGCTAAGAAGCTGAGTCGAGGAACCGCTGGTGACCCGCTGAAAGGTTTGGCACCCTGAGCCCGGAGTTGTCCAGTGGGACCCCTCTGCATCTGGTCGTCCTTGAAGGTCTGCGAAGACACTTTGACCCATTAGAATAGTAGGACCAACTATTCTCGGCACCTTCAACAAAACCTGCAAGTAAGCCTTCTCGGAAGTGTCCCTGGGCCATCCAGTGGGCTGACCAGCTTACACAGGACCTTTGCTCTGTCTCCGCCGCCGTTTTGAGAAGACCCTCGGAAGTTGGTATACTGCTAGCACTTTGTTTGCGGCACCCTCACACCGAATTTCGTACACTTGGCGTTCCCAGGTCTGAAGTGAGACGAGTGCACCAGAACCAGAGCATACGCGGTTACCGTGTCGCCCAGCTGCGGTGACAATCTTTGCAGGTGCGCTGCATTTGTGGCCCTCTTGCCCCTGAAGCCTGCTATAGTGAAACTGGCCTGATCCATCCACCAGGAGCAGAGAAATCACCACTGTCCCATTTGGGAAAAATCGCTGTATCTTCATCGCTGAAAGCCTCAGAGCCGACAAATTGCTGCACTTGAACCTGCAACCGAAGTGGACTCGACTGACGAAGTTTGGTCCGGAGTGCGTCGGGGTTCGGTGAGTAATTGCAACCTTAGCCGGTAGCCCCTAGCGCCTCCACCCATTTTTACACACAAGTGGCCCCTGGGGGCCCCTATTCTTTCCACTTCTAGTGCGAACTAGCGAACTATTCCCAACTCTTGGAATCGGCTCTGCCCTCAAGTGGAGACCCTCCTCGGATAGTGGGAACTTATTCTTCATCGCCTCACCCACCTTCCTGAGCTGCTACAGCCCCCTGAAGAGACCCCGTTTTGCCCATTGGAACTACTGCATGCGCTTGCATTGCCTGTACTTTTGACCATTAGGCTCCCCTCTTCTTAGGGACTGGACTGCCTCTTAGTTAGGAGTGTGTTGGATGCAGAACTTGCACTGCCTGTTTCCTTCCCTTTTAGGTTGTGGACCCATTCATGCATTTAACCCTTTAGACCCCAATGTTCTTGTATATATGTATCTTGATAGTGTTGTGTTGGCTTCATAAGTATTACTGTGATTTGATTTTAAGCCCTCGTGTGTGAAGGGCGAGTGCATTTTTACAGCGGCTGTTTGGCGTTTGCGTGACTGACTCCCAGTCACTGCTGTTCCTCGACGCTTTGCCTTCCTGGTTGCCTGGTTGCCGTGGAGCAAGTCGGCGTGCGGCGTGCGGCATGGATCTAAACCCCGCCCCCTTCAGGAGGGAGCCTACACAATCAAGACCCAAGCGCCCTTGCGGCGTTAAGCCCTCGTGTGTGAAGGGCGAGTGCATTTTTACAGCGGCTGTTTGGCGTTTGCGTGACTGACTCCCAGTCACTGCTGTTCCTCGACGCTTTGCCTTCCTGGTTGCCTGGTTGCCGTGGAGCAAGTCGGCGTGCGGCGTCTGGCGTGGATCTAAGCCCCGCCCCCTTCAGGAGGGAGCCTACATAATCAAGACCCAAGCGCCCTTGCGGCGTTAAGCCCTCGTGTGTGAAGGGCGAGTGCATTTTTACAGCGGCTGTTTGGCGTTTGCGTGACTGACTCCCAGTCACTGCTGTTCCTCGACGCTTTGCCTTCCTGGTTGCCTGGTTGCCGTGGAGCAAGTCGGCGTGCGGCATGTGGCGTGGATCTAAGCCCCGCCCCCTTCAGGAGGGAGCCTACATAATCAAGACCCAAGCGCCCTTGCGGCGTTAAGCCCTCGTGTGTGAAGGGCGAGTGCATTTTTACAGCGGCTGTTTGGCTGTTTGCTGGTTCGCTGGTACGCCGCTGGAACATGGTCGACTCCCCAAAGGTAGCGGTGCCCTCTCCGGCTCGTGGCCCTCAGACAAGACACAAAACATTACAACAGCGACGAATGTTGAACCCCTGGACTGCCATTCCAGGCAAAATTAAGACTGGTGCAAAGGTAAGCAAGCAAGTGGTTGACCTAAACGCACCTGTTGTTTCTCACAATATAACCGCTCAAGTACATCTTGCAGCAAACCATGACCTTGTCCTCGGTGATCCAATTCCCTCAACTACTGACACCCCACTGAGTAATACGCACAGTGATGCAATTCAAGAAAAGGTATTACGCCCAATACCGCTACTCTCTCTCGCAAATTTAAATCCAGCCCTGCCTGTGGAGGAAGGCCCGGAAGACGCTCTCCCCTCCATGCAAATTGTCTCTAGTGACATCCCCTTTTTCCCTTTCGACTTAACGGATGCAGAAATTATGTGTGCAGATACTTTAGACCAGGAACAACCATCTACTGCTCCTTTTCTTGCCCCTTCTCGAGCTGCGAAATCGAACGAAGTCATCCTTCCGACAAAACATGCAGAAAATATTGAAGCGTCATCTTCCATCAAGCTCTGTCCACAGAATTCTGCTTTTCACTTTGAAGGTCCACGTGCAAAAGACGACTCAACCCAAGAGTCGAGAATGCTCTCGCAAGCTTCCGCCTCTAATATTCACTGGATGCCACAGCCAGATCCACGTTGTGACACAATCATTCCAGTAAACTCTAACTGTGTAGACCCACTTACTGCCAGTTCTGGCTCTGCTCGCTCATCTCAACATGAGTGCCCGGAGAGGCCCAATGCTCCTCATATAAGCCATACTCCTAAAGTGCCACCAAAAACCTTCCCTACCGACAAGTCCGCTGCTTCTCTGCAAGCTCCCCTGATGAAGGGCACACCCAGTCTAACAGTGCGGATCCCAGCACTGAACCTGAGTGGTCAGCCTTTAGATCCTGATATTAGTGCACTCTCAGTTCCGGCACGGCTGTCGATGCAGTTTTCGCCTCAGAAGGGTCAGCAAAAGAAATCTCATATACCGCAACAAGCGGGCATCTGTTTAGATGGGAAATTGAGCAAAAAAAGAGTGAGTGCCAGCACGACTCCTGTGTCTTTACCTGCACTGCACACTCCAAGCAAGGACCTATCACATGACTCAAGCCTTGTCAATGAATCCTGCAAAACTCCAAGCTCCAAATCCAGTCTATCAGTTGCCGCTGCAATTCAAATCCACAACAACGTGCTTTCTGCTTCCTCGCAAGCATTGATTCCTTTTGTAAAACTGTATGAGTCTATTAATGAAACCCTTCGCGATCAAGGAGCGATGCTATTGAACTTATGACAAAACTTGAAAGAATTGACAACTTCATCACATTTTCAAAAGATCAAATGCAAGCTGAAGAAAGCTTAGGAGTTCGTTGGCAATCGCATATTAGCGAGGTCATCTCAACTAATCAAAAGAGGAATGAAACCCTGTTAACAGATCTCATGGATGTAACTGCAGATATAGCCAATAGACTATTACCACCTACCACAATCGGAAAAGCTAATGTGTGTAAGCACACTTGTTCATTGGCTAAGAATTCTCATTTGATGCATCCTTCTTTGGCTGTAGGCTCACAGAACTCTGACTCAAAAGATGCAGCAAATACTTCTATATCCAGTGCACGTACAGCAAATTCAAGCACAAATGACTTGGCAAAGGTAATCCCACAACCTTCATTTGATGCAAGTCAACCTTTACTAGAAAGTGAGTCATCTGTAGTTACCGACGCAGGCCCTCTAAAGGACATTGACTCTTCAAAACCTCCAGCGCTTCAATTAGCTCCTCTGAATAATCCATTTTCATCATTCGGCATTTTCTCAGGTCCGGCCAAAACAGGTGACCTGGGTGCGGTGCCAAAAAGGAATGTTGGTACGCAGAATGCAAAATCTACAGTCCCTTTGAGAAAGGGAAAAACCATGACATCATGTCCTAATCCAAAGCAAGCCATACACTCATCCACCAAAAGCTTCATCAGGAACTTATCCACTCCACCTAGATTAGGCCTATTTAAGCGTAACATGAAATCTTGTACTGAAAACGTACAGACACAACGCATTGGCCAACCTTCTTCCTTGAAACCTGGAGTAAAGCGGCGGCGTATAATCTCAGAAGACCGTTCTTCCGCCGCGTCAGTTAATTCTCCTTCGATTGACCTATGTGACTTGTCAATTTATTCGATCTCAGGTGATGACGAAAGGTCAAAATTGTGCGGCGAGGCAAGCCTGCCCTCGCCTCAGCCTCCACGCCATAAGTCTTTTCCGGCTAAGAGTGTTATATCCAATCGGCGAAATGTTGAGCTCTCTACAAGGCGGAGTGCGACGGAAGGAGGGCCTGCCGACTCTGCCCTAGCGAGTCTCAGTCTCAACCCAAAACTAACGCTAAATCAGCGCAAACTGCAGCTCACTTCTAATGTCAAGGATGCTGAGAAAAGTTCCCGGCAAACATCAAAAAGTAATCATAAATTGAGATTACAAAACATTCTGGGCGATGACAACGAGTTAAATTTGAACCGGACTAATGTGCTAAGGTTGTTCAAACACATTCCTCCTCTGCGGCTGATTGTCACTGAGGACATCCAAATAGTTGAATATGTAACAGAGCAATGCTCTGATTCCGTCCTGCTACACATCGCTTCATGGGGAGTTCGTAATACTCTATTGAAAGCTGCCGATGACCTCTTGATGTTTGGCTTCGAAATTTCAAGTGAACCTGAGACTGACTTCGTAAATAATTCCGATAAGAAGTCCGACAAGCAACTGCTCGCTAAACAAGTTGAAGACGTTGCAAATTTCCGAAAGCTTCTAACTACAGTAGGTACCCACGGCCACATAAAGCACCAAAAGAAGAACTATGTGAGCCGTTCGAGAGTACATGCTCAAGTTTAGCCATGATTGTCAACAGTGGAGGTTCCTCATTCATTTCTCTCTTGGAACACTCGAGGGTTCAACCACTTATTTAATGACTTTGAATTTCCACTCGAAAAGGTGTTTGCCATCTGTTTACAGGAGGCATGGTTGTCTGAGGCCCCCTTGAGAGATGGCTTTACTACCTTAATCAATCCAGCCATCAAAAATGCCCATGGGCGACCAAGCGCAGGACTTATAACTATGGTTCGCCTGTCACAAAACTGGTCCACACCAGAAGCATTTAATCCCAATCCTTTTGTTCAAGGTACACTCATGCACGCAATGTGCGACAATGCTGATTCAATAAGGACATCGCTTCTAATCATAAACTGCTACTGGAATGCGGCTAATATCAGTTCGAAGGTATTCATAGATGCTGTATGCTCTATAATGGATAACGCAATTTTAAAACACAGCAATTTAACAATTATTTGCTGTGGAGACTTAAACTGCACCTGGTTTAAATATGCTCCAAAGAATCATACTTCCCATCTGATTCCCAAAGATCAGATTGGAGTCAGAGCTCTACAATGGTCAAAGGCAATGAAAATACGTGATTGTATAATGGTTAATGGTGCGGTCAAAGGTGATAATCCAGCACAACCAACTTGGCATGGAGATCATCTACATAGTATCATCGATTATTTTTGGATTTCAAGAGTGTTTGAGCCAAAGATTAACTCACTGCACGTCCAACAAATGTCAAATAGCGACCATAGACTATTAAACCTTGAATGTCTTTTGTCAACTGCCATTTCCACAGATTTATACAACGTACCCGTCGAAACAAACAGGAGCGGAAATCGGCTGCGGATTAGTCTTAACCAGATTGGCTGCTTAACTGAGAAGCTCATGAGATTGCCTATTGGGATAGATTATACACCTCTTCTATCGATACATACAATCGACTCTAATGGTTCGAAAATACAACAAAAAAGTCATAAACATTTGTTCTGCAAGCTCTTGCATGAGGAAAAACAAGAGCTAAGAAGAGACTTGAGGTGTCTAAAAAAAAAAAAAAAGAAACATGTCAAAGCAAAAATTAACAATGGAAGTGAGAAACAGACGTACACTGTTTAGAAATTGGGTTACTTCCAACCGTATGATAATAGAGCAAGACCGCGCCGAATTAATGATGAAATATATGCTGACTAAAAACACACGCGACATATGGCAAATTTTAAATATAGGCCAGGCAAAACGCATGAATTCGACACAGAACATCATTGCAGCCGACGTCTGGTGCGAACATTTCTCTAAAGTTTTTAACAGCCAGATTTTTGAACCGGAACTACAGTCTAGGTCCAAAGGTGAGCCATGGAGCACAGAAATGTCGCTTGATGACATAACCTACGCTATTAAATTGCTAAAGAACTCACGTGCAGCCGGCCCAGATTTGATCAGTAACGTAATGCTAAAAAAAAACACGCAGCTATGGGCGCCTTTCATTGAATGTCTGTTCAAGAATATCACCATACATAAATCATTGCCTGAGTCTTGGTTAACTGCAATTGTTGTTCCCATCCACAAAAAGGGGCGTTGGGATTCTCCGGATAACTATCGCCCGATCGCCCTACTTGATTCGATAGGTAAAATCTTTGGATCAAATCTGAGATCAAAATTGGCAACCTGGGCTTGTGAGGTTGGTATTCTAGATGACCATCAAACTGGATTCTCAAAGGGCGTTGGCGTTGATGTAAACATCTCAATATTAAACATCCTGAAATTAGAAGCCTTAAAAGCAAATACCAAGTTACATCTGGCCTTCATTGACATGAAACAAGCCTTTGATGGTATAAATCGTAATCTGCTGTGGCTAAAATTATTAAGATGGAAATGTCCAGCAGGTATACTTAATCCTATCATGGCCCTACATTCAAATACTTCAATTCGAGTTCGTCTAAATAAGGCTGGGGAGCTATCCGATAAAATCATAACAACAAGAGGGGTAAAGCAAGGGTGCCCATTGGCAGCTGATCTGTTTAAATTATTTTTAGCAGATCTACAGCCCCACTTAGATCAAGCCCACTGCTTCCCTCCGAAATTACATAGGACTTCTGTACGATACATCGCCTATGCTGATGACCTGGTGCTGCTGGATCGAACTCAAGTTGGACTGCAGCGACTACTTCACTGTCTATACGATTACTTATCGTCTAATGAGCTTCAAATAAACACTGAAAAAACAAAAATCGTGACAATTGGCCATGTGAGAAGCAAGAAAGATAAAGCCTTTAAGTGGGTGGTCGGTGGCCAGCTCTTGTCATCAGTAAACTCAATACGGTACCTTGGAGTGCAGTTCAACAATTCGCTTTGCGAAAACTCATGGGTAGACGCCTTGAAAGTAAAATGTCTAGGACTGGCTCTTCAAGCGGCCAAAATAAACAAAAGCTTCGGCAAATTTTCGCTAACTCCGATCATAATGTTCTATCTACAAAAGGTGGTACCGATTCTGACCTTTGGTGCAGAAGCTAGCTGGCACATAAATGAATACACCTGGAACCAGCTTGAAGGTTGCTTCTGGAAACGTGCATTAAACCTTCCGAAGTTTGTCCCCGTTACCACTTTAAGACATGAACTGTCCTTGAATTCTCTTTATAGCCATATGATCTGGAAATCTATTGCTCTGATGCGAAAGATGACAGAAAACAACAAACCAGCGGCCTACTGTATCTTCTCAGGTGAGGACGACTCCACCAGGGCCTGCTTACTAGACCTATGGCGCTCAAGAGTCCAACATTGGGTTGATGCTGCGGAAATTGGCAATTACGATCTGTTCAAACGACCACAACATGCAAAACGAAAATTTGATATCTGGGCATGGACAATCAACCTAGAAGCACACGAGAAATTGGCCTCTTCAAAATGGCTGAGTCCGGATCATAAAAAATTAAACGTACAATCTTCCTATCTTTTGCGATGCTACTCGAGACATTATCGCGAGCAGTTTGTAAGATTTCGTTTAAATATTTTGAAAACAAAGGAAATTCTATGGCTAAGAAAGGATGCCTCGCTGAAGGACAATTTATGCCGTTTTTGTCGAGGGTCCACTGAAACCTTAAAACATCTAATTCTTGATTGTCTAGCCACCTGCGACTTACGTTCAAAGCATCTGAGCCAATTTGCGCCTCTAGATGGAGATATGGAGGCTTGGTGGCGACTAATTTCCAGTGGCAATAACGTTAAACACGTATGTGCCATCGTAAATTACTTAAATATATTGCTTCATTCTCCATGCTAACCATGCTTGCAAGTTGGGCGTGCCCGACGAGGGCTTGTGGCGTGACTTCGTCACTTTTTGACTCAAATCTGTTGAGAGCATTTGTGCTTAGGCTTATAATAGTTTAGAAACTGGTCTGTTGGCAGTTTGAGACTAAGCTTGTTAATGTTGCATTTGAATTATGCTCTTTATCCTTGTATTTTCCTTCTGTCGACCTCAGTCTACTCACGAATGAAGAATCGTGCTAGTTATAGTTCTAGAAAATTCAAATTAATCACCTCAAAGAAATCTCTGAACCTTTAAACCTTAAACTAATTGTGATGAATCTTTGGGATGTTGTTTTGTGTTGTCTGAATCTTCGAAGTGACCATTTGAAACAAAAGTTTTCTCTATATGTTAAAACTGTAGATTTCAAAAGAATAAAAAATAAAAAAAAAAAAAAAGATTTGATTTGTATGTTTGAAACTCAAAGGCCTTGAAATAAATCTATATGTATTGTTAATATATCTACACCTGACTGGGAGTGATTTGTAAGTGTCCTTTACTCTGTGTGCTCATTGAGGTCTTTCAGTCAACCTCACCCCTCCTGAGACCTAGTCTTGAACGCCACCAAGCTACCTTGATTGGTCTGGCTTGTCCAGAAGGTTAGCCTGTTCCAAGAAACTAGGCTGGCCTCCTGAACTTCTGCCCACCAGGTCAGAGTTCAGAAATCCATCTTAACACCCGACATGAAAACCAAAGTAATACATTAATTACTGAGATGAGGAAGAGGCAGGGAGCAGTAATGATTACTACTGAGAGAATCCCATACCAGATTCCTCAACAACACAAGGAATCCTCCATTAACTACTGAGACGAGGAAGAGACAAAGAACAGTAAAGATCACTAACGCCGGGAAACCTATGCTGCGGTCTACTCTTTGGAAACTCCGTAATCAGACTGGGAAGTTTAAAACACACACAGCTGACAGCAATGAGAGAGAACTGCAGACGCAGAGCTGCGTGGTTACCTGCACAAGCACCGGCCGGAACGTTGGGAGAGAGACGCTGCAGGAAATTCTACCAAAGCTAATCTGCCCAGCAGGAGAAGAAACCGGAGTGCAGAGGACGCGCTGCCCGAGAGGGAAAGGCAGCAGAAACTGAAGACCAGCACGGCAGAGGCGCAGAGGATGACAAGTTGCCTGCCAAGCCCACAACGCGAAGCGAACATAAACCGAGAAGTGCGAGAGACACTTGGAGCAACCGGTAAGCCCAGGGAAGCGGAAAGCGGTACCGGGTTGCCTGAAAGTGTGCGCTGCTTCAAAGTAGCTATCCGTAAGCAAAGTGAAGTATGTCAAGAAGCTAATAAACCTAAAAGCTATACCACGACTCAGCAAAGTGAAGTATGTGAAGAAGCTAAAAGACCCATAAGCTATTCTACGAATGGTTCATTGAACTCGCACCTTAAAGGGGCAGAGAGAGAAAACTGAGCGACAGTGAACGAACTTGAGGGGCAAAAGCCAAATTTGTGAAAGGGAGAACCATTCAAGAAAAGATACCCAGCGATGGGCTGCTATTGTTTCATAGGTAAAAGACAATTGTAAAGACATGATATGAAAGTCCTGGCAGGAGAGTGCACCTGGTGAAGAGAATTGTAATTCAGTTATGGTATAGACGTCCCGGGAGGAGAGTACACCAGGAGAAGAGAAATATTGTATAGAAGTCCTGGTGTAGGAAAATTCCAGGTGAAGTTAAAGTGTATAAAAAGACTGCAAAGAGGTCCTGGCAGAAGAAGAGACCAGGCCAAATCAAGTGTGTATTAAGCTGCAAGAGAATCTCAAGGAAGATAGATTCCCTTGAAATTGCAAAGTAAAAGAAGAGTAAAGAAGAGCCTGGCAGGGGAGTGTACAAGGTGACCTGTGAGTCTGTACCTGCATCGAAATTGTAAAGTGAAAAGGAGAATCCTTAGGAAGTCGCATGCCCTAGAATCTTGAACAATTTGAAACGCGATTCTTTGTTTTGAACTGATTTGCTAAAAGGAACCTGGGGAAGGGATCTATTTCCCTGAGAACTGTGTGTGCCCCAAGAGGGAGAAGCCATCCTCTTGGGCTACAAGAAACATACATATTGGTAACAATAACCTAGGGAAGGAAACCATTCCCTGGAACTGTGAACATTGTCCACTTGGAACTTTTCTGTTGGAGTTATATCTTTTTCCTTGAATTGGAACATTTGTTCACCTCGAGATTCAGAGAGAATACCCTTTACACCTTAGAGCTACATTTTAGAGTGTGACGGCAAGAATAGGATTTCAGACAAAGGACGTACTTTTACTTTGGACATCTTGACAACAGACAGAGCTATAGTTCTCCAAGAGACATTCCCCGGTCTAGTGTGGAGTTTGTTCTGTTTACCAAGCTTGAGCGTGTCTTTCCATGCTTGACAGTGTCATCAGTGATGAGTTGCCCGATTCCAAACCTTTGCTGGGCTAAGTGATTGCAGATCTATGCTCATCCTGGTGTCTTGTGATGAAAACGTTTTATGTACACTTAAACAAATAACACTATATAGTATTAAAAATCATGAAAATACGTAATCAGGATTAGGGAAGAAAGGTGCAATGAGACCCGAGTTGAAGATAGTAAGTGTCACAGATGCCCTTAACACACCAACTCTCCAAGACAGTTCAACTTTTATTATTACAGACAGTGCAAAGGGGATCACTAAGGGCCTTCTCTCTCTCTCTCTCGCTCTCTCTCTCTCTCTCTCTCTCACTCACTCTTTCTCTCTCTCTCTCTCTCTCTCTCTCTTTCTCTCTTTCTCTCAGGTAAAGCGGGGGGGTTCCCTCCCTAGCCCAGGCATCCCTGAACCCCAGGATGGTCACTAGAGATTGGTGACCCCCTACTGCCTCCAAATCTGCCTGACTGCTTGTGATGGCCTAAGAGCAAACACCCTTTCCATCTAACTCCCCATGGGAACAATCGAGGTGAAACCTAACTGAGGTCCCACAATATAATTTCTAAAGAAGAGATGCTTTCCAGACACTCAGGCCCCACTTGGTCTTATCCTTTCATGCCCTTGTTTTCCTGGCCCTGATGTTCTATCCTTTCTCCCTTACCTTCTACTTGCCTCCCCTTCTTTCTTCCACACTCCTTTGTTTCCCCCTCTCTCTGTCTCTCTCTCTCCCTTCTGTCCCACTAATGCTGTCTTGCTACTCCCATTCTCCTCCTCTTTCTACCACTACTCTCCACATTACTACTACTCTCCCCTCCCCACACTACTACGACTCTCCACTCCACTCACACATTTTCGCAAAGTAACTCTTTGTCACCTTCTCATTCACTCTCATTCACCCCATCTCTAATATTCTCACTTGCACGCTTTGCATGCACATTCACACCCAAGTGCCACTTTCTCTCATCAGCCAATGCCTCACCGTGCACAGTTCAGCAATCCTTCTCCACTCTCCTCTGCACTGTCCTTCCTCTGCTTTGTCTTTTGATCCTTCTCCTCCATTGACGTAATCCGAGAAAACCAGACCTTCCTGTTTCTTGTGTGCCTTTTTATTCTCCACCTTCCCCTCCATTGGGTCGCTCCCAGAGCTGGTTCCCTGGGCCAACTGCTGTCTTTCTTTCCCCCCACGGGTGACATAACAGTTAAGCATTGACATATAATGTGTGTTAAGCCCCACCCCCTTTTATGAACGCAGGTCTGCCTTATTCAGGAATGGTGGCCCACTCTTAACAGAGGCAATGTCCCAGTACGTAGTACAGTGAGCATTGTGATTGCCGCTTTGCTGTGTGGCCCTCTCCACAGCCCTGTTGCAGGTAAATTGAATGTCTGTGGCACATAGAGCACTGGTATCGCCGCTTCACTAGGATGACCGCTCTGCGGCCCTGTTGCAGGTAAATTGAATGTCTGTGGATCGTAGAGCACTGGTATCGCTGCTTCGCTAGGATGACCTCTCTCCGGCCCTGTTGCAGGTAAATTGGATGTCGTGGCATGTAGAGCACTGGTATCGCCACTTCCCTACGATGACCGCTCTGCGGCCCTGTTGCAGGTAAATCTAATGTCTGTGGCATGTAGAGCACTGGTGTTGCCGCTTCCCTAGGATGACCGCTCTGCGGCCCCGTTGCAGGTAAATTGAATGTCTGTGGCACGTAGAGCACTGGTATCGCTGCTTCGCTGGGATGACCGCTCTGCAGCCCTGTTGCAGGTAAATTGAATGTCTGTGGCATGTAGAGCACTGGTATCGCTGCTTCGCTAGGATGATCGCTCTGCGACCCCGTTGCAGGTAAATTAAATGCCTGTGGCGCACAGATGGCTGGGATCACCACTTCGGTGTCAGACAGCGCCACAGTCCTGTTTAATGTAAAATGCATGTCTGTGTCGCGTAGAGCGCTGGAATTATTACACTGATGTGTGGAATGCTCGGCCGGTTCATCATTTCCCGCTGTTTCTCTCCAGGTCGGGTTGCTCGTTCTTTCTTCCACGACTGTCTTCTGGGAAAGGTAGTCCTATGGGATAAAAAGGAACCCACAGGGCCTCATTACGAGTTTGGCGGTGTGACCAAATACAGTGGTAATGCAGTGGTAACAGAGTTCCCAATGCATTACCGCCACATTACCTCACCACTAAACTACAGTTTTGGAGGTAAGGCAGAGGAAAATCCTCCAGCAGAATTCTGGAGGTAATTCCTCTACCTTACTGCCCAAAAATGGCCAAATCGGTGGTATTACCACTAGCGATAATACTGCCGAAATCCCCATGGAGTCCTGACTCCAATTAATGGGGACTAACACTGCCTACCACAACTTGTAATCCGGCGGTAATTCCGCCATACCAAGTGGTGGTAACAGTAATGCCGTTTGGTGTTATCTTGGGGGATTTACCACCGAAATACCACCAAACTCGTAATGAGGTTGACTGTCCAGTATTGTGCAATACAGGTATGGGGCAAGAAAATGTGGTACTAATTTCAGACATGCTGGCTCATGTGGACAGGGTCTTGGACCCTCCCAACTCCCACACCCAGCCTCTAGGGCAGGATCGGCCCTGGTGAAATCCCTTGTAGGCCTCCCATCCCAGGCTGAGAGGGGTCCACATCCCTTCTTGACAGTGTCAGGTCCCCCCCTCTCCTCTGCACCTCACTACGCTTCTTGATTTTACATCAGAATACTTCAAGAGATTGATGTGCAGCAGTGTTTACTCCTTTTCCTACTTCATGGAAGAACACTTTCCTACATTTGTACGCACCTCAGAATCAGGCCCTCAAGGGCAGATTCTGAGCTCATGATAAAAAAAAGTGTGGAAATACAACATTCTCCCCTCCAGTTTCCAGGACCACCATTATGAAGTGGGTGGAATTATTGGAGGGGAGATGTCGTGCTTTCCAGCTGCAAAGGCAGCTAAAATCTCATTTTGTGGGAGAAACATGTGCTCCAGTGGCATTGTGAGCATTTCTTAAAAGACTGCCACTTTTCTAATTTAATAATATTTTCTTAAACTTTCATTAAACTAGAAAAGTGGTTCTGCAGTCTAAGAAATGCTATATTTATGAAGGGAAAAATGGTGCAGTACAGTATTCTAGCTCTTTTTTTATGTCTTAAACCAGTGCTGCTCGGAGGAGAATCCCCTCCATTTGGCTGCCCTGCATTCCTGATGGTTGGAAGGGCTGTTATCAAGCCGAAAATCAGGCACATGCAAAAGCCGAGGCTTTCATGTCCCTGCACCACATTCTTTGATTATCAGAATATG
The DNA here is from genome assembly GCF_040938575.1 of Ambystoma mexicanum. NCBI lineage: Eukaryota > Metazoa > Chordata > Amphibia > Caudata > Ambystomatidae > Ambystoma > Ambystoma mexicanum. The sequence continues at coordinate 718,876,757 of NC_090938.1, read as the reverse complement.
ATGTTTGTAAGGAGAGTGTTCCTACTTCAAGGAAGAACACTTTCCTGCGTTTGCAAGCACCTCAGAATTGGCCCGTCAGGGCCTGATTCTGAGGACTTGGTAAATTCCACGTACAAATACGACATTCCCTCTCCAAATCCTTTCACCTCCATTCTGAGGTGCAGGGAGGAGTGGAGGAAAGATGTTGTGTTAGCAGCCAAGAAAAATAATGTAAAAAGTGCACAGATGAAGCTCTACAGGCTTAACGTGTGCAGAGCACCTCTGGCCCAAATGCAAAATTCAAAGACACAAGTAAGATGAGTACACAGGGGGTGTTGGAATCGAGGTTGGAGAGCAGGTCTTCATGGATGTTCAGGAGAGCAGCTTCCGTGCTTCTGGCAGCTCTGAAGCCAGACTGATGGTCATGGAGACAACCAGCAGATTCAGTGTGAAGATTAAGATGGTGGATGGCCAGCATTTCCAGGAGTTTGCCCAGGAAAGGAGTGATGGAGATTGGATGATAGTTAGCTGGGCAGGAAGGGTCGGCAGAGGGTTTTTCAAGAACAGGGTGCAAAAGGGAGTGCTTCAGGGGGGAGCGGAAGACTCCAGTGGCGAAGGGGTGGTTGCAGAAATTAGCCACAGAAGGAGCCAGGGTGTCAATGTGGTCCTTGATGGTTTTAGAGGAACAGGGGTGAAACTGTTTTGACGAGACTGTCATAGATCGGACTTTTCTAGAAACCTCGTCTGAGGAGAACAGGGGAAAGGCAGAGGAGGGAGGAGAGGTGGCCGCGGAAGGGCCAGAGGAAGAGCAGGGAGTAGAAGGAAGAGGGAGAGGACAGGATGTCCTGAGTTTTAGAGATGAAATGAGAAGCCAGGAGAGGTAGAGACTGCAGCAGGATTGGCTAGCTCCTTGCAGATTTTAAAGAGTTTGGCTGAGTTGTTAGATGCCACAGAGATGAAGGCTTGGATGTGGTCTCTCTTCTTGGTACGGCCAGAGAGCCGGTATTGCCTTTGGAGCAGGCGGCAGCAGTTTGTCAGAGGATGTACCGGAAGCACGCCATTTCCTCTCAGCCACCCTGCACTTGCGTTTAAGGGTGACGAGGTCTGAGTCGTACCAAGAGTTGCACTTGGCTTTGAGCTTCAAAAGGATCCTCATGACAGGGGCAAGAACATCGAGAGTATCAGATATAGCAGAGTGGAGCATGGAAAGGGCTGTGTCAGGGTGTGAGTCAGCCAAGTGAGGATGGGGGGAGAAAGTGGCGGCGAGAGTCTCAACTGACACACGCTTCATGGGTTAGATAACCGAGAAGGTAGGTGGCAGTGCTGGAGTTGGCTTGGCCTGAGGGGTAGAGAGGGTGAGATGGGAGGAAAGGAGAAAGTGATCACTCCAGGAAAGAGGAATGGTGAGAGGGATAGAAAGGGGAAGGTCTGAAGAGATCAGAACATCCAGATTGTGCCCAGCAGGATGCGTCGGGCCAGAGGGGAGAATAGAGAGAGAGTCGCAGAGGTCAAGAAAGAGTCCAGTGGAAGGACAGGAAGCCTCCAGGTGGATGTTGAAGTCTCCAAGAAGGAGGAGTTGAGTGGTTGAGAACAGGAGGGAAGAGGAGAGGTCAGCCCACTCATAGAGGAAGGCGGAGATCTGACCAGGTGGCCGGTAGATTGTAGCCACAGTATGGGAATGGCCAGGAAAGAGAGAGAGCCTGCAGACGAGGCATTCGAAAGAGGAGTAGGCCTGCGTAGGAATGACAGAGGCAGGAATCCACTCAGAGAAGATCAGGGCTACACCCCCTCCAGAACGGTTGGATCTGGGTGCGGAGAGGATCTTGTAGCCATCAGGGAGGAGGGTGTCAAAGCTTGTAACAGAGCTGGCCGTGAACCATGTCTTGGTGAGACCGAGGACATCGAGGTCAAGTTCCTCCATGAGGCAGCAGATGTCAGAGGAGTGTTTGACAGCAGAGCGAGAGTTGAGAGTGGCAATATGGAGAAGGTTACCGTCCTTGAAAGACTTACAGGGAGGGGTACAGATCAAAGGTACGCCCTGCGGATGTGTAGAAGAAGCCCGAGGAGGGGCAGAAGAGGAAGGAGGAGAGGGCAAGTTAGCCAAGGAGGAGGCAGCAGCGGGAGGCGAGGGAGCCGTGGAGGGGAGAGAGGGGAGAGCAGGAGAAGAAAGGAAATTGGGAATCAGCAAAATCTGTGGCAGACCCACAATTTGTAGTCACACGTCATTTGAACAATAAAGTGGCACAAAATAAAGAAGCTAAACATTAGGCAAATGTGTTTAAATGTGGTATGCAGTGTTAAGTGCATCCCTCTAGACAGTGCTCTGAAGCAGCTCTAATACCAATGTGGAAAAATTTGCTTGAAAATATTGGTTGAAACTTCATTTCAAAAGCTTTCCGGAGGGCACATTTTCCCCCGTACAGGTGTTGTTCTTGCCTACTTGCTGTAATGGGGGTTGGGGGCTCTTTTAAAACATTTTCCAGGGCTACTTTTCGTTCCCAGTCCTTGCTCGACTGTGGACACGCCCTGCCAGCTTGATAGGCATTTCCTACAGCCAGTAAAGACCTCACGCTCCTCCAGGGTGTATAAGGAAGGAGAAGAGTCTGACACGCCCACTTCATGGTCTCTGCTGAGAAACGAAACTTTAATTTCTTGCTCTTCACAGCTCGGGAGGAATATGGCCGCAGCCGCCCAGCTCCAGGGCCTGAAGGAGGAGGCCACCTGCTCCATATGCCTGGAATACTTCACTGACCCGGTGTCTGCGGAGTGTGGACATGCCTTCTGCCGGTCCTGCATCACCAAGTACTGGGAGGGACTGGAGACCAACTTCCAATGCCCTCAGTGCAGGAAAGCTTCCCAGAGCAAAACCTTCCGACCCTACAGGCAGCTGGGGAACATGGTGGAAATGTTAAAACAGCTTCACCTTCCTAATGCGACCCCTCAGGAGGAGAATCTGTGCGCAGAACATGAAGAGAAACTGAAACTGTTCTGCGAGGATGACCAGAGACCCATCTGCCTTGTCTGCCGGGAATCCAAGGGTCACCGAGCTCACACAGTGCTCCCCATTCCAGAGGCTGCCCAGGAGTACAAGGTATGTGTGCTAATAGGGACATGGGCGTGTTCTCACACAGTGCTCCCCATTCCAGAGGCTGCCCAGGAGTACAAGGTATGTGTGCTAATAGGGACATGGGCGTGTTCTCACACAGTGCTCCCCATTCCAGAGGCTGCCCAGGAGTACAAGGTATGTGTGCTAATAGGGACATGGGAGTGTTCTCACACAGTGCTCCCCATTCCAGAAGCAGCCCAAGAGTACAAGGTATGTGTGCTATGGGGAAATTGCCGTGTTCTCCTCACACACTGCTCCCCATTCCAGAGGCTGCCCAGGAGTGGAAGGTGTGTGTGCTGTACTGTACTGTGCACCAGGGACATGGGTGAATTCGCCATACAGTGCTCCCCATTCCAGAGGCTCGCCAGAAATAAAAGGTGGGTTCTCTACATAGAGTGCCCCCTATTTCTGAGCTGCCCAGGAGTACAAGGGTGTGTGCTGTAGGTCTGGGATATGGGTGGGTTCTCAGACAGTGCTACTCATTTCTGAGGCTGCCAGGAGTATGTAGAATGCACACTATAGCTCTGGGCGTAAGCAGGGCGTACACAATGGTTTCCATTCCAGACGCGAGTGTCCAGGATTACACAGTATGTGTGCTGTATGTTGGTCGAGGAGAATAGTGGGGCTCAGCATCCTAGAGTAAGATGGGCATCTTGTGGATATGATGGCGCTCATTGTAACCACAGTGAACCCCTTAAGGAGGAGGTCCAACGCGTGCAGCTGCACAGTGAAGAGAATCACACACCTATTTGCGTGGCAAGTCTCCATGGAGCATAGAGCCCACACATTGTGTCCACACCCTCCCTGCACCCTCATACGTATGTAAAAGGGCCAGGAATCACAGAGTCTGTCCAAAAAACCACAGTGTGCATTAGACGGGTCTGGGCTCTTAGGATGCACCCTGTATATCCAATATAGGAGACTGCCTAAGGGCACACTCTGTATATTATGTGAAGGGCCTGGGGTCATAAAGTTCACACCTTGTGTCATCTACAGTAAGATACTCAAGAGCACACAATGTGCACATTGCAAGCTTGGGACCAAAGGATTGTCACATAATAAGGCTGACTAAATACATGTTCCACGATGCTTCCCAAGAGTACACATGATGTATGTTACATGGCTTGGGACCCTAGATCTCATACTGCGTGGAAACTGACACATACTACAGGGGTTTATGTGGCATGTCCTGGGATCCTAACTCTCGGGCTAAGTGGAGGATGCCCAAGATTACATGGTGCATGTTTGTGTAGCATGTCTTGGGACCCTTAATCCCATACTGAGCAGAGAGTGCCACGGAATACAAGGGTGTGTGTGGCATATCTTGGGATCCCAAAGCTCATGCTGGGTGGAGGCTGCCCAAGATCACATGGGCCATGTGTAGCATGTCTCGGAACCCTAATTTCATACTGAGTGCAAGCCGCCACAGAGTACAGGGGGTACATGTGGCATGTCTTGGGATTGTAAAACCCATGCTGAGGGGACACTGCCACAGAGTACAGGGGGTGTATGTGGCATGTCGTGTGATTCTAAATCACATGCTGTGGGGAGACTACCACTGATTGTGTGTGGCTTGTCTGAGTTGACAAGTATAAAGCTATGGGTCTCATTGATCATTGACTTTAATGGCCTGGATCCCAGACACTGTGTGAAGTAATGGGGAAATGGTGCATCAGGTATTATTTTGCCCCTTGGGTGTGCCGTGGTGCATAACAGGAGAGCCTTCATTACCTGCTCTCTCTGGGAGGAGGCAGTCCCTGAGGTACAGGGGCCCTGAGGTCTGTGCTGGTGTTCAGTGTACTGATAGTGCCTCGGGGGAGTGTTCATGTACAGGGACCCCCACCCTAATTTATTTATTTATATTTATATAGCGCGCAAGTAACCCATGGGCATTGAGGCGCTGTTACTTGCAAGAGCTTAGTTACAGGCAAAGAGGCATTCAGTGGTACATTATGCATTCAACAGGCATAGAGCTGATATTTTGGTTGGTACAGTAAGTCATTAAAATACAGTTTATGCACTGGGAACATGAGATGTATTCAACTGGTGCGAGGCATCTTATGTGAATAAGATGGTTTTCATGGTTTTGCGGAAGGTGCTGAGGGAGGCCTCACCTCGGATTGTGGGAGGTAGGGCGTTCCAGTGAGTGGGTGCGAGATATGGGAAGCTGGATCCGCTAGCTCTGGCTTTTTTTACTAATGGCACAGAGAGCATGTTAGTATATGGTGATCTGGTTGGCCTCGTAGAAGAGACGGGGTGGATCCTTTGGGAGAGGTAGTCGGGGGCAGTAAGGTGAAAGCACTTGTGAGTCAGTGTCAGCGTCTTGAAGATGATCCCTTCTTTTATTGGGAGCCAGTGTGCTCGTTTTCTGGCTTCCGAGATGTGTTCTCTTTTGGCAATGCCTTGGGCTGCCCGGAGAGCACTATTCTGTATGATTTGTAACCTCTCTAGGTTTTTGTTGGAGGTGCCTAGGAAGAGTACATTACAATAGTCAAGCCTAGATCCAGTGGTGGCTCTGGCTATGTTGGTGCAGTTCTCTTTGGAGAGAAAGGGCCTGACTGCGTTGATTAGTTTGGCATGATATGCAGCTGCGGAGGCTATAGCGTTGACTTGTTTATCCATGGATAGGTTGGAATCCAAGTAGACTCCAAGGGTTTTGACTGATTCTGAGACAGGTATTTTGATGGAGTTTATGGTGAAATGTCTGAATTGGGAGTCTAGATTTTTCAGCGTCTCGGGTGAGCCTACCAGGAGGAGTTCAGTCTTGTCTGAGTTGAGGCATAGTCCATTGTCTGCCATCCAGGCTTGGATGGTGTTGTAGAGGTTGTTGAGGGTCATGGAGTCAGTGTCATAGTTGCCAGTGAGGGTGAGGAGGATCTGTGTGTCGTCGGCGTAGTTGGTGTATGAGATGCCCATGGCGTCGAGGATGAGAAAAAGGGGTCGTGTGAAGATGTTGTAGAGGGTGGGTGAGAGGCAAGAGCCTTGGGGCACACCGCAGTGTATGATAGTCGGTAAGGCAGATGCTAGGTCCGAGAATACTTGCATGGTTCTGTCTTGTAGGAAGGAAGTGATCCATGCTGTGGCTTCAGGGGAAAATTTGGCAGTAGAGGAGAGGTGGTGGCATAGGACGTCATGATCCACGAGGTCGAAAGCCGCGGATAGGTCAAGAAGTAGGAGAAGTGCTGGTTTGCCCATGTCTCTGGCATCGTCCATTTGGTTTTTCAGGTCAAGTAGGGCGGTTTCAGTCCCGTGTCTGTGGTGGAAGCCTGATTGGCGGAGTCCTAGGAGTTTGTTCTCTTCAATGAAGTGTTGAACCTGCAGCTAGGCTGCTTTGTCCAGTATTTTGAGGAGGAAGGGGACAGTGGTGATGGGTCTATAGTTGTTGGGGGAGGTGGGGTCGAGGGTTGGTTTTTTTAGGAGAGGGCGGAACCAGGCTTCCTTGAGGGAGGCAGGGACTTTCCCTGTAGCAAAGGAGGCGTTTACAAAGGCTGTAAGGTAGGAAGCTAACGCTTCAGCGCGGTCTTTGATAATGGGGGCTGGGCATGCATCATCTTTGGAATTGGAGGGGTTGATGTTCCTCATTATGTGGGTGATGTCTTTTTCTAGAATGTGTTTGAATGAAAAAGGTTGGGGGGGTCCTGGGCTGGTGGTGGGACAGGGGTGTGTGTGTTGGGTAGGGCTTGCTTAGTGGCTAGTATTTTGTTTTGGAGCAGGCTCAATTTATTTTTCATGGCTGCTTGTATATCATCACACCAGGCCATGTCTTTGGTGAAGTTCTGGGGGGCAGGCGTGGGTGTCTCTAGCTCCCTGAAAATGGCAAAGATTTCTTTAGTGCTAGATTGGGCTTCAGAGATTCTGGATTCAAAGGATTTGGCCTTAGCTAGGGTGATTGCTTTTTAATATCTAGTGGAGCAAGATTTAAAAGTCATCTTGTCTTTGTCAGAATGAGACATTTGCCACTGAGTGAGAGCAGCCTTTTTTTCAATGCGGAGTGCGAGGAGGTCCCGGGTGAACCAGGAGTTGGAATGGTTGGTGGGTCTGGATTTACAGGGTTTAAGGGGGGCAATGGAGTTAATGGCTGCTTTGATGGCAACTTTGTAGGCTGTTGCGAGTGTTTCTGGGTCTGTGGAGAAAGGGGGTCTGAAGGCTGGGCATTGGAGGAAAGGCAGTAGCCTTTCCTTAGTGAGTTGGCGGGAGCTTCTGGCGAGGCAGGGTGGCAGTGGTTGGGGTGAGGGGTGGTGGAGCAGGTGGTGAGGATGCTGAAGGTGATGATGTGGTGGTCTGACCATGGGGTGGGAGAGTTTCCAGTGAAGATGAGTGGGCAGTTATGTTGCGCAATCCAGTCAAGGGTTCTGCCCTGGGTGTGGGTTGGGCTAAAGATGGTGTTATTGTAGCCCAGAGCCTTGAGGGCTGAGGCAAGAGATTTGGCTGCTCGGTCCTTCCTGTCCAGGAGACCTAGGTCAACATCCCCCAGGAGAATGGCTTTTGATTGTTTTTTGAGGTTGTCAGAGAGGAGGTGGATGAGAGAGGCTTGGAAGTCACCTGTTATGCCTGGGGGGGCGGTAGACAATGTGGACAGCAAGAGTACATTGGGGAGATAGGTTAATTTTGACTTGGAGGTAGTCACTGTTGTGCAGGGATTTCTCTACCTTCCTGATAGAAAGACAGTCTTTGGCAATAATTGCTACACCTCCACCTTTGGATAGACGATCTTGTCTAGTGATGGAATATCCAGGTGGTAGTGCGAGGGCGAGTGCCGGGCCGGATGCCTCGTGTAGCCATGTTTCTGAGATCATGAGCAGATCGAGGTCATGGGTGGTTAGGAGGTCGTGGATGTCTAAAGCGTGGGCATTGACGGATCTAGCGTTAATCATGGCCCATTTAAGATGGGGTTCGGTAGTGGCTGGGGGGTGGGTGGACATAGGTGGTAACACAGGTGGTAACACATTTGGCACAGTAGCATACAAAATGGTGGTAGAAGAATTGCAAACCACAGATTTTACACTGGGGGGCTCATTTTCAGTGGTGTAATGTATGCCTGAGGCTTAGTGTGCCCCACCTGCTCTAGCACACATGACCTGACCCATGGCAGTGAGGTGGGCAGGACACTTGAAAGTGATGAGTGGGCACTGGTGCCCAGCAGTCTCGACTCTGCCACATTTACTATAACAGGGGACAGGTGGCACCTGCGAGAGAAGGTGACTGGTGCTTTAAACCAGGCAGCATCGGGGACTGACTCAAAGGACCTAATTGCGAGTTTGGCGGTATTATACCGTGACACTGGAGCAGTAATGCACTGCACGGCTGCAGCTATCCCCATGATGGAATCCCACAGGACAGGCAGTAATCCTGCATGAGTAAACCGAAGGGAAGGCCCTATGTATTGGGAAGGTCAGGTTAAGGGCATCAAAAATGCTGTTATACAGACAAGGAGCTGACCTCATCCCGGTATAAATATTCTTCTTATTATAACACACACTATTTCTTCCCGTGTGGTACTCTGCGAGCAGAAGGCTTAAGACTAATTCACCTATAAACCAATGAATGTTGAACACAAATGCTCTGGATATCTGATTAATTTGATATCCCAGGCTACCCCGAAGTATCAAGTGTTGCTGCCTTGGAGCGAAAGACAATACATAAAGGAAAATACTGTAATAGCTCAGTGGCTATTTATTAGTTTTACAGTTGTTGTCTAACAAATGAACATGATCTCCCAAAGGAGCATTTACAAAGATGATACTTTCAAAAAGAAGCAGTGGTCATTACAATGCACAATAAATAGCATCAGATAGTATAGAACATATACTCTGGTGTTGGCAAGAAATAAACATTTTCAAACACAAACCATCCACAAGGTGGATAGCTGAACGAACAGTCTATCTAATGAAAAATAAAGCAACACAAAAGAAAGGAAAAACAAAGCAAAAACCCCAACACGTCCTGGTTGTGTATGATAGGGCAAAGCAACCAAATGCGACCCCCACCAGAGTCTGGTGTGTTTGTGGCCACGGCCAAAGAACCAAATGTCAAGTCCTAAGGTGTAGGGGTTTTTGCTTTGTTTTGTTTTGCTTTATTGCATCTCACAATTACAGGCCATCTAAGTGTAAATCACTGTGAAATGCGTTCTTACCAAGGAGGTGGTGCTGGGAGCCTAGCGTACATTAGTGTCAGTAGCAGATGCAACGCCTGGCCTATAACTAGGGTGTGGGCCAATAATGCATGTTAATGCCCTCCCCCTGGATTGCATTGCAATAGCAGTTACTAGAGCAAACCATGGTTGATATTGAGGTTTCTGCGTAACCTTTACTCTCTGATCAGTGCACTGCATGTAACTTGGCATGTGCCCAGCATGTGACCTCACACATGACCTCACGTGTGCCGTGTGTCCCAAGTCTCGCTGCGGATGCCCCTGCTGAGGGTGCAGGTTTCTGGACCATAAGCCTCCCACCGTAGGAGAGTCTGCTGAGGAGAACTAGGTGTGTTTGTGCCAGGGCAAGGATCTCAAATCAGGTTACATATGTGTCGGGGGTAGTGTCGGGGGTAGTGTCAACCGTCAAGACCGATATGAACAGAGTGTCTTCCAAGGTGGATGAACTATGGATTGTAAACCAGTCTATGGGAGTAGCTGGGAGTCTGAGAGAGCATTCTTTATAAACTCTCCATTAGCCTATGGGAGCAGCTGGGAGTCTGAGGGAGCATTCTTTATAGAGTGTACATTAGCCTATGGGAGCAGCTGGGAGTCTGAGGGAGCATACATTTATAGACTGTCCATTAGCCTATGGGAGCAGGTGGGAGTCTGAGGGAGCACACATTCTATACTGTCCATTGGCCTATGGGAGCAGCTGGGAGTCTGAGGGAGCATTCTTTATAGACTGTCCATTAGCCTATGGGAGCAGCTGGGAGTCTGAGGGAGCATTCTTTATAGAGTGTACATTAGCCTATGGGAGCAGCTGGGAGTCTGAGGGAGCATACATTATAGACTGTCCATTAGCCTATGGGAGCATATGGGAGTCTGAGGGAGCACACATTCTATACTGTCCATTGGCCTATGGGAGTAGCTGGGAGTTTGAGGGAGCATTCTTTATAGACTGTCCATTAGCCTATGGGAGCAGCTGGGAGTCTGAGGGAGCATTCTTTATAGAGTGTACATTAGCCTATGGGAGCATCTGGGAGTCTGAGGGAGCATACAATATAGACTGTCCATTAGCCTATGGGAGCAGCTGGGAGTCTGAGGGAGCATTCTTTATAGACTGTCCATTAGCCTATGGGAGCAGCTGGGAGTCTGAGAGAGCATTCTTTATAGAGTGTACATTAGCCTATGGGTGCAACTGGGAGTCTGAGGGAGCATTCTTTATAGACTGTCCATTAGCCTATGGGAGCAGCTGGGAGTCTGAGAGAGCATTCTTTATAGAGTGTACATTAGCCTATGGGTGCAACTGGGAGTCTGAGGGAGCATTCTTTATAGACTGTCCATTAGCCTATGGGAGCAGCTGGGAGTCTGAGGGAGCATTCTTTATAGACTGTCCATTAGCCTATGGGAGCAGCTGGGAGTCTGAGAGAGCATTCTTTATAGAGTGTACATTAGCCTATGGGAGCAGCTGGGAGTCTGAGGGAGCATTCTTTATAGACTGTCCATTAGCCTATGGGAGCAGCTGGGAGTCTGAGGCAGCATTCTTTATAGAGTGTACATTAGCCTATGGGAGCAGCTGGGAATCTGAGGGAGCATTCTTTATAGAGTGTACATTAGCCTATGGGAGCAGCTGGGAGTCTGAGGCAGCATTCTTTATAGAGTGTACATTAGCCTATGGGAGCAGCTGGGAGTCTGAGGCAGCATTCTTTATAGAGTGTACATTAGCCTATGGGAGCAGCTGGGAATCTGAGGGAGCATTCTTTATAGAGTGTACATTAGCCTATGGGAGCAGCTGGGAGTCTGAGGGAGCATTCTTTATAGACTGTCCATTAGCCTATGGGAGCAGCTGGGAGTCTGAGAGAGCATTCTTTATAGAGTGTACATTAGCCTATGGGTGCAACTGGGAGTCTGAGGGAGCATTCTTTATAGACTGTCCATTAGCCTATGGGAGCAGCTGGGAGTCTGAGGGAGCATTCTTTATAGAGTGTCCATTAGCCTATGGGTGCAACTGGGAGTCTGAGGGAGCATTCTTTATAGACTGTCCATTAGCCTATGGGAGCAGCTGGGAGTCTGAGGGAGCATTCTTTATAGACTGTCCATTAGCCTATGGGAGCAGCTGGGAGTCTGAGAGAGCATTCTTTATAGAGTGTACATTAGCCTATGGGAGCAGCTGGGAGTCTGAGGGAGCATTCTTTATAGACTGTCCATTAGCCTATGGGAGCAGCTGGGAGTCTGAGGCAGCATTCTTTATAGAGTGTACATTAGCCTATGGGTGCAACTGGGAGTCTGAGGGAGCATTCTTTATAGACTGTCCATTAGCCTATGGGAGCAGCTGGGAGTCTGAGAGAGCATTCTTTATAGAGTGTACATTAGCCTATGGGTGCAACTGGGAGTCTGAGGGAGCATTCTTTATAGACTGTCCATTAGCCTATGGGAGCAGCTGGGAGTCTGAGGGAGCATTCTTTATAGACTGTCCATTAGCCTATGGGAGCAGCTGGGAGTCTGAGAGAGCATTCTTTATAGAGTGTACATTAGCCTATGGGAGCAGCTGGGAGTCTGAGGGAGCATTCTTTATAGACTGTCCATTAGCCTATGGGAGCAGCTGGGAGTCTGAGGCAGCATTCTTTATAGAGTGTACATTAGCCTATGGGAGCAGCTGGGAATCTGAGGGAGCATTCTTTATAGAGTGTACATTAGCCTATGGGAGCAGCTGGGAGTCTGAGGCAGCATTCTTTATAGAGTGTACATTAGCCTATGGGAGCAGCTGGGAGTCTGAGGCAGCATTCTTTATAGAGTGTACATTAGCCTATGGGAGCAGCTGGGAATCTGAGGGAGCATTCTTTATAGAGTGTACATTAGCCTATGGGAGCAGCTGGGAGTCTGAGGGAGCATTCTTTATAGACTGTCCATTAGCCTATGGGAGCAGCTGGGAGTCTGAGAGAGCATTCTTTATAGAGTGTACATTAGCCTATGGGTGCAACTGGGAGTCTGAGGGAGCATTCTTTATAGACTGTCCATTAGCCTATGGGAGCAGCTGGGAGTCTGAGGGAGCATTCTTTATAGAGTGTCCATTAGCCTATGGGTGCAACTGGGAGTCTGAGGGAGCATTCTTTATAGACTGTCCATTAGCCTATGGGAGCAGCTGGGAGTCTGAGGGAGCATTCTTTATAGACTGTCCATTAGCCTATGGGAGCAGCTGGGAGTCTGAGAGAGCATTCTTTATAGAGTGTACATTAGCCTATGGGAGCAGCTGGGAGTCTGAGGGAGCATTCTTTATAGACTGTCCATTAGCCTATGGGAGCAGCTGGGAGTCTGAGGCAGCATTCTTTATAGAGTGTACATTAGCCTATGGGAGCAGCTGGGAGTCTGAGGGAGCATTCTTTATAGACTGTCCATTAGCCTATGGGAGCAGCTGGGAGTCTGAGGCAGCATTCTTTATAGAGTGTACATTAGCCTATGGGAGCAGCTGGGAATCTGAGGGAGCATTCTTTATAGAGTGTACATTAGCCTATGGGAGCAGCTGGGAGTCTGAGGCAGCATTCTTTATAGAGTGTACATTAGCCTATGGGAGCAGCTGGGAGTCTGAGGGAGCATTCTTTATAGACTGTCCATTAGCCTATGGGAGCAGCTGGGAGTCTGAGGCAGCATTCTTTATAGAGTGTACATTAGCCTATGGGAGCAGCTGGGAATCTGAGGGAGCATTCTTTATAGAGTGTACATTAGCCTATGGGAGCAGCTGGGAGTCTGAGGGAGCATTCTTTATAGAGTGTACATTAGCCTATGGGAGCAGCTGGGAGTCTGAGGGAGCATTCTTTATAGACTGTCCATTAGCCTATGGGAGCAGCTGGGAGTCTGAGGCAGCATACATTATAGACTGTAAGTGAACTTATGAGAACATAAAGGGGGCGGAGGAGGCTTTTTTTTATAGACTATATACAAGCGTAGGAAACCAACGAGGCTGTCCTGGGAGCCTTCTGTCTTGTTCTGTGTAGATTATTCATTTGCAGGAAATCTTTTGACTAACAAACTGGTTTTATTCTTTTAGGATAAACTTTGCAGCCACATGGAACATCTGAAAAAAGAGCTGAAGGACCTGCACGAGTGGATAGAGGAAGAAAAAAGGAACGCATCAGAGCTCAAGGTAAGAGGGATGGCTTTATATATATGTGTAGAGAGGCTCAGGGCAGAGAGGCACAAGGGCCCCTTTGAGAGTCCAAGGAGCAGTGCTGGGTGAGTGAGCTACGAGACCACCTTATGAGAGTGCAAAGAGTAGAGCTGGAGGGGAGAGATAGGAGACCTACCCTGAGAGTACAGAGAGCAGAGCTGGGGGGGGGAGAGATACGAGACATCCCCTGAGTGTACAGAGAGCAGAGCTGGAGGGGAGAGATGAGACATCCCTTGAGTGTACAGAGAGCAGAGCTGAAGGGGAGAGATACGAGACATCCCCTGAGAGTACAGAGAGCAGAGCTGGAGGGGAGGGATACGAGACATCCCCTGAGTGTACAGAGAGGAGAGCTGAAGGGGAGAGATACGAGACATCCCCGAAAGGGAGAGATACCAGACATCCCCTAAGAGTACAAGTAGCAAAGCTGGAGGGGAGATAAACGAGACATCCCTTGAGAGTACAGAGAGCAGGGCCGGAGGGGAGAGAGACGAGACCTCCCCTGAGAGTACAGAGAGCAGAGCTGGAGGGGAGTGATAAGAGACAGCCCTTGAGTGTACAGAGAGCAGAGCTGGAGTGGAGTGGTACGAGACATCCCCTGAGTGTACAGAGAGGAGAGCTGAAGGGGAGATATACGAGACATCCCCGAAAGGGAGAGATACGAGCCATCCCATAAAAGTACAAGTAGCAAAGCTGGAGGGGAGATAAACGAGACATCCCTTGAGAGTACAGAGAGCAGAGCCGGAGGGGAGAGAGACGAGACCTCCCCTGAGAGTACAGAGAGCAGAGCTGGAGGGGAGTGATAAGACTCTATCAACAAGAATGCCACTAAGTACAGCTACCCGCCCATACACATGCTAGGTGTGCTTGGTTGCGCTACGTGTTAACAGTCATATTGGTCAATAGATCCAAATAGAACAAGAACAAGAGATCAACATTTTTTAATTAGTCTATAGAAGAGACTGACATGTTAAAAAACAAAAATGCATTTCATTTACACAAAACATACAAACAGTTAATGAAAAACATCATTTTTCCTAACCAAGGGAACAGCAACTGTAATTGACATGTTTGAACAGTTGAGTGAGGTTAGTATCAAAGTGATATTGACATTGCATATATCTACAATTGTTATTTTATTAGTCCTTGACTCTGTCGACACAGAGGAATGTGTTTCTGGGTATCAGCAGGTGTAATTTAGGAACAGACACTCTCTAGCTGGCTTAGTCTGACATGAGACATGTGCTGAACCCGTCTTCAGGACAGTGGATTTTAGGGACACAGCAAAATGATGCAGCTTTCAATTTCTTTGTGGCAGTGTGGGGCGTCGGAAATGGTGACCTTGGACCAAATTCGAGAGACTGTGCGAACTCACAGTTGAACAAAAGCTCTTATGAATGGCTGAGGATGTTTTTATAAATGCTGTGAGGCGGACTGATGTGGATCAACGGCCTGGAGGGAGTTTTCACGGCTCCGAGTTTCCTAAAACCACTTCTCGCACCCTGCATGGAAACATAGGATGGGGGAGACTATTAGGGGCCCTCAGATCAATATATTTGTCTTTGTGCTGCTTTCTTGTGGGCGGCTGCAGTCTGTGCTGATGGCTGCTCTATGACTCCAATGCAGCCTAGTGTCCCCGTGGTGCTCCGAAAGGATCAGGACTCAGGGGAGTGATAAGAGACAGCCCTTGAGTGTACAGAGAGCAGAGCTGGAGGGGATATATACGAGACATCCCTTGAGAGTACAAGTAGCAGAGCTAGAGGGGTGAGATACGAGACATCCCCTGAGAGTACAGAGAGCAGAGGTGAAGGGGAGAGATACGAGACATCCCCGAAAGGGAGAGATACGAGACATCCCCTAAGAATACAAGTAGCAAAGCTGGAGGGGAGATAAACAAGACATCCCTTGAGAGTACAGAGAGCAGAGCCGGAGGGAAGAGAGATGAGACCTCCCCTGAGAGTACAGAGAGCAGAGCTGGAGGGGAGTGATAAGACACAGCCCTTGAGTGTACAGAGAGCAGAGCTGGAGGGGAGAGATACGAGACATCCCCTAAGAGTACAAGTAGCAGCGCTAGAGGGGTGAGATATAAGACATCCCTTGAGTGTACAGAGAGCAGAGTTGGAGGGGAGAGATACGAGACATCCCCGAAAGGGAGAGATACGAGACATCCCCTAAGAGTACAAGTAGCAAAGCTGGAGGGGAGATAAACTGGACATCCCTTGAGAGTACAGAGAGCAGAGCTGGGGAGGAGAGATACAAGACATCCCCTAAGAGTACAAGCAGCAGAGCCTGATGGGGGAACTATGAGACTTCCCTTGAGAGTACAGAGAGCAGAGCTGGAGGGGAGCAATATGAGACTTCCCCTAAGAGCACAGAGAGCAGAGCTGGAGGGGAGACATACGAGACATCCCCTAAGAGCACAGAGAGCAGAGCTGGATAGGGGAACTATGAGACATCCCTTGAGAGTCCATGGAGCAGAGCTGGATGGGAGCGATATGAGACATCCCCAAAGAGTATAAGTAGCAAAGCTGAAGGGGAGAGATACCAGACAACCCTTGAGTACAGAGAACAGAGCTGGATACGAGACATCCCTTGAGAGTACAGAGAGCAGAGCTGGAGGGCAGACATACGAGACATTCCCTAAGAGTACAGGTAGCAGTGCTGGATGGGAGAGCTATGAGACATCCCCTGAGAGTGCAGGGAGCAGAGCTGGAGGGGAGAGACACAAGACATCCCTTAAGAGTACAAGTAGCAGAGCTGGATGGGGAACTATGAGACATCTCTTGAGAGTGTAGAGAGCAGAGCTGGATGGGAGAGATACGACACATCCCCTAAGAGTACAAATAGCAGAGTTGGAGGGGAGCGATATGAGACATCCCTTAAAGGTACAAGTAGCAGACCTGGGGTGGAGAGATACAAGACATCCCCTAACAGTAGAAGTAGCAGAGCCTGATGGGGGAACTATGAGACATCTCTTGAGAGTGCATGGAGCAGAGCTGGAGGGGAGAGAAACAAGACATCCCCTAACAGTACAAGTAGCAGAGTTGGAGAGGAGAGAAAGTAGACATCCCCTGAGAGTACAGAGAGCAGAGCTGGGTGGGGGAACTATGAGACATCCCCTAAGAGTACAAGTAGCAGTGATGTATGGGAGGGATACGAGACATCCCTAAAGAGTATAAGTAGCAGAGCTGGATGGGAGAACTATGAGACATCCCCTAAGAGTACAAGTGGCAAAGCTGGATGGGAGACGTACGAGACATCTCCTGAGTGTACAGAGAGCAGAGCTGGATGGGAGAGATACGACACATTGCCTAAGAGTACAAATATCAGAGCTGGAGAGGAGGGATACGAGACATCCCCTAAGAGTACAAGTAGCAGAGCTGGAGGGGAGAGAAACTAGACATCCCCTGAGAGTACAGAGAACAGAGCTGAATGGGGGAACTATGAGACATGCCCCGAGAGTACAGAGAGAAGAGCTGGAGGGGAGAGATACGAGACATCCCCCAAGAGTACAAGCAGCAGAGCTGGATGGTAGAACTATGAGACATCCCTTGAGAGTACAAGTAGCAGAGCTGGAGGGGAGAGATACGAGAGATCCCCTAAGAGTACAAGCAGCAGAGCTGGATGGGAGCGATATGAGACATCCCCAAAGAGTATAAGTAGCAGTGATGTATGGGAGGGATACGAGACATCCCTAAAGAGTACAAATAGCATAGCTGGATGGTAGAACTATGAGACATCCCTTGAGAGTACAAGTAGCAGAGCTGGAGGGGAGAGATACGAGAGATCCCCTAAGAGTACAAGCAGCAGAGCTGGAGGGGAGCGATATGAGACATCCCCAAAGAGTATAAGTAGCAGAGCTGGAGGGGAGAGAAACTAGACATCCCCTGAGAGTACAGAGAGCAGAGCTGGATGGGGGAACTATGAGACATGCCCTGAGAGTACAGAGAGCAGAGCTGGAGGGGACAGATACGAGACATCCCCTGAGAGTACAGAGAGCAGAGCTGGAGGGGAGAGATATGAGACATCCCCTAAGAGTTCAAGTAGCAGAACTGGAGGGGAGAGATACGAGACATTCCCTAAGAGTACACGTAGCAGAGCTGGAGACGGGAGAGAATAGACATCCTCTAAGAGTGCCAGGAGGATGAGCTGGAAGTCCGACATGAGGGTCCTATGAAAATAACAAAAAGCAGGAACGGATGCAGGGGAGTCAGCGACATAAGGGAATAATAATAAGGAGACCTCCTGTGGATACCGTTCCATAGTAAGTGCATTAGGGGGTGTATAAAAACCCTCTAATAGTGTGCAGCGAGTGGTAGAGCTGAGTCAGTGGGCAATGAGTGAAGCTCTTGTACTATGTACTATGTACAAGAAGCTCTTGTGCATGTCTGTTCACCATCTTTGCAGCCCGGCTTTGCTGTGGAAGACGATAGCCCGGGTGTTTGCTCTGGAGCTTCTGAGCGCCACATGACTCTCTCAGACCTTCTCCCCGGTCTCCTGCTCATGCACATCTCTTTAGAATGTGCATGTGCATTTTAGCCAATGTGAAGTTGGGTGGGGATGGCCAAGTCCCTACTTGCTGCCCGTATCGAGCTGGCAAGTGGATCTGTGCTTTGTGATCGACTGGAGAGTATGTGAGAGTAGGAGACTCATTATGTGTCAAGCTAGACTGCATTTTTGGCATGGAGGATCGCTGTATTGTAATGGCAGAGCTGTTGTGCGGTGTATCATTGTCATTGAAAATGTATGATAGCAGATGCATGTGGGTGTGAGGCCTTCCATCCCGCCTCCGAGGCTCCTTTCCCCACAACACAGGCCAAAAGACCTGCTCCACGGCACACAAACCACACCATTTAAGAGACCAAGGCGGCTAATGGGAGTGCTGCCAGGCCCCCGAACCCCCCATAGCCATCATGTTATATTTCAGGGGTTGCTGCATGCGCATTTGTCCCTCTCCCCTGCCCGCTCCTCTACCCATTTCCATCCCGCCTCCCAGCCCTCCCACACAATCTGATTCCCCTTCCCCATAATAGACAATCTGACCAGGGCAGCCCTGCCCAGCAGCCCCAGAGGCTAAGGGTCTCAAGGCAAAGGGTGGCTCCTACAGCGGTGGCTCCAGACTGTGTCTGCAGGTGTCAGCAGGGGAACAGGCAGCCTAACAGTCTACTAACACCAACTCCTCATTCACTTTTACCAAAGCAAATGACACCGCCCCCCCCCCAACTTCCCCCCCCCACGTTTGCCTCAAGGAAAAGGAAAGCAGTAACAAGCACCTAGTATACCCTAGATACCATTTAAAAGCTGTAAAACACAGAGAAACTTGTATCCTTCTCCCGAACCCCCACTCACTCAGAGACCACCCCCACCTCTGCTAAAACCTTCCTGAGATCACCACGAGCAGCCCCAACAGTATCCACAAGAGCTAGACGAAGACCACACTGCCGTCAGCCAGCATCAACTGACAAGGTAGGCACAATTTCAGTTACAAGTAGCCACGCTACTACCTAGAAATATCAAGTCTAGATGTGTTTAAATCTGCCGCTTTGTGAAACATAGTCCTCCCTCCAACCATCTAGGCGTCTGAAATCCAGGTGTGGTTAGATCTGCCATTTTGTGAAACATAGGCCTCTTCCCACTATCTATTAGTCTCAAATCCAGGTGTGGCTAGATCTCCCATCTTGTGAAACATAGGCCTCTCTCCCACTATCTAGGAATCTCAAATGCGAATGTGTTTAGACCTGGCATTTTGTGAAACCTAGTCCTCTCTCCCACTGTCTGAGTCTCAAATCCAGGTATGGTTAGATCTACCATTTTGTGAAACATAAGCCTCTTCCCACTATCTAGGAGTCTCAAATCCTGGTGTGGTTAGACCTGCTATTTTGTGAAACATAGGCCTCTCTCCCACTATCTAGGAGTCTCAAAACCAGTTGTGGTTAGATCTGCCATCTTGTGAAACATACTCCT